>NC_083330.1:36043408-36349651 GCF_963455315.2 Globicephala melas
GCTCCATCTAGTTTTTAATGCAAGTTCCTTTTCCTTTTATGATAAAGTATGGGGGCACCAAGTTCTAAGTTTTTTATACCCCCAAACTTGAAACATCTTCCCTTGAAACTATGAATAAACACTAACTTCCCATCTGTAACAATAAGGGTCAGAGAGTCCATTTTTTAATCTTTCATTTCGTTTCTCTGGCTCCATTTTCTAAAGCCATACCAGTTGTGTTTTGCACATTAAAACAGTTCTTATTAACACTTTTCTTAACTCCATCTAAATAACAGTATAATGTGATTCATTACGATTACTACCTGAGTTCAAATCATAGGCCTGTCACTACCAATGGGGTGGCCTAGAATATTTTTCTTCTGTAAGCCTCAGTTTCCCCACACGTAAAATGTATATAAATAAAATGACATGTGTAAAAGCTTGCAGTCAAATGCTCAAAACAAAATCATTCTCTATTCATTCATCTTTTGACAAATGTTCACTGCCTGCTGAATATATGCCTAGCACTATTAATTAATGTTTTCGGGCTTCCCTGGTGGCGCAGTGGTTGAAAGTCTGCCTGCCAATGCAGGGGACGTGGGTTCGTGCCCCGGTCCAGGAAGATCCCACGTGCCACGGAGCGGCTGGGCCTGTGAGCCATGGCCGCTGAGCCTGTGCTTACGGAGCCTGTGCTCCACAACGGGAGAGGCCTCAACAGTGAGAGGCCCGTGTACCGCAAAAAAAAAAAAAAAATTAATGTTTTCCCCAACTTATCTTGATAAAGTCTTTAGATAAATAAAATCTTAAAAAAGTATTGCCCTCAAAAGTATTCCACTTAATATGTGGGAAAAATCTACTTAAAGCTACCAATTTTTTCTATATTTGAAGTTATAGAAACCGCAGTTAAAGAACATATCAAATTTATGAAGCAGTTTTAAAATAAACATTTTTTACTAGTAACAACATTTCATCACTCACTTGATACAATTACTGCTTTGGATTTACTTTGTGGTTCTATGATGTAACCTATTTATGTGTCAAAAACGCTTTATGCAAAACTCAAGAACAAATAAAAAGGAAAAGATAAGTGACTGACAAAAGTAACTGCAGTATGCTGACACACTATGCCAAAATCACCTTCCTGTCAGAGGAATACAAGGCGATTTGTATTCCAGAGGAATACAAATTTGTCAGAGGAAGCTGATGGATTATGAGAAATGTGAAAGCTTCTTGTTCTTAAAGTGTGGGGGAGAGGGAGGTAAGGGTTAAAAACTGAATTGCAAAATCTCTGTCAAATGTGAGATACTATGATCTGAAGCACATCTACAGCACTAAACTCTCACCCAGACTTTTACTTCTAGGACTTCTTTTGTAAAACACAACTGCTATGGCTTTGCCCATGATAAGTCCATGTAATAAAAATAAATGATTATATCGAGAAAAAGGAAACTGCTGCCTATCGTATGAATTTCAGTTCCATTGTAAGCCTGGATGATAAAAGGCCTGAATATGCGACTCAGAGCTTCTCTATGACTCAGTTTGCTATGGGAAAATCACCTTCCTAAATGAAAATTCTCTATTCATAAAGAAAGTCACAGGACATGTAAAAGTGATTTAGAATGCAAGAAAAGGAAATATGCTCTAATTTCCAGTGTGACAATGTACAGACTTTAATATAATGTGCCAAAATCAACACTTCTGTTCTCAAACTAACGGTTTGTGTAATTCTACCTATAGCAAAAAACTGTTTTGTTTTTTTTTAAAAAAAGCAATAAATGGTTATAAGGGGTTAAGGGATGAAGAAATCAGGGTATTATTGTTTTATGGGTAGTTTCAGTTTGGGGTGATGAAAAAGTTCTGGAAGTGGATAGTAGTGATGGTTATACAACAATGTGGATGTACTTAATGCCACTGAACTGTACACACAGAAATGGTTAAAATGGTAAATTTTATGTCATGTATTTTACCACACACAAAAAATTCAATGCTATTAGCCTTAAAAATGAAAACATAAAAGAATAATGTGTTACTTGTTATAAATTCTTGCTCATCTAGGCTGATAATAAAAAACCCCCAAAGCAACTAAGTTAAAATAAGCACCCAATTAGATTAAGCAAACCATTAACATAACAAAAATATTCTGTCATTGTTGAAAAGACACTAGCCATGCCAGGAGGATATACTTATTAAATTTTATGCACACACACATTTATGGCCAAGATAATGATAAATTTGTACAACCACATCTTCATTAGCTAAATATCAATAGGAAAAGAAATCATGGTGGGGTCAATACATAATGCAGAACTGAAACCCTTGTTACTACAGAATCATCAGACTTGCATGCAATCTCCAGGTGTAGAAACAAAATACCTGTGAGAATGGAATCTGTATTTTGAATCTCCCCCACACTCTCCCTGGTAACCCAAACTGGGCCGATTTCCATTTGCTTACCACCAGTCCTAGTACGAGGGTGCGGACTCTCTCTCCTATTTCCGGTGAAATGTCATTGCCAAACTGCTGCAAGGTAGTGAGGAACCGTTTCAGCTTACTGAGCTGCCTGGCGCCACAGGCTGGGGGCAGCTGTTGATTAGCCAGAGAAGAAGAGGAAGAAGAGGAAGGCCCATTGCTAAAGCCATTGGGCGGTGAGGGGGCGCCATTCAAGGCTGTGGGTGAATGGCTCGTGCCATTAGTTACTGTCAGAGGGCACAAAATCAGAAAGAAAAAATAAACTTACAGAGAACATGCACAAGGAAATTACAACTAAGTATCCTTCCCTTCCAATCTAGTGAATTTGGTAATTTAAAAGCTGTTGGGCCTTTTTGGTAAAATGCTTTGACTTCACAGGATTACCAGAGGCTCAGGTACTCCATAACTAAATGGGTGGACTCCTCACACCACATGAGGATATCCTGCACAGAAGCTGATAAGAAATGGGAGCCGGCTGGAGCACAGGGACAGCCTCCCATGCACACATATGCAAACACAGAACAAACAGCATTTTGGATGTCAGCCTTTTGTCCCAGGCTTACATCAATATAACAGAACTATTCCTTTCTAAACTGCTCCCCTAGAGAAAATGGACATTTGGTGGAGACTAAATTTATCACTGGACATTTTTAATCATGTTTTGTACACACAACTGACAGCTGTGTTTATAGAAGTACGACTTTCAAGTTTTAACCTTATACCACCCAATTAGAAGGCTATTTTCTCCCCCTCATATTTCTTAACCACTTCTTTAAGGAAAACACCAATTTTATGTAAGAAGCCAAAATGCATACGGTAATTATCAAAGAGTTATTTCTAGAAATCGAAAGGGGATATCTCAGTCCAACTAACAGCATGGATTGGTGGTAACTTCGTAAATTCATTTGATAAAATTTATTTGAACGTCAAGGTGATAATCCGTAAGAACTAGGCTAGAAAATTTTGCACATTTCTCACCAAAGAAAATGTTGACTTTACCATGTTAGACCTTTATCAAACCCATCTTTTAAATATAATTTTGATAAACTACCTCCAACAATAGTTTGAAGATGTTTTAAGCACCTTATTATTCTTAAAAGGTTCAAGAAAATAAAGTGGTCTCGTCCCAAATGAGTACCAAAGCAACCTGTCAAGAAATGACATCTCACTAGGACCTCTCAGAGGAGGCATATGCCTATCATTGTGGCTTTGGGTAACAACAAACCAAATACAAGATGACAGGGTTACAACTTGGCACTGTTGCAGGCCCCTGCTCCTTACATGTTTGGAAAGGTCTTATAAAAGGCAGCGCAACACTGCATAAATAGCCTGGATGTGTGTTTTGCCGAACACTTATAATCCCAAGGATCTATTTTTGCCTATTAGTTATTTTTCATTCATATACAGATTTCAGGGCACACAGTCTGTAAATAGTATTATCTGAAACCAACGGCATTTATTAGTTTCACAAATCTTTGATATTTTAACCAGGACTTTCAGATGGATGAAAACAAAGCTATCTGCTATTCCTATTAAAATATACAGGAAAAAAGGGAAGTTGCTATTCTATCAGAATATTCTGTCCTTTCCTTGGATGACACAAAAAGCAATACACTCCACTGATTCAGAGCACAAGTCTAGAGCCAAGTTGAAATGGAATAAATATTTAATAAATGTTTGACAAGTTCAAGACAAGAAAGATGCTCCTTATTTCAGAAAGTTTTCTGTATGCAACTGTTGCATAGAATGATCCCTCTTTTAACTTAAGAATGTTAGATTTTAACATTACTTGTAAATAACAGAAGAAAGTGGATTAGAAGATCAGAAGTAACCTGGAAATAATTATAGCATATTAACATGTTCCAAGTCAAAATGAACAAACTAAAATAAGGAGCTCCTCATTAAGTCAAAGGAGAAGTTAACGTGGTAATGATGAGTTACAGACCAAAGGCAGTGTTCTTCATTCACTGAAATCACAGAAGACTACAACTTTGAAACAATAATGAAAAGGCAGGCAAATATTGGCAGTCATACAAATTTTACCCAAGATATGATAATTCTGTGCTCAATACCTACTCACTGGCATACAAATTATTTGTGTGGGGGGGTGGGGCTTCATTTCTGCATAATACATTGATGCTGGATCTTACTGTCCCTTAATTTTTATTTGCAGAAAAAAATTTAATTTGAACTTGAAAACGGAAACAGCAAATGCAGAAATGCCTACTTACACGTTGTTGGTGTAAATGAACTGGTTCTGGGAGCTCCTTGAGTTGTTGGGGGAGGTGGCATCGTGGGAGGAGTCAGCCTAGACGGGGTCTTCACATCCACAGGTGAGTCTGGCATCGTGGAGTGCTTCTCAGTCCGATCTGGAGGATGCCACCATGATCATGTTATTTTACTCCTTAAGCACCTCAGGGTTTTTTTGGTACCTCAGTTTTATAAGAGAGGTTCATCTTTTTTACAAGCAAGGTAAGAAATCCAACATCTTCTATCAATAAAATAGGCTTATCTACTGAAGCTTAAATCGAGACTTTATCATCCAAACCCCACTTAAGAAGGTGTAGCACAGATGGCAGGACCTCATTTCTAACTGGGTAATTTTACATCTTATTGTTATTTCTGGCTTAGACAGATGCTACCTTGGTAGCGTTATATGCAACAGCACAACTTCGCTTGAAGCTGAAGCCAACATTAGCAAGAGGTAAAAAATAGATGAGGAAGTGGGACGGTAATGAACCCCTCAGACAGCTCAGAAATAACACAAATCTTAGGCTGTTATGCAGGTGGGATACTGTTAGAAGTTGGCGTTTTGCAATGACTTTTTTGTAACACCTACCATCCCCTTTCCATGCTTAGTTTTCTAGCCTAACAGATGAAGCAGGCTATGTCTCCCAGACATAACCTCTCACTTCAATTTTTTTTCTGACCTGTTTGAAAAATCACCACTACATAAATGTCACAAAACGAAGTGAAGTTATTATTGACTTAGAACTTGTGAGTTTATGATCCACCATTTAAAAAATATGAAACCTGAGAAGTCCGTGCACCACAGCAAAGAGTAGCCCCCACTCGCTGCAATTAGAGAAAAGCCCATGTGCAGCAACGAAGACCCAATGCAGCCATAAATAAATAAATAAATTTTAAAAATAAAGAAATAAAATAAAACATAAAAAACCAATACTTCAATTAATAATCTCAGGCAGAGTAAGAATGGAAAAGTCCCAAATTGAGAACTAAAGATCTTTCTAATATTTTTTCATGAGTATGTGACAAGGAGAAATTTCCTCATTACCCAATAATGAACATTTGCACTTCAGGACTGTTTTATACTAAGTATACTTTTCCCTTGGAATTTTAAACTTTTTTCTCAATCTGATCTACTCAAAGAAACAGATCTCCAGTTAAAAAAAAAAAGTTTTCATTTGTTTGTTTAGATCCAATTTTCTACAAACATGTGTACACATGCACACACACACCCCAAAAAATATCCGAGGCGCCTCTTGTGGCCTCAGGCACAGGTATCTCCCATTTGGAGTTTTTGAAAAGTAACATAACACAGACTATTAATAAAGAATGGGTCTCTTAAAACATTATGATCACCATAGTGAAAAACTCTCAAAATTACTTGTCAATTATTAAAATGAAAAGCCCAAATTACTACTATGACAATTCCAAATCTACCTCCCCTTTATTCAAAGCAATTTCATAAGACTTGGGTTGCAATAGAACACAACTTTTGAAAGTTGAAATAGCATTGACACCGTATTAGGGAAGAATGAAAATAATAATCATTCTAATAAGAGCACTGTGAACGATGATCCAGTGACCAGTATCAGGGTCTCTATTTCTTAGTCTCTACTGCTGGCTGAATAACAATGACTGTCCCTATTGTGAATTAAGCGTTCTGAGTGAGATGATTGTGAAGATGCATGGAGAGTGTCTCTACCTTTATTGTATTGTTAAAATTTTGACCTCATATTGCTATTCCAGAACACTTAACGAGTACCAGTGAATAACTTGTTGTAGAGAAATGCAGAAGTTAGGCAGGTTTAAAACCACTTCTTTGATAGTAAAATTCATTGCACCATTTACTCACCTCAGCCAACCTCAGCAACAAGGGAATAAATAGCTTTCCACTTGTGTTGCAGCTGAGGGAAGAGGTACAGCAGCAAATACAAGTCTCCCTAAATAAAGGCAAATATTTCCCTCATGCCAAGGAAGGAGGGATAAAGGGAGGCTTGCCAGAGTCAGCTGGGAGATAACAGTGGGAACTGCTGGTCCATCTGGTTTTCATTCTGCTAACACTCACATGGAGCTGTTAGCGAAGGCAGTCCAGACCCACAGATTTGAAGCACGTGGTTGCAGAGAGAGAAAGGAAGAGCAGGAGGGGGAAGGGGAAGTGGGAATAACAGAGAAAGAAATAAATAAGTATATCGAGCAATAGAAGGAAAGGGTGAGAAAGAGGGAACAGACCAAAAAGCAGGGAGAAAAGAGCTTGGAAAGGGAGAAAGCTACCCTGGACAGTTTCACCACCGCCAAAAGCTGAGCCTTGGTGGGCACAGGCCCTACCTTACTTGATGCAATTCTTGAGCAATACCTAAACTTGGAAATGTATCTTAAACACGCTTTTCATTACTCTTTTTCCAGTAGCCCCACACTAAGGAAAAAGGGAATAATAAACCATAAAGTTGACAGTGGGTTTCCTCTTCAGACTCTTTTAAGATAGTTTGTATTTCTTCTGTCTTCCTCTGCCCAATTTTAGAAATATTTTTGATATATTCATAATTTTAATTTGAATACCTTTTGAATACCTGTCTTGGTCCACTTGTGTAACATGATTCCTATCCAGAATTTAATAATAATAATACCAACAACAATTATTATAAAATGTAGATGAACAACTTTTTTAAATTCCTGAGATGTTGTCAGTATTTTAGGAGCAATAACCACTGAGCCAATGAATAGCAAAACACCACTACTTCTAACAGGGGTATACACATTCTCTCTGGAATACATGTATACGTGTATGTATTTAAGATTTTGACATTAGCCACATTTCTGTGATGGCTAGCTTCACTCTGATGAAATGGAGTTCCAACCCAGAGGTCCTACAAACTTAGACAAAGTGGGACCATATGTAACTCATTCTGTGCTGTTCAGTGCAATCAATCCAGGATTGAAACAGATGATGAAATAACCAGCCAAGCCTAAGCCATACACACACAAAAACGCTCTGGAGTAGAGAGATTTAAGATAAATTCAGAAAATGTGTTTCAAGTATGCTGCGTTCTGTTGCATTTGTTTTGGATTAATTAAAAAAAAACAAAAACATTTTGAAATATATATTCTTGAAACTTCTATAGCAAACAGCAAAAGAGCTATGATTCAACCATAGAAGCATTTCACTCCATTTCAAATTAGAGGACATAGTAAAACCAATATTAAGTTATAATATTTCTCATGTAATTTTTTAAGTTCATGAAAATTATACCATTCTTGCATGTGATCTCTGTTTTTAGTTGCTGTAGGGGAAAGCTGACATTTACTGAAAGACTGACACAAAATGAAAAAAAAAAAAAGAAAGAAAAAAAATTATCAGATCAGGGAATTATTTGTTTTAAAAGAACTGACTTTACTTCTACCTTAATGATTCACACCACTTCTAAACAAGATCTTCCCTATGTGGTAAGTTTTCAACTTCCATGGCAAATATCCAACACATATGTACCAAAGACGGCTGATGCATGGAAGAAAATGTGGCATATATAAATACATTACCGATACCATTTCAATATCCAATTCAATGTCAGGGCCTTCTAGAAGTGGTATGTTTTCCATTTCCCTTTTTGTTGTTGTTGTTTTATGTGAAAAGGTATGGCATAATCTGCCATGGCACTTATTTTACTTTTAGTTAGTTCAAATAGTTCCAGATGTGTTTTTAAGGTAAGACGAATAGGCATTCTATATTTCCCTTGTTTACATACCATTCTAGAGATGATTGGTGTAAAAAGATTTCAGTATTGGTATAATGAATGGCACGACATTTTCTATCAGAGTTCATCATGTCAATTATAATAGAAGAAATATCTTGGTTTCATAGGTGTTATGGGTTGAGGAACTTTTTGGTCAATTAGTAGTTAGTCCAGAGTTAGTCTTATTTGAATAAGTGTGTGTTACAAAAGCTAGAAGGTATGCACTAAAGAGGATTAAGCCCAAGTGGAACCACAGTGCTATTAATGGAGAGGCAGGAGGAACAAAACTGGTACAGAATTTGATTTTTATTTCTCTGGAAAATTTGGCAAATACAGTTCTGACAATTGAGTCATTTAGTGACTCCAGTGATTGGGTGTGAGATGTTACAAGCAACTGTCTGCAGACTGGAAAGGTAGCCATCCAGCCTTCACAACACCACCACCTCATTTCCCTGAAAAAGACCTCTGGTAACATTCAATCCTGCTCAGAACCATTCAACAATGCCTAAGAATAAAAGTCAAATACTAACATTTTAAGCTGGATGTACTGATACAGTGGGAAGGATATTTAGCAATAACAGGAGAACTTCCAAGGTAAGTCAGACTTGGTTGCAAATGTAGACTCCTGACCATCAGTAGTGGGCCCTCAGGCAAGTGAGTTACCCTGAGCCTCAGTCCCTCATAGGAATGAGGATACAATCCTCTACCTCATCAGGACCCCACCACAGCGCCTACTCATATTAGGTACCAATACGTGTGAGCTCCGTTCTCTTTGACCTTCCACTTCACGATCCATTTATGGGTTTATTTCCAGTGTCTTTCCCCCAATTCTATGCTGTCTATATAGGGCACCCTGACATTACTCCTCGGCTTTTCTGCCTTTATCATGCTGTTGTTTCCTTTATCTAGAAGAACCTGTCCCATCTTATACATTATTCACTGCCCATTATAGATTCCACATCCTCTTACAGCTTTTCCCAGTTGCCCCAGGTGTCAACCACATCAGGTTTCCTCTGCCTCTCTTTTAGCATTTATCACAGCCCATCTGTACAATAGCTGTATATGTGAATGTGTATTATACACTCTAACACCCCAACCAGTGAAAATATTAAGCAACTTGATAGCAATTTTTTTAACTGCCTCCTTAGGAAGACATTTAAAAAATAAACACAACCATGGTTTTCACTAGAAGCATGGTTACATTCCTAATTTTTACAAATCCATTCCCTATATTCCCTATATTATAGCCAGTTCAAAGATAGCAACCCTAATCTCAAGGCAAAAGACAAACACAGAACCATCAACAGCATATAAATACATGAGGAAACAGAATACAGGTAATATGAGAAGATACTGAAAATCCAAAATTCAGTTCAACTGTGCAACCAACTTACTATGTGGTTTCAGGTAAGAATGAGCTGTTACCTCATGTCTTATCACAGGTGTTATATGAAGATTGCTATATCTGAAATACAAATCTGATCTGATCTACCCCCTGATTTAAAACCTTAGGGAGTGTCCCACTGACCACAGGACGAAATATATGCTCTTCAGCTTAGCTTATGTCACAGATACTGTTGAGTGCCTACTCAACAGCCCTTATCCCTGTCTTCCTGCTGAAGAGCTCTAATTTTGTTCAGGTACAAAATTGCGGGGGGGGGGCAGATTCTCCTTGTTTTACATTAATCAGGTTATCACATTCCCCTTATCAGCAACAGGTTTCAGAGGTGAGTGTTGTGCTCCAGTTCTGGGCAATGGGTCATGAAGGGAGGTCTATGGAAAAGGTTCTAGGAAAGACTTCCTCACTCTCTAAACAGAGACCCAAGAAGAAAATAGCCCTTCTTCTTCTGATAGGCACTACTGTATCTATAAGTGATTCCTTCACTTCTTTGGAGTCTACTTATCATGTATAAAACTAAGCATCCTGGAATACATGACCTCAAGGATCTTTCGCAAACTCTAATATTCTCTGGTTTCTTTTTCCAGATATGGCTTATGATCATCTCAAACATAAAGGAGACTACCCAGGGCTTCCCTGGTGGCGCAGTGGTTGAGAGTCCGCCTGCCGATGCAGGGGACGCGGGTTCTTGCCCTGGTCCGGGAAGATCCCACACGCCGCGGAGCGGCTGGGCCTGTGAGCCATGGCCACTGAGCCTGCGTGCCCGGAGCCTGTGCTCCGCAACGGGAGAGGCCACAACAGTGAGAGGCCCACGTACCGCAAAAAAAAAAAAAAAAAAAAACATAAAGGAGACTACCCAGAGAAAATATATCTGACAGTAAAGTGACCACTAGACTTCCTCTGTCCACATAAATTTCTATGTCCACAAGAATATGTCTGCACAGAAACTTTTTTCCATAAACATTAAAATTAATATCTACCTCTTGTTTTCAAATACATTTTCAATCCTCATTACTAAATCTCCGTCAATGATTTGGTTACAAAACACCCTACAAAATGTCCAAATTTCCCTGTTTAGTTATCATCAAAACACTCACTTTCACAGCTCAGGTTCTTGAAAGAGTAATCTACACTCACTTTCCTTATTTCCCATTCCACCTTACGTGTACTTGGAGGGGACACCTATAAGACTTTATGCCTAGAACGTTTCCCTCCCAGTACAGGGACTTGCCATACCCTCTAATTTCATAACTACCTTGGGCACCACCATGTTCTTTCATGACCTCGTACCCAAGATACCAGTGGCTGGTCCAGGCACAGCGCTTAGTCCAAGATGGGCAATCTCAGGAAAGGAAAACAATCCCAAGGATTGTTTCCCAAGGAAAACCGCACTGTCTACTGCCCTCCAAGTCCAGAGAGCAGCTCTGTGTTGAAAAAGAAGGCACCTAAAAGGCAGAAAGAAGCAAAGAAGTGGCAAGAGATCATCCTTATAGTGCTTTGTAGTAAAGTTCCTCATTCTGCTGGATCCTAGGCACCAGCTGCATCTCTAAAATTCCTACAGTTTGGATCTTCCAAACAATCCTAGCCAATCAGTCCCTACTTTGCCTAAAACCTAATTTGAGTTGACTTTTCACTCAAAACCAAAGAATCCTGACTAAAATAACCCTGGAATGTAGCATGGATGTATTCTCTTAACTCCCACTTGAAACTCTTCTAAATTGTTTCTTCATTATTAATACAAGAAACACTTGTATCCTTTATCTGGCATCTTTGTAGCAGCTGACACTGTTCAGGACTTCCTCCTTCCTGAAACATATTGTTCCCAGGATACCACTATTCTAACACTCTCCTCATTTTTCTTAGGCCTTCCTGCTCCTTCTCAGTCTCTTTTATGGGTTCACCCTTCTTCACCTCTGTGATAATTACTGTTATTTTCCCCCAATGTTCCTCTTCAAAGTTTCACTCTATACCTTTTCCTTAGTGATTCATTGGTGCTGGGATAGTTACACCATGGCCATTATGTAGATAACTTGTCCCTATAACTCTAGCCCTAATATCCTTTCCAAGTTCTGGAACCAAATATCTAGAATGCGACTCATTTCAACAGCCTGAATTCAAACCCTCATCATCCATCATCTCTCACCTGGCCTGATCAACAATCCATTGAATGGACTCCCGGATCTGACTATTCATCTCTGATCCATTCTCCAAAGACCTTTCATAATGCTAAGCATAAAATCCTGGTGTCTTAGTAGGGCACAGAAAGACCTTTGTGACTCATCTGGTTCCCATCCACCCCCATGCATTCAGTAACTCTTTACTGAACTACTATGGCTCTCCAAATGCCCCTGGGTCACACAGGGTTCCACTGCATTGCATCCCTTTCCTGAAATACTCTTCACCCCACCACTGCCTCGTTAAGTCCATCATTCCTTTAAAACTCCATTTGCGTGTCACTTCAGCCAGAAACAACAACCCTCCCATCTCAGGCTGTCCCAAACTCCCCCACATTTCCCTATTTCTCTCTCTAGTTCCTCTTACGGCACTGATCACACTGTACTTAGAACCAACGTCAGTCTCTCCCACTAGTTCGTAATTTACTTAAGGGAAATTATGACATATGATTTGTTGTTAGAGCCCCAGCACTTGGCACAGTGCTTGACACATAGAAGGTGCTCAACACATTTAATATTTTAAATGAATATATATTGCTATAATGTCATAATGTAGGCAGATGGGGTAGGGTGTCCTTGGAGAAAAAGAACCAGATGTAGCTTTTTGACATAAGAGAAGCCATTTTAGACCCAAACCATTTTGTGATCTAAGCCTGGCCACAATGCTTGTCCCTGAATAGGTCTCAGTAATTAATGATTTTAAGGGAACAAAGGAATGCAGGAACAGAGGAAAAAGCAGTCAAGAAACAATAGTTCAGCAATAAATCAGAGTCCTAGTTTCTCCTGAAGGGATATACATAACCATCTTATACATATCTTGGAGTTGTTTTACAGGAACTAAGGCCTCCAATCCAGGTGGAGGATGGTAAGGTAAGACCCCAGAACCTAAAGAAAGATGACGTTGACCTTTTCTGACCCTCGTGACTTCAATCAACTAAAGCTTAGTTTCTGTCACGCTCTGCCCCAATTCTATGTAGAATTCTCCTCTGCTCAAGCCCCATCATGAATATGCATGTAGCTTAAAACTCCCCCAGTTTTGCTGTTGGGGAGACACTGCTTTGGGAAGGATCTCCAGTGTTCTCCTTACTTGCTGCAAGTAATAAATCCTTCCTTTTCCCGATCTTTGGCTTGGTTGTGTCTTTTGCAACACCCACCAAGAGGGGAACCCAGTCTTCAGGTAACAATAAGGCATGCCTTTAGTCACAATTTTGAAACACTAGAACTTTCAAGAGACATGACAGATTTACTTAAGATACAATCATCTACATCTTTTTTTCCAGCCTTAAAAAAATCCTAAAATGAATTTCTACATTAAGGAACCAAATATAAATCTTTGAACTGGATTATTGAGTTCACCAGTTTTAAAATGCCTTTCAGCAATTACAATATATTTCCTAAAACCTTTTATATTAGAAAAGGAGATTTGTAAGGCAATTTATACACGTATGACATAGTCTGAAAAGCTCCCTTTTTTACAATAATAGTATCAGCGTAGTCATACATCATACATATGTACATTCAAAACAAAGAAAAAAAAATTATGAATCAAAACCAATTTTTTCCACATTTCAAAGTTTTCCTGTTGCTTGTCTATGGATTGGTAGGATTATAGATTATTTTTAGTTTCTGTTATCTTTCTTTTATTTAAAGTTATGCAATAAACATGTTTTATTTTTACAAGAAAAAAAAAAACCCACGAAAACCCTTAGGATAAATCACCTAAAATCAGGCATTAGGCACTATGCCAAATGCCCTGCATGCTTTATCTCACTTTAAAATCTCACTATGAAATTTGACCACCTTATATAAAGGAAGTGAGGACCAGAGAGGGTGGATAATTTGTTCGAGGTTACAAGCTAGAACTTACTCCAGGTCTTCTCAGAGTTCATTATCATCTAAAACTAATACTATTTTACATAAGATCTAGAAAACTGAAATAAAGAAACATTCAGTAAATATTAAATCTAGACAGCATTATACTAGAACTGCACCTTCCAAAACTACTGTACTAGCCACATGTGACCATTTAAATTTTAATTAATTAAAACTAAATAAAATTTAAAATTTAGATCCTCAGTCACACTAGCCACCGTTCAAGTGCTCAACAGCCATGGTGACATGGCTACCATACTAGAAAGCCCAGTTATAGAGTATTTCTGTCATCATAAAAGGACAACACCGTAATCAAATAATGGCTCTGAAATGCTACACAGAGGTGGATAGACCTAGAGTCTGTCATACAGAGTGAGGTAAGTCAGAAAGAGAAAGACAAATACCGTATGCTAACACATATATATGGAATTTAAGGAAAAAAAATGTCATGAAGAACCTAGGGGTAAGACAGGAATAAAGACACAGACCTACTAGAGAATGGACTTGAGGATATGGGGAGGGGGAAGGGTAAGCTGTGACAAAGCAAGAGAGAGGCATGGACATATATACACTACCAAACGTAAAGTAGATAGCTAGTGGGAAGCAGCCGCATAGCACAGGGAGATCAGCTCGGTGCTTTGTGACCACCTAGAAGTGTGGGATAGGGAGGGTGGGAGGGAGGGAGACGCAAGAGGGAAGAGATATGGGAACATATGTATATGTATAACTGATTCACTTTGTTATAAAGCAGAAACTAACACACCATTGTAAAGCAATTATACTCCAATAAAGATGTAAAAAAAAAAGAAACAAAAGCTCCGTGGGAGGAGTCCATGGAAGTGTCCATGCAGCCTGAAAGTGTGGGGATGGGGGAAAGGAGTGCCTTTGGCCTCATCCTAAACACCTCCCATTCCCATTCAGATGTTTCACTTGTTTTCTAGGTTGAGCTTCTGCATATGATTTCATTTGATGGGTAAAAGGAAAAATAAAAGTTTGAAACCCAATGACTAAGATAAGTGAGCTCTGAGGAAGCAGGAGAATAAGTCGCTCAGTCCAAGTAATCAGTAAACATTGGGATAACTATGCTAATGAGAACAGTGCCAAGGGTTCAGTCCTGGAACAAGCTGGTCAGCAGCTGAGTCAGCAGCTGGTCCAGAAACAGGGATGACTGCCTAAAGCAGGACATCATGCCTTTAAAGAGCATGAGTTAAGATGGAAGATGGCAAAAGAATAAGGTAAATCCATACTAATCTATCACAATTTCTAGAAAAATAACTCAAAAATCTTGTGTCATCTCTTATAGGGACAATGCATTTCCCTTCACTTCCTCTATAGCACTTAAGTAGCTAGTACTTGAAATATTTATCTTGTTTTTGAATGTTCCCCCAATCACAGTGTCAACTTCACAAATGCAGAAAATTTTGACCTATTTTGTTAACTCCAGCTTCCACAGCATTTAGAAGAGTGCCTGAAATGGTAGGCACTTGATAAAGGCTTGTTGAATGAATGAATAAAGAAAGTAAAAGCAAGGAAAAAAGTAAAGCGAGTTTCTGACAAAACAGGCAGAGACATATTAGTAACTCTATGGTTACCCAGAGTGGGCCAGAGGATGAGTAAGCAGACAGGAGACATGCTGAAAGCACACACTCATTTAAATGGAGTAGAGGCCCAACATAGTCTAAACCAGTTCACTCATTTTTGACAAAGATGGCCTGAAGCCCACCAAGAGAAAGCACTATAAACATTAATAAGTACTCAAATGGTGGTTCTAGTTAGAAAAATCAATTACTAATTTCATAAAGTGTGGAAAGGAATGTGGGTCTTATGAATACTGGCTGACTCCAGGCGTTAACTGTATGTATAAGCTCCTTAGAAATGTCATCTCGCCCACATCTGTTATTACCTTCACTCCAGTGATTCTGCTTCAGAGTCTAATAACCACTTCCTGGAGGTAGCTCCTGGAGCCACCAAGGGGATATCAAGCAGCCTGGGGTTAACTATGGTACTTTATGGTACAACCAGCATAGTTCCACATTAATCTGTTTTAAGATTTAATGTATTTTAAGATTTCGTTTGGAAAAAAGGGACCTCTTGTTTAAGAAAGACAAGTTTGAAACGGCTGGCACAGGCAACTAGCTGAATGTTTGCTGAATGACTGTGATAAAAACACTAAGGAAAAAACCACAACTCCTAAATACATAGAAAAGTAACTCCTGCTTGCATAAAGAGCAGAGAAAGACAAAGGCATCACCAAGGGCCCATAAATTGAACATAAGCATTTATGTAACACCCTGCTGCCAAAGTGCAGATTATTCCAGAAGGTGAAAAAAAATCATTAGATAGTGATCCAAACCTTTAACAATCTCAAAGTACACACAATTTTTTACTCCATCAAGATTTGTCTTATTTGCCAATGACAAAGAAGGCTATAGAGCCAGCTCTGAGAGCTGTCGCAGAAAAATGGCAGCATACACATCCAGCTGCAGTCAATTACGATTACCCAGATAAGACTTAGTAAATCTAGGCAGAAAATTAAGAAGGTGCGCAGAGTATGTACCCGTGACTAAATCACAGACAAGCAAATAGCAGAAGCTCAAATGAATATTTGTTGAATTTAATTGAATGTACTCTTAAAAATAACCAATCGGTACCGTTAGTGTAGACTTCACATAATAGGAAATGGGAAAGCACAGAGAGTTTTTAGGCAGCTGAATTATATACTCATTTTTATATTATAGGTATATGTGGAGCAGAGAATAAATAGGGTAAGAAAGGCAAGAGGACTGGATACCAAGAGTGTAGGCAAGAAATGATACAGCATCCAGCATGCAAGCGGCCCTAAGAATGGAGAATAGGAGGGAGATTCAGGAGACATTTTAAAAGTCTGTGTCAAATTCACAGAGCTTCGCAACAGAATAAGATACACCTTGAGTAAGTAGGAATCTAGAGGTGCCTGGCAATGTCAAAAAGCAAACCCAAACACAACAGGAAGAACCATTTGGAAAAAAGTTCCGTTACATCATAGTGACTTAGAGGGATTCCTGCAACACTCTGTTGTTCATATATAAAACACATTAAACATCTTCCTGTCCTCCCACAGGTGCCACCGTCAAATTACTCTCCCTCCTAAACGTGTTTCTCCATCTCCATCACCATCCTCGGGCACTACCATCTTTCACTGGGACATTTTCAGGAGCTTATCTTCACAACCCCGCACCCCGTAATGCCATCTGTTTACCATACAACAGATGGAATAATCTTGTCAAACACAAATGTATTCACTCGTCTAAATAACAAGCATTTATTCAAAAATATCTGAGCCATCTACAAAGTGCTAGGTACTATTTCATACAACAGGGAGAAGGCAATAAAACAAAGGGAAATCACTGCCCTCAAGAATTTTATATTCTAATGATCAGATCAAGTTACTACTCTAAATACTTGAAAGTGTTTCAATGGTTTACCATCACTCTTAAGATAATATCCAAAACCGTTTAAGTGACCTAGAACAGTAGATAGACTTAGTCTCTGCTTACCTCTCCTCTCTTATCTCACATCTCATTGGTTTAATCAGTTGCAAGTTTCACCTCACCTCAGGGCCTTTCACTTAGCCAAGAAAACCCACCTCGGCTCAAATTCACTTACTCAAAGGTGTCCCTGATCACCCCTCCCCCCCCACCCCCTGTGTTATAAGCTCTATTGTACCATCTAACTGTTGCTTACAGAGCTTACAGAAACTGTTAAAAATAATTGTACAGTTACTTGTTGTCTAACACCCCCTACCAGACAGGACATTGCTCCATAATGGCAGGGAGCATATCATTTCAATATCATATATCAACTCAGTCCCAGAATTTATCACACTGTTAAGAACCTAGTATAAGTAAATTGTGGATAAAGACATTTTCTATTTAAAAATACAGATGTGGAGGTACAAGTAGAGCAAAGCAATTGGATTCCTTAGTTCCCTTAAAAGGAATTTCAAAATTTCTTCAATGATAGAGATAATAAAACAATGGTGATAATAATAGAACCAGTCTCTCAAATTCATACTTAATCCCCACTGCAATGGGGCTTCCACCAACACCATTCCACTCAAACCACTCCAGCATAGGTACAAACTTTTTTGTGGTTAATCCAAAAGGTATTGATCAATCTTTATTTTACTTGAGCTCTCAGCAGTCTTCGATCTGTCCAGCCACTTCTTACTCCTTTTCTCCTGTAGTATCATTCTTCTAGCTGTCACTAGGAGTTTCACTGAGTTCTCTCAGACCCTGGCCCCTCCTACGAGCCAGGGTCTCACCTTCTCCTCTTCTTAACTGCCTTCAACCCCTCTGCTCTCTCCTGGGAACCAGATGAGTTATCTAACTACTTGCTTAACAACTCTACCCAGATATCCCATTGACAGCTGTATTTACAACCAAATCTAACATCTTCCTGAGGAAATCTGTGCCTCCTCCTGTACTTCAATCTCTATCTCCAAGCCCAAAAGGCCACAATCACCCTAAGCCTCCTCCCTCTGCACCATCCTCCTTCCACATCCAATCCATGCCCAGTATCCTATCAATTCCACTTCTAAATGTTGACACTTTTAGGATCCACCCTCAGTTAACCTCTGACTTGGGTTCAGAACCTACAGAGCCTCTGAATGGTTTTCTTTACCTCTAGTCCCTCTCTGCTCAAATCTTCTCCTCTTTGGCTCCAGAGCAATATTTTTAAAATATGAATTTGACAAAATCTTCTTAAAATCCTTCTACAATATATAATCTATTTAAAATCTTTCTACAATTTTAAAAGTCGGTCAGGGAAAAGAATGAAGGTTCTTCTCTTAACTCTGTATCTCTGATGTCTAAAAAAGGACCTTATACACAGTAGGTCCCTAGTTTGTTGTATTAAGCCATTTAAAAAAAAATTAAATTATCACGATGTCCATTCTACTCCCCTTTGGTATATACTGTAATCATCAAATATAAAGCAATCCCAACTAAAATACTAATATTGTTTTTCCAGAATTTTACAAATGTTTTAAAAGTTAATTTGAAATAAAAATGAAAATAGCTAGGAAAACCAGGAAATGAAATGTAATGAGGAAACTGAATCTAACATTTGTTAAAATTCACCATACAACTACAGTTTGAACAATGTACTACTGGTATAGAAACAGATAATTCAGCAAAATAAAAGCTGAAAAGCAGAAAAAATATAAAGCTCAGAAATGACTATATATCTAAGAATTCAGTATATGGTAAAGATGACTTCTAATATTAGTGAGAAAATGATAAAGCAATTCAATGAACTCTCTTTGGAAATACTAGACAACAATTTGGAAAAAATGAAGTAAACCCCTGTCTCATATACAAAGTCATTCACTTCCTATATGAATAAAATTTTAATATAAAAATTAAAAAAAATACTAAATATATAGGTATATACTTGTTTACTCTTAGGACTGGAAAAGAGAGTCTAAGCTATAAGAAAGGCAGAACCAATAACTTATTAATAAATTTGAGTACAGCAAAAAATACCATAAACAAAGTAAAAGGCAAGCAACACCCAGGGAACAAATATTTGTTACGTGACAACAATGAATTGATATCCTCAATATATAAATAGCCCCATCGAATCAATAATTAAAAGCCAAAAAGCCCATCAAAAAAAAGATTGTAAAACAGCAGGAATAGGAAGTGCACAGAAGAAAAATAAATGACCTATAACCCTATGGAGAAAAAAATTTAACCTCACTAGTATTTTTTTACATTATTAAAACAAGATACTCTTTAATCTAACAGACTGACAGATTTTTAAAAATGATAATATAGTATTACAGTACAAACTGGCACTTTAACACTTTTGTAAAATGATACCCATTTTCCTACAGGACAATTAGGCAATATGTACCAACTGCCTTTAAATTATGTATATCCTTTAATATACCAATTCCACTCTTTAAAAATTATCCTAAGTAAATAATACCAAGTGTACAAAGATGTTTATAATGAAGAAGACTGGAAATAACCTAGTTGTCCAACAATGGACATTTGGCAATTCAAATTCTAATAGAACCATACAGTAGAACATGATGATGTGTATATTTACATGGAAAGATACTACAAAGATACATGCTTTGCAAGATCCTGTTTAAAAAAACAACTATTTTAAGACAGTTATAGATGGACGGATGTGTCTGTATTTGTGTTCACAGGTAAAAGTCTGGAAGGATATGCATACAAAGGATCTATATCAGAAATATTAAGAGTGGCTATCTGTTAAATCAGTGGTTCACAATGGGGCAGAGCTTTCAAATATACTGTCAAACAGTCATGCTATAAAAAGCCTTTTTCTTTTAAATTTTTTGCTCAGTTTTAACACTGTATATAAACAATTCTAAGACCCCTCTGTTTTTTCTTTATATCATCTCTGAAACTGGGATAAGTACTCTAAAACCATGGAATCAAAGCATTATTCATGCTTAGTGGCAGCACTTTTTTTCTGGGAGCACTTTTTTACTTGTAAAATAACCATGGGCCTTAAAATCAATTTAGATAAAATATAGCACACCTAGATTTTCCTAGAAATGAAACTAAATGTGAAAAAAATTAAGGTAAAAATATACTTCGCTCTATTTGGAAGTCTACCAAGGCTGTTCAGCTTCAGTTTGAAGGAGCAAAAAATTGGGATTCAAGACAACCAAAAGGGGGAGGGGAGGAGTCAGGAGGTAGGGTTCTCTACAGGGGCTGTAGCACAGGAAAACCCTTGAACATGTCACAAAGGTAGAAAAAGTGCCTTATTCACCTCAGTATCCCAATCATCTAGCAGAGCCTAGCACCAGTGTTTACTGAGTAAAGGGATAAATGCTCTTTTAGTAATAAAGAAGTCCACACACAGTACAGACAGAAAGGAAAAGACCTACAGATCACTTAGCAGGGGAGAATCCAGAAGTATAGTAGCACACCATGAGAGCAAAATCCCCAAATAAATGATCAAATTCTTTATAAACCGTTCAAGGAGCACCATACAACATAACAGAACCCTGCACTTTAAGCAGTTTCACTAAGTTGTCTAGAGAAGGGTTCCCAAAGACAAGTTTGGACTGCCTATGAATTACATTAGCAAATTCTTTGCATATAATAATATTTACACACCACATGGGAACTGAAGGTTATGTGTTTAAATGGACATTTCTCTTTGACTTAATATGGTCAATATATAAAAAGATCAAGTCTATAAATTCTACACAGTTGGGTTAATTTCACATTTACTATTTCTTAATAGATTCTGCCTCAGTTATAATACAATTTTTCATGGAGGCCCATGACCTTATTTAAATTAATAAAGTAATTCAGAGAATGTACCCTAATTAATTCTTGCTAATAAATACTCCCTAAGGACAGAAGCTCAAGTTCTGTTTACTAAAGAAGTAACTGTATATGTATATTCAAATGTATGTAAGTAAGTCCATTTTCCCTTATAGCAAGACACTTTAAAAGCAATCATGTCTTTTAATCTCAGGAAGACCATCAGGGAACCAAGAATTATAAAATTCTATCTGGCTACAGTCTGAATGACACATTTTTACAATACACATCACCTCAAGTTCTAGGGATGTGCCTCAAGTAGACATGTAAATAAATTCAAGTTATTAAGTCCTTAATGTAGCCTCATCTATACATATACTTTAAATGTGGGTAAATATGTTATTAAATTAAGATGACAGTCTAAATTCCCATCCATTTACTAGGAATCATTTATATTTCATATAGCACTAGAGATGTCTTCTCTGAGTTTATGAAGAATTATAATGGGAGGAAATCAAACCAAACATTGATGGACAACTGCAAAGAGCATTCCATGTACAAATGAAAAATGTTGCTTGCAAGAGATATATAAGATCATTTTCAAAAGTACGACCTTCTTGATACTCTGTCAGATAAATTAATCACAAAAGTAATAAATGTCTAAATACTAAGGAAGCTGTTCTCATTCAAGGTTCACATTATTATTAACTTGTTACTAACAATAACTCAAATTAGAATATACCCAAAATCACCCCTATGATAATATCACTACTACTACTTCCTTAAAAAGCAAAGGGGTAAAATTTTTGGCACATGGCGAACACCAGCACAGAAGTCCACTCTCATTGTGAATGTTGTCATTCCTTGAGCAGCAGCAAGAAAAAGATGCTGGGAATCTCTGTTTTGAGGGGTCAAACCAGTGCTTATTATTACGTGCCGTTCCCTTCTCAAAATTACTGCCCAGGATACCTCAGGAAAGTTACTGGAGACTAATAAACCATTTCACAACTCTTCATCATCTCTCTCTGAAAAACAATAATTTACTAGTACGAGCTTAGATTTGCAAGAAAACACTAGCTTTTGCCCTGGTAGATCATATTTTATGTCTACTTGGCCTGACTCTAGGCAAAATTATGAAGTCAGCAACGTTTATCTTCAGTGTCTCCCCTTTCTCTTTGGTTTATCTTCCTTTCAGTACCTCCCACTATTCCTCACCCACGAGAAATCTGTAACTCTTATCCTACCCCTTAGTTTAAAGACAGTAAATTGCGACACCCACCTGGACCCAACGTCCGGAGCTTCAGATCTGTCCCAAGTGTCTACTTCTGGGACTAAAGTTGCAGTAATCATATAATGGCAGTAACTAATTACAGTGGCGCACGCACGCACACGCGCACGCACACACACACACACACACACACACACACTTTTCCTCATTTTGTGACTCAGAATTACCTGAGTTGAGGGGCAGAGGGAAGGGTAGAGGAAATGCAGAGAGAAAGACCATGCAGTCGAATGGGGGAATTTATCTTGTTCCTCTCTTCTGCCCCGCCCTGAACACATTACTGAGTGCTCAGTAACACCTAACCCTTTAACAAGCAAACATGGTCCTTCTCTACCTTAATTTGAAGGATAAGCTGTTACAGGTCTTTTACAGCAGCAGTCGCCAACCTTTTTGGCACCAGGGACCGGTTTTGTGGAAGACAATTTTTCCATTGTGCGGCGGGGGGGAGGCATGGTTCAGGCGGTAATGGAGCAATGGGGAGTGGCAGATGAAGCTTCGCTCGCCTGCCACTCACGGGTGGGGGGACGGGGGGTCGGGGAGGCAGTTGGGGATCCCTGTTTTATAGGGCCTTCAGGAACCAAGGAAGTATCAGTGGGAAGGACAGGACAGTATCACAAACAGTTCTAGGCAGTTACATACTGAAGGATATAATCCAATGTCTATAGAACACCTATTTATGAATATGATAAATACTAGAAAGTTACTATTTTCCTTCTCCCCTCTACAAATGGTCAGCTCACTTTCATCTTTTCTATTTTCAACATCAATGTCACCTCCTGAGGGCATCAATCCTCCCCTGGCCATCCAATCTCAAGCAGGTTTTTGTGCCCCTTTGTTTCCTTCACATACTTGGAAAACTCAAAATTCTTTTACATCCTTTTCCTTGGAGTTTAGTGGGCTCCCACCCCAGAATCCCAGCCCCAGCACAGTGTCTGGCACAGAAGTACTACAAAAGATCTGCTAAAACAAAATTTTAAAGACAGAATTGTAACTTTCAAAGAGGCAACAGTAGAATGTGAACTAGTTATGAAACCAGTAAGAAAAGAAACAGGGAGATGTCATGAACCAGAAACACAAAGGTAGGGTTAATAACCATGAGCTCATGATAAGGTCAAGGTTAGATGGGCGGTGTGATAAAGCAAAGAGGAAAAGCTGAATGGGACAGAGAAAATGAAGAAGGCTTTCCAGATTAAATAAGCCTGAGCATGTCCAGCCTGGTTGGGCCCCAGACAAGATGAGACAAGAAAGACAGTAAAAAATGAGGGTGCATTAATTAATCTTGAAGACATCATTTGACTTGCCTCAATCCTCCAGCCAAACTCTGATAACCTCATGCCCTATTTAAGCAAATAAAGTGAGGTTATCAGGCATAAAGCCCTGCAAACCTCACTCTCAGAACTCCTGCTTATCTGCACCTGAATCTTGAGTTTCAGAAGAGGCAACTTCTGTCTCTAGAGGCTTCACTCTACCAATCATTCCACCCTCTCCTTAACTTGAGCTTGTCTCCTAGAACCTAGGCATGCTCAAATCTCTCCCACCAAGAACAAACCAACCCCTCTCTCCATGTAGATGGTGTTCCCTCCATCCTTCCACTGGCAGGCTTCTGAAGGGTAGACCTCACTGGCTCTGTCTACATCATCTCTTCCATCAACTTTGCAACGCACCACAAACAAGCTCCAACAAAGGGACAGAGATTTGCTGGTAACTACTGACATCTTCCTTCCAGATGGCCAAATCCAAAATGCAATCTAGCCCCTCCCAATTAACTCCTGGTCCCTCTGCAGCATTTCACACTATAGACCTCTCCCTCCATGAAACTCTTTGCCCCCTGATTTCAATGAGACCTGACTCTCAGATGCCCTGGTAGTCACCAGGGTTCTTTTCGAGGCTTTTCTCTCTTCACACCATACATTTGCCTCCATTCCAAAGGTTTTAGCTATCGCCTCTGACTTCAAATCAAGATTTCCAGTACACACATCTCTACTCAACAAACCTGTGATCTAGCTCCCTGTGGAATATCTCAGCAGTCATATAACAGATAAACCTGAAACTTAATGCTCTCTTGATGAATTATTCACTATTCTGGTTGATGGCAAGAAGTTGTCCAAAAAAGAATTCAGAGTCATCCTAGACACCAAGACTCCCCAGTCCCTGGCTCCACATCCAACCGATGTATTAGAGCCCTTTGGTTCTCTCTAGTTAGTACCTCTAGAGCCTGCTGATCCCAGCCTCCTCTTTTTCACTGATACTGAAGCCAATCATCATCCTACCTCACCAAGCAGACTGCAGATTTCATCTTCTTCAAGTTACCTTGTACATCACTTCCAAAGTGATATGAACATTCAACCCAACAATATGATCCCTCTGCTTAAAAGCCTCCAGTTGCTTTCCTTTCTGCCACTCCAACCTACAAGACAGATGTCTACTTCTGATACTTCCTCATGCTGTAAGCTCTAGCCATGCTGGTTCATGCCTTAGCATTCCTGTTTTATGTTCTTCCCTGTATTTAAAATGTCCTCTGGCAACAAGAAGCTTGTGATTTTTCAAGACACAGAAGAAATGCCACCTCTTCCATGAAGGCTTCCCTCATTACCCTTGTTCCACATTCAAATTAGAGAGAGATGGTCACTCCCTTCTTTAGGCTCTACTTTGCATATATCTATTAGAGAACTTAGCATCATCCAATTGTTGTGCTTGCAAGTGTGTGTCCAGGTGTGTCAACTATGCACACACACACATACATTCCTTAGAAGACTAGGCCCACATCCTATTGATTATTCCACCCCAGCATTCTGCACAGAGCCTAGTAAGTAAATGCTTAGTAGCTGGCTCTGAATAAATATTCGATGGTAAACTGCTGTAAGTCAAAAACACTAGGATTTAGGACAGCAAAGGAAGGAAAGTCATCAAGTTAAAAAAAGAAAATCACATAAGGTGAGAAAGAAAATAGCATTTCTACATTAGATCCTGCCCTGAACCAACTGGGAGTTAGAAGGTCTGGCTCTCTGCACTCCAAAGCTCTCTGCTCCTTCCCCTGTCGTAACACAACACACATCTTATTGTAAATAATTTTATGTGTGTCCTCCTTGCTTGAGTGAAATGTCACTACTATTACTGTCAAAATATCTTAATAGCAATTATATTTTTGAGCATTTACCAAGTGCCAGGTACCTTGCTAAATGCTTTACATATGTTAACTCATTTAATTTTCACAATAGGCCAGTGCTGTGAATGTTATTAATATTACCATTTTACAGATGGAAAAACTGAGCCTTAAAAAGATTAATCAATTTGCCCATTGTCCTACAGCTAGTGAACAGGATTCAAAGCCAAGGAGTATAATTTCAGGGCCCATGCTCCTGATTCAGCTACTATACTATATTACTAGCGTCCCCCCCCCCCACCGCCAATAAACCACCATCAAATACATAAATAAAGGCCACCAGGGATCTAGGAAGGCACAGGCTATGTTTGGCTTATTTACTACTTGACACATAGTAAATGCTCAGTAAATATTTGCTGGCCGACTGGCTGGCCGAATAAAAGATTATTTAAGACTTTGTGCCTAATATATATATATACATATTTTTTCTATAAAATGAAAGTGTGGTTCTTTAAGATGTCTTTCAACTGTAAAAATTCTATGGTTTTAGTATATGCAGGTAAAGTGCCTGCTGCCTATGGTACGGTGATGACACATTGGGAACAGTACAGACAGGTAACTAGGAGCGTGGGTTGTATATCACCAGGCCTTGAAAGGAATCCTAGATACACCTCCTAACCAGCACAAATTCCTTGATCTGTGAATCTTTATTTCCTCACCTTAAGATATGGGTGGTCCTAGTAACTGCCTCAGTAGGTGATTTTGAGGATTAAATGAGAAAATATGAATGTGAAGCACTTACACAATGTCTAGAACTACTCAAACACTAAATAAATGGCAGCTATTACTGCAATACTCAGAATCAGATATTGACTGATGCACTCACACAAAGGGAAAAGGTAAGCACCTGCTCATGAAACAAACACAGAATTCTCACAGGAAGACTATGGCGTATTTCATTATTTTACTGTCCGGAGCTACATCTTTGGATTCAGCATGTGAGTTAGAAAGAGAAGATTTAGCAAACAACTATATTTTCATTCAAAATTGTGGGTTCTGTCTTATTCCTTTCCCTTGTGTCCCTATTTGTTCATATCCAGATAATTCACCCAGACCTCAGTCTCTCCCATTTCTCATTTCTCTCACTAGAAGACATTTCTTTCTTCTTTCTTTATTTCTTTATTTATTTATGGCTATGTTGGGTCTTCACTGCTGCGCATGGGCTTCCTCTAGTTGTGGTGAGCGGGGCCTACTCTTAGATGCAGTGTGCAGGCTTCTCGTTGCAGTGGCTTCTCTTTGTTGCGGAGCATGGGCTCTAGGCGTGCAGGCTTCAGTAGTGGTGGCACTCGGGCTCAGTAGCTGTGGCTCGAGGCCTCTAGAGCGCAGACTCAGTAGTTGGGGTGCACGGGCTTAGTTGCTCCGTGCATGTGGAATCTTCCTGGCCCAGGGCTCAAACCCATGGGCAGGCAGATTCTTAACCACACGCCACCAGGTAAGTCCCAGAAGACATATTTCTTATTTGTCATAAAAAGTGAAGGGTGAGTATGGAGGAGGACTCTTCCTAAGGAGGAATTTTAATCCACACAAATTTCTCAGACCTCTTTGCTAGCCTGATTATAGAGCATCCTGCCCCCTCCTCCCAAACAAGTTTCCCTAAAAAAGTTAAATTTATTCAATTGAAAATAATTTTAAGAAAATTGACATCCATTATCTAAGAGTAGCTAAAATATTCTCAAATGTCCCTAAACCAAGTTTATAAAATCCCTTCCTAAAAAGAAACACTTAGTTCTTTTTCCTCTTTTAGCCCTAGTATTAGCAAGCAAGGAAAATCTACTAAAAGAAAACAAAACAAAACAAAACAAAACAAAACTAGGTTCTAGCAGGCTATCACAAAACTGTAAGAAACATTATTATCTCATAAAATTTAATAAATGCACAATAAAATTTTTAAATAAATGAAATAAAAAGTAGCATGACTATTTTATATTTTTTATAGTAGCAAACATATAAGATGTTACATTAAAGATGGCATATGTGGGGCTTCCCTGGTGGCACAGTGGTTAAGAATCCACCTGCCAATGCAAGGGACACAGGTTCGAGCCCTAGTCCAGGAAGATCTCACATGCTGTGGAACAACTAAGCCCATGCGCCACAACTACTGATCCTGTGCTCTAAAGCCCACGAGACACAACTTCTGAGCCCGCATGCTACAACTACTGAAGCCTGTATGCCTAGAGCCCGTGCTCCGCAACAAGAGAAGCCACTGCAATGAGATGCCCGCACACTGCAATGAAGGGTAGCCCCCGCTCGCCGCAACTAGAGAAAGCCCGCACACAGCAACGAAGACCCAATGCAGCCAAAAATTAATTAATTAATTAAAAAAAAAAAAAAAAGATGGCATATGTGAAAATTTTCAGTCACATTTTCCTTAGAATTTTGGGAAGATGGTATTAAAAATAATACCTTCAGTTGAATTTATCCCAAAATTTCTAAATTCTTTATCAGATAATGCTTATTTGTTTGATACAACTGCCAGTTCTTACTACTCATGATAACAGGAGTCAGGAATGGCATAAATAAATGAAAACTCAGACAAAGCTCTGCCTGCTCTCAAAAACCCTCATGAACCAACATTAACTAATCTTAATTTTATGTTTTATCACTGCTCTTGCTCATTCTCTTGTGCAGAAATTAATTAGCAGTGATGTGGGCAAAAGGGAGGCAGTGGGAGAGAAAGGTCAAAATCAATTCACTCTGAATAAACAGGCTGTAACTGATAGCTGGCTGTATTCACACTTTGTGAATGAGCAAACCAATATGAGTTCTACAAGGTCTCACAGAAAGGCAGTTGGGAAGAAGTCAACGCCACACCAGGGGCAGCATCCATGAAAAAAATGTCTAAACAGGACCAAGAGGGTGTAAGTCAGTCTGTGTCATGATCAGTCTTTTCAAAAGATGATAAAATGAGTACTATGAAGAGGTGGCCTGAGTAACCAGCAAACTCATGTTCCACGGAAGGACCTCATTCTACTTCCTATACCCATGTCTGCAACATACGGAAGCAGGATTTGGATACATCTAATGAGGTTTAGATAGAATAAGTATTATTGCTATCATTATCATCATTACTACTACTTCAGCAACCATTTATTGGGCGGGAGTGGAGGGGGGCAACATGTGTTGAAATAATTTTTCATGATTTCATTTAATACTCAAGAGAACCAGATGAGCAAACTGAGGCACACAGAGCAAGTAAAACGAGGTCAGACGAGGAAATCATACCCAGATTTGTTTGACTGCAAAACCCAAGCTCTTAAGCACTGTATTATCCTCCACCCAGAAACCATGTTGGTTCAAGTAAGGATACTCTAGAGTCAACGAATTCCACAATGAGAAAACTATGTACAGGATACAAGTACCAGAAAGTAGTGAAATATGGAGCCTAGATAGGGTATTCATAATTATGAGATGTGAGCATAGCTCTGATGATAACTAAAAGAAATATAAATGCTATCAAAAACATGGGAAATAAAGGTATAAAATACAAATAAAAGAATATAAAAGTTAATTTCAAAACTGGAATTTATGCATAGTCACAATTTTGAATAAAACATTAATCCAGTATTTTCCATTTTCTCAAAATTGCCTACCCCTTATAGTCACATACAATTTAATTTTTTCCACTTCAATTTCTATCTCAGGACTTAGTTCCTCACCCAAGCTACCCTCCCACATTTCCAACTGTCTGCAGAATGGCTTCTATTATTATAAGAGTCTCAAACTCAACACATCAGTAAAATCAGCCTTTCCACAGAACCACTTCTTCCTCCTGACTTTCTTATTTCCACTGAGGCACAGTCATCTTGCCAGTTACCCAGGCTCAAAATGTCAACAGCATTCTTGATTCTGCTCCCCGTTTTCTCCCAAATAACAGCACAAATTCAATGAACTCCTATCCCATAGACTCCAACTCCTTGGTGCATTTAAATTCCTACCATGCTGACCTGGGCCCTCCACGGCCTCTTGCAATTTCTTCCCAATTAATCTCCACTTTCCTGGCTCTCAATTTCCATGGCAACCATTATCTCAACTTTACATCCCCTGCTAGACTTCAAGTTCCTTCAGTGCTGGGACTATGTCCTCTCTCTGAAACCCCTGCAGTGCTTTGCACAAGTCCTTCCCAGAGTCAGCAGCTAAATATTTTTCACATTAAAATGAATCCTCTCTAATGTGCAGCCACTAAAACTCAGTTATACTTTGAGATGATGCCTATGAAGCCACTACAACTCAGCTACTTTGAGACGGGGCAGCAACCTCATAGAAATCAGAAATTTTAACTGAGTCCAAGGAAATTATTCAGATAATTAAACTGACATTACTGCTACACAGGAAGTCTACACCGTGGCCTGTGTTCTCCCAGAGGACACAAATATTTCATCAATACCTTAGGTCCATTCATGTACCATTCCAGACTGTCTGTGCCTTGAAAGAAGAAAGAAATGAGTTTCACTGCACAGTTGACTTCTCATATACTAATAGATGATGCCAGGGTAACCTGTACCAGTGAAACCCATTTCAAGGGCAGTAGGGAGGCTGCGTAACAGACCTCAACATGGGGACTATTAATTATGAAGAAAAGAAAACAAAAACAAAAAAAAAGGGAATTCCCTGGCAGTTCAGTGGTTAGGACTCTACACTTTCACTGCCGAGGGCACAGGTTTGATCCCTGGTCAGGAAACTAAGATCCTGCAAGCCGCGTGGCACGGCCAAAAATTAAAAGAATTAAAAAATTTCATAGAAGAGAAATGTGGAAGGAGATTCTAAACCATAGCTTATAATAAGAGTAGCAAATAACTTCCCTGTATACAAACACATTTTTTTACACAAAGATTTTGATATTACTCCAGCTCAACTGTTCATTTACCTTTGGCAAATGTCTGTCCCTCAGCACATCACACCCAAAATGGGCTTAAAAGTACTAGAGAACAGCAGTCAGGACCCAAAGAAGACTGAACATGCAGCCTTGACTAGCACTCTACAGAGTGGTGCTTAGCTTAAAGGACTCACCCCTGCAATACAAAGAACCAGAAAGCAAACAAACTGGATTTAATACCAATGATAGTAAAATAATCTCCATGATGCACAGAATAATCAATAATAGGAATTCGAGGCACAATGAGGTCTTCAGATTGAGACACTGTTAAATACCTGATGTTACGGCATCATGCAGAGGTGCTGGACAGAGGTTACCTGGGATGAGTGTTCAATCTGTTAGACAGGAAAGTCCTTAATGGCCTAAAGAGAAACACATGGTCTCCCCTTCCCTCTCCCTGCCACCTCTCTGAGTCTGATCTCCCAGTGCACATCCATCCTCACCCAGGTCCAACCAAGCCACGATGGCTGCCTCCTTCCTGTCCCTGAAAGGCCACACTCCAGCCTTTCCACCTCTCCATTTTTATGTTCTCCCCCCATAGAGCCACATGAAATCTCTGTTCAAAAGTCCCTTCTCAAAGAGGCCCATTTCAACCACCCAAATTAAAACTGCAAGCTGACCCTTTGCCCTAACAGTCCTAAGGACCTTTCTTATCCTGCCCAATTTTTTCATAATTATCATCTTCGAACATACTACAGAATTCGCTTATGTTTTATGGTTATCATTTATTGTCCACTCCTGTCCTCCCACCCCCACACCTACACCACATACACTGGAATTAGGTCCTATGAGGGCAAGGAATTGAGCATGCTTTATTCACTGACTCATCCCCAGGGGCTAGAAAATGGTGTAGCAGATATTAAGACAGCTCAATCAATACTTGCTATACAACTGATTAAATGAATGTATCAATCATAGAACTGTTATGATTGAGTTACAGGTTATTTTTATGAGACACTGATCACCCATATTATGTATAAAACACTGTGCTAGGCTCTATGGGTAAAAAAGAAATAAAAGACAAGAGTCCTTGACCTCAAACAATTTGTCCCAAAACTGCCTCAGAGGTTTCACTAGAGCAAAGGATGCCACACCCGTTTTATCTATTCACCCACTTCCTCCAGCATCTGCTACACACCTGCCTACATGCAAAAGTTTCCAACAGAAAGGAGACACATCAAGGGTCAGCATGTGCCAAGTTTTATTCGTTGCCAAGTGTTTAGCTCACCAAATGAACCAATTCAACTGATATACTTTTATAAACAAGTGACTTGAAGTGTAAACATTTATAATTAATTGTAATATACTGATTGCTTAAATGAACATAAAATATAGTTTTTTTCAGATCTTCAAGAAGTTCTGATTTTGTCAAAATTTATGAAGTGTCGGGCTTCCCTGGTGGCGCAGTGGTTGAGAGTCCGCCTGCCGATGCGGGGGACATGGGTTCGTGTCCCGGTCCAGGAGGATCCTACATGCCGCGGAGCGGCTGGGCCCGTGGGCCATGGCCGCTGGGCCTGCGCATCCGGAGCCTGTGCTCCACGGCGGCAGAGGCCGCGGCAGTGAGAGGCCCGCGTACCGCCAAAAAGAAAAAAAAAGAAATTTATGAAGTGTCAGTAAATGATGACTAGGCCCTGCCCTTACTTCATTCTTAAACTGGGGGAAGACAGAGCAAATTGTTATTCAGACACTGTGTGTGCAATATGACTTTAGTATGACTGAAGCTTGTTATGGGTTAAATCCCTAGAAATATTATAACCTCTGTAAAGCGTGTTGTGGAAGGAAGGAGAGAGAAATGGAGGCAGGAAGAAAGAGAAAAACAGACGGACCAACAGAGAGAACAAAGCACAGATCTGACACCCAGCCTGGTCTTTTGAAGGTGAGACATTCGTTTAAACTAGATAGACTGTGTGCAGTATCTTTAAATATGTTCTAAGGAAACAAGTTTTGAGGTGTGCTGCCTGTTTCTACTATTAGAAACCAAAAAAACAGCAAGTGAGAGAAATTGGTCAAAAATAAAGGTCAGGGCTCCCCTGGTGGCGCAGTGGTTGAGAGTCCGCCTGCCGATGCAGGGGACGCGGGTTCGTGCCCCGGTCCGGGAAGATCCCACATGCCGTGGAGCAGCTGGGCCCGTGAGCCGTGGCCGCTGAGCCTGCGCGTCCGGAGCCTGTGCTCCGCAACGGGAGAGGCCACAACAGTGAGAGGCCTGCGTACCACAAAAAAAAAAAAAAAAAAAAGGTCACCCTTGCAAAGTAACTGAAAATAATCACAAACTGGGGGATTATCCCATTATCCAAGATATGGTCACCGTCCTTAGTAGACAAGAGAGGAGACATCCAGTAGTGTCGTTTGTAATATTATATCTTGTAAACCAAACTAAAATGAGGAGGCATGGGACCTAGGTCAGATGTGGCACTGCACCACGCAGGTTCTACGTGTCAGGCTCCTTCCTGTCTGCCAGACCCAACATTTACTAATGTATATGCCTATCTCACCTGATCAGCCAGCTTTTCTTTCTCCTCTCTTTCTAGAGGAAAACAAATATGACTCAAGTATCTGTATTCGTGGCATCCTGCAGGGTAGAATGAGGATGCAAGCAGGGTGCTGAACAGACAACATTTGGAATGGCCTACAAAGTTTCTGTAAGGCTATTTCTCAGTGAGGAAATGATCCCCTCTGAATTTTCCTGAAGCCTTGCAAACCCATCACTTCTGAAAGATGCTGTTGTTAAGAATCCAACTGGTGCTTAACCAAGGAAAATGATCAATCTTAGGAGACAACAGCCAGCTGCCGTATTCTGAACTGTGATTCTGCCTCCCAAACTTCTACGGCTCTTCTACCTTCCCACCCTTCTTCTTACACTCCAGCCAGAATTCAGCAGCAATAAATGTAACTCCTCTCACACAACATGCAGCTGTCAACAGCTCTGTACAGTTCTGTAGGACATCAAAAAACATTTCAAGAATCGCGTTAAGTGCACACTACCTCCCCCTCCACATTCCTTAAGCATTATTTGCTTTCCTGACTGTTGGGTGGCGGGGGAATGGATATAATAAAAAAAAAAATCGACTGATTGAGGAGCGGAGAACCTCTAGCCACAAACAAATACATGATTGTAAAAGTGGGGAGTGAGTTTAAAGAATAACTCAACTAATCCATATATTTGATAAGATTATGTCCAAGACAATAGTAACTTGGAACTCTCTTTAGACATTTAACCACCAGCAACATCTGCCCCTGCCCCCCAACCCCACAATTCTTCTACAGAAAGTTTGACAACCTAAACACTGCCTCACAGACTAAATGAAAACAGTCACAGAATAGTTTCTTGCAATTAAGTGCATCATGCATGCAAAAACTATGGAGTGCCTTATTTTCTCCACTTGAGCGCATTAAAAATTCCTTTCAAAAGGTTTATATCTAATAACTATGCAACTAACTAATCAACAGTTACTGCTTTATGAATTAAAACTCTTTTTACAATATCCTTCATATAATCACAATTTTCACTCCAATTCAGAAGGCAATTTGACTTCCTCAGGTTAAAATTTCTCAAAAAAACAAAAAACAGAGTGTTACTTGTAAACATTTTTCAAGTTCACTGAGATAAACTCTGGCTAAGAAGAAGAAAAAAATTTTTTTCAATCCCAGGTTGTTTCACTGGGCATGGACTTTGCCATAGAATTCCTTGAGTTTCCTTCCTTACATAATTCTAGATCAAGAGCAAGAGACTGCAGATGCCGCACACTACTACCCTGGCAATATGTTAAGTGTTTTATTAAGAAGACAACAGTACCAGAAAAGGATTCCCAACAAGATGCTGCCAACTGTTTAAATAATCCTCGAAACCATCCTGATGTTTTATTATGATCAGTGTGTGTCACTGGTAGATCAGGCTCCTGTTATTAACTGGGCCCTGTGCTAGGTCTTTTAAGTGAATTACCTCACTTAATTCTCACAATAATACCATGATTTTAGGTACTAATTTTCCCTTTCAACAGATGAGAAGACATGAGCTAAAAAAGGTTAAAAAATTGCTCAAAGTCAAACATCAAGGTCAGAATCTAAGAGATGTTTTTTTCTGATTCTAAAATTCATGCTAATTCCAATTCAACAGAGTGCCTGCATGTATTTAAAGGCTCATCTCATTCCTCTGATAGTTATTTAGTGCCTACTAAGAACATGACATATAGCAGCTCAAGTTATCCTTTAAGACCATGTCATTTTTGATGGCTTCTGACACATTCAGAATAAAATCCCAACTCCTAGCAATGGGCTAACCCCTGAACTTCGCTCAAACTACCTTTGAAAATGCCGACCATATTTTCACCTCAGGGCTTTTGAACTTTCTATTCCTCTGCCACTAACTCTTCAGATCCTTCAGGTCTCCACAAAAATATTACCTCATTAAATGTGACAATCCAATCTAAATAAGTGGCCCCACTCACCCACCCTCCCTCTGGCCTATTTTTTGTTTGTTTGTTTCTTTAATAAATTTATTTATTTTTGGCTGTGTTGGGTCTCCATTGCTGTGCGTGGGCTTTTCTCTAGTTGCGGCGAGCGGGGTCTACTCTTCATTCCGGTGCAGGGGATTCTCACTGCGGTGGCTTCTCTTGTTGCGGAGCATGGGCTCTAGGCATGAGGGCTTCAGCAGTTGTGGCTCAAGGGCTCTAGAGCACAGGCTCAGTAGTTGTGGCGCACGGGCTTGGCTGCTCTGCAGCATGTGGGATCTTCCCGGACCGGGGCTCGAACCTGTGTCCCCTGCATTGGCAGGCGGATTCTTAACTACTGTGCCACCAGGGAAACCTTAGCCTGTTTTTTAATTTTACTTATCCCTATCTGAAATTATCTAGGAGATGTATCTGTTTCTCTGTTTATTGTTTGTCTCTTCCCAACTAAAATACAAATGCCCTGAAAGCAAAAAAGACCCGCCAGTCTTACTCAGTACCTACAACAGTGTCACACCCACAGTGTGAGCTCAGTAAATACATATTTTTTAAATGGATGAGTGAACTCTAGGTGCCATGGAGACATATACATAATTAGATACAGGCCTGACCCTTAAAAAAGTGTTCAATCTACAAGGGGACAACTACACAATTTCACAAGGCAAAATGTTTTAAGTGCCATAAGTGAAATAATAACAAAGTATTACACGGTTTCAAAACAGAAAGCATTAAAAATCATAAACCATAATATTAATAACTACTTATAATTTCATCAAGAAAAAAGGGAGGAAGATAAATTAATGGGGTAATAGGAGAGAACACGAACACACACACACACACTCTCACTCACTCATGTTATTCCTTAGAGCAGAAATGCTCTCTTTGGTCAAGGCTTGGAAGGTATAAACATCATTGAAATTCAAAAGCAGTTCTGAAAGAGAGGATGCCTCAATTGGTATGCAAGGGATGTTTCCTCCCCCTGAATACATTATGAACTTGCAGCATGCTAATATGCCATGCTATCATAAGCACCAGATGGGGCAGTAGGCAGTACATGTCCCATCAAACCTCAAGAAGATGTATTAATGTTCATGCTCTTTAAAAAAAAAAAAAAATCCTTTGCCTGTGTCCCTAGACTTCCACATTTCTTAGCATTCAGTTACTTTCTCTCAAAGCACAGTCCTCCAGGGCTGCTCCTCTTCACCAGATGGTGTCAGGAATCATTTCAATCTACTTTATCACAGGAGGCAAAGGCCACAAAGCGTGTCAGACTATGCTTACTGAAGTTGCACCAAGCACAAAAGAGAACAACAGCAGATACAGGAGATGTAAGACCTCAATCTTCTCCAGACACTACTGATGAAACATCTGTAATTACGCTGAATGCTTATTTATGTTCAACACAGAGAAAAATAAAAAGAATACTTTTATATATCTAAACTTTCTGAATTACCTGATATTACTGTGAAATTGAAGTCTATCTAAATATTCTCTAAAGATGATCAAGCTAAACTCAAAATTTTGAATAATCAGAAGGTGGCCTCAAAACAAGACAAGGGTATAATAAATGGTACCTGAGGGCAATGAAATAGACTCACTTCTTTAAAAGTAACTATCAGAATAAACAACACCACAGAATTGAGTTGAAATGTACCTTCTCTTAACTATCTCATTCAATTTAGCTATAATGTGTGGGCGTCCAAATATGCTATTAGAAACCAAGGCTCTGAACAAACACATTATTTGTAATTTCTTGAGTTTATTTATTGCGTTTTATTTATTTTTTTATTGAGTTTTATTTTTTTTTAGGTACATCATTTAAAACAAGTAAATTGCCTTGATTTCCATTCATTGGGACTCCCATGATAAAAAAAAAAAAAAAAAGGGTATTTCCTCTAGACTACACAAGGAGACCAAAAAACGACGATTTACAACAGTGATTCTCAAATTTAAATATGCTTCAGAATCCTCTGAGAGCTTGTTCAAACATAGATTACTGGGCTACCCCCAGAGTTCCTGATTAAGTTTGCAGAGGGGCTGAAAATATGCATTTCCAATTAAGTTCCTGGTTGATGCTGATACTGCTGGTCCATGCACCCCACTTTAAGAACCACTTAATTACATCATTCTACACCATGTTTCCAAAGTGCTCCAATGACCCTTGGAAAGTCTGTAATCCATGCAGAGTATCAGCAATATCCTTGTAAAAACACAGCCACTCAGTTGATAAGCTACACTGACCTTCTATAAATTTTTTAAAGGCACAGATTAAGAGAAGTACTTACCAAATATGTGTCAAATTAGCAAGATTATTCTTCCAAGGTATACAAGGTAATGAATGATATTCTCTGAAACTCAAACCTGCCCTCCTATCCCTTTCAAAGGATTCAATGTGTATGTTGAAACGTAAGAGGACAAAAATATTTAAAGAAAGTCTCACTATTAGAAGAAATTGTATGTTTTTCAAGAAATTACGTATCAGGCACTGAATGAATTACTTTAGCAATCTCTCTGGAGTCTTTAGGATAAATTTTATCAGCCTATCAATCTGCTATTCATCTAAGATTACTGGTAGAAGAAACTGTTGATGGAATTTACTGTGTAAGTGAAAAGATGAAAATATTTTGTTAATATTTGTCTTTTGCTAGAATCTTACTCAACATGTCTGCTGGAACACGGACACCTTACACCCATCCTCCCACTACATGCAAGTGCCCAGGTAGAGGGAGCGCTAATTTCCCCAAATATTACAAATGTCAAAAGCCCTGGACTTTGTTTCTAATTTCAGCAATTCTGTCAGAAAGTGTTCTTCTTAAGTGTTATATATTGTATCATACTTCTAGTAAATATCATCATGATAAACTATCAGATTTACAATACAAGCAGTACTCAATTAACTAATATGCAGCTAGCTGCCAAGAAACTGTATGGCCAAAAAAATTAATTTATTATTTTTCCTTAACTAAAAGAAAATGCTTGATTATTAAACACCATTTACCAAAAATTTTATAAGATTTACTTCTTAATTTTTCCCCTCATAATTAACATGCTTTATGCGTTATTTCTTTCCTTTAAAATCTCTGTGAATCCCAGTCCACCTCTCATCCTCACTTATTCACTAAGCAAACATTTGCTGATTGCCTACTATATGCCAACCTCACAGGTAGCCTGGAATGGAATTATTAGAACTAGGAGATCAAGATCTTAATATAAATGGCAGCTTTATCAAGAAAAGCTGATGACACTTAAAATGTCTATTATTTTAAACAATGAGGAGTCTGTATCTTGGGATACATAAAAGGTTAGACAGAATTCAACTCTCTAGCAATATCTCCTACCAAGAGAAATGAAAATCAATAAGGAGGGAAAAGTCTCAGTCACCTAAAATGCTGCCACAAATTAAAATTGCCACTTATTAATATATGTGGGGAAAGAAACAAAAACAAAACAAGATGGGCTTTTCAAGTTTTCACTTAAGCATGCACTTTATTATTTTACTCGCCATTCTAAGTTTGGTTATATGGTTTCCAAGTTAGCAAATTACTGGAATGGGTAAAAGTGTGGGCACATAAACAGGAAGGGGTTGGGCAGAAGAAAGAACAGAGAGAAAATTCTATCAAGGGTAGACAAAACTCAGAAAATCCCATCAAATATAGACAAAACTCACCAAGCACAACAGGCTAGAGCCCTTTTGCGTGATTCAAATGCTGTCCCCTATTCTTAAGTCCAGAGAGTATCACTGTCTGCCTTTAATAATTACCGTTTGCATGTAAACTCTGCTTTTTAGGGAGACACAGCATGTTTATGATCATTATTACCACCCACCGTATTGTGAAGCAAAAGTCGGCAAGACAGAACAATTGTTCCTGAGGCAAAGAAAGTGAAGCTCAGGCAGATAGTAAAATGATTTACTTGCTCCTGATCACACCACTAAGTGGAAGAACCTTGACTCACACCCAGTAATTGACATTCCTAATGCCCTGTGCTTTTTGATAGATGGCCTCATAAAACACAATATATTAACTGTTTATAATATACCCAAGTCATAAAGCAAAAGATAAAACATATTCAGCACAAACTGATTAAGAACATAGCTAAGTATAAAGAACAGGGCCATTCAAAATAACTGACCAACATGTACAGAAATTTTAAACAAGTAAACAGAAGCAACTTTGCTTAAAGAGATACCCTTCTGCTCTCTGGAAAACACTACAAAACGGTTCAATTCTCCAAGAATTTTTAGAAAAAGGTGTATTAACATTACACTGATATGCTTTACCCACAAAAGATATGAGTAAAATGTACCAAAGTACCAAAGGCTTTACCCCCAGAAAGTATGAGTAAAGTGCAGATAAAAATGGAAAACAAGTAGAAAGATACTCCTCACCAGCAAAATTAAATTACTTGCCCAAAACAACAGGGGGTAGGTAGCAGATCCAGAGATTTTAACCAGTTCTCCAGACTCCTAAAGGAGTGCATTAAAAAAAAAAAGTAATAAGATGTATTAAAAATTGGGACCAAAAAAAAAAAAAAAGCCAGAATGATATTCCTCTACGTAGCAAATAAATAATAACAGGTAACTCTTCCTTTCAGCAAAGTTCCTTAGAAAGACTCCTAAATTGTGCAAAAACTTGAAAAAGTTTTGAAAGCTTGATCACATCTACATTTACCATTTTTTTGGCTATTTCGCACTCAGCAAGCAAACACTGGTATATAAGAGAATGCCTGGGTAATTAAGAAGTTGAGTTTTACCTCTGGTTTCTGTCACTCTGTATTTTATAAACCAATGATTAAGAACATTCCAGAAAGTCTGGAAGAAAATAAAGTGGTTTCTAAGGACAAAAAACTTTATTTTGATTCCTTTAATATTTTCCTGTCTCTAGACTGTACAAATACAACTAATGCCAGAGCAGAAAGAAAGAAAAAAATAAATGTTAACAGACCTCTCAAATGATGTGTTGCCTTAAGTGCTGAGTATATAGGTTCAGATAGAACCATTATAAAGAGGAAACAATGCCCATCTCACATGGAAAGTGTCAGAATCAAGGCCCTTCTTTGTTCCAGTCATATCTTTGTCAGAACACATGTTAAGCATTTCAAATGAAATAATATATAAATTGTTACCACAGGACCCTCAAATTTTATTATGCGTTTTCCTCCCAATAACCTGAGAATCATTAAACCAAACAAGTCCAAAGGAAGGCAGTGAAGTTAAATCGTGCAAAGTTCAAATGTAATGATATGCTCAGAAGCACAACTGTCTTTCCCAAAGTTCTAAATAACTTAGCACCCCATCAAAATCATCCCAGATTATTAAGACTGGTCTGTTTATTTTGACAAACTCTTTTAAGACTCTTGTTAAAGCCATAAACACATGATAAAGACACCCTTAAATACCCCTTCTTCCTAAAAAGCATTTCTGCCTAATTACATAGCTCTTAAGACCAAACTCTTTACAGTATCATGTTCTCATCGGTACTTTCAAATTTACTTTCTTGCATGAGCATCAAAGTACACTGTATGATGTTAACAAACCACACAGAATTAAAAGAATCCCTCTAATAAAGTGAGACTTTTTACAGACTGCACTTATCACTTAGCCTTTAAAAGGGAAATGTGGAAAACAGAAGTGAAATCTTCTAGAGAAAACAGCCCACAATTTAAAAATCAACCGCTTTTTCTAGAGGGGGAGAGGCATGGTGAAAAAAGATAATCTGCTTTCCTACAACCCGTGCTCATCTTCTGGAAACACATTCTGCCTGCCTAGAACCTCCTGGGGCAGAACCATGGGTACCCAGCAGTCTGACTACCAAGAGATCTGATATTTTTTTAACCACACAATGTTTAACAGTTTTGTCTGCCACTGTGTTGAATACATCATTTGATTTCCAGTTTTCTACTATAATCCAAAACATAGAAAATCATCCATCTGAGGTTCTGACCAACAAGATAGCCAGGATTTCCTCATTCCAAAAGCATAGAAAGGTGATATCTGAGTTAACCTATACAGCTTTTTCAGGGAGTAAATTTACAATTTCTATTAGACTTTTCAAAATAATGGCATTAGTCCCCCAATTCCTATTACTCCCATTGTACTCTCTCAAGAGGAGTAGAAATACACAGAGAAATAACTACCTTGCTAACCTGCTTTACCGAAGATCGTTCTTGATGACTGAGGCTAATGTTTTTCCATTTTTATTTTTCAGCACAGAGAACTCCACCTTCTATGCTACTCTACTTCAAATTCAAACATCCCCCTTTAAACGTTTCCATCTAGCTTCCATTACAAAACATCCTCTCATCAAGCGCAACAGACTCACCCCTCCTTAAAAAGAACAAAAAAGGAATCCAAAATCAGCTGACGAACCAGAGAATCCCATCTCTAACGTTTAATGATGTCTGTGCGTCCTGGTCCTCGGGGAAAATGCTTAATTTACCTGATCTTCAGGTTTCGAATAGATCACATGGTCACAGAAACCCTTTGCAGAACTGTAGTGAGGATTAGAAAGTATATAAGGTGCCTAGTCTTGAGGCCTGGCATGTACAGGTTTTCAATAAAAGGCTTATACTATACTATCAGATTTATTCTGTTCAGAGATGGCAGTTCCATACTCCCTTTGAGATTAAGAGGATATCCCTATTCCTTTGATTGGAACTCTATGGGTTGAAAAACATAATTAAGCTAGACATTCTCAGAAGTACATTTACATTAATATTAATTAATGCAAACAGCTGTTTGAGAAAGCCAGCCAGATAAACCTGCTTCTTGGTCAGGTGTGAAATCCTATTGTTCTCAAGTTATGAGTCATTTACGTTAATGACTTATTCCACTAGATACTGTTAGCTACCAAATAACCACAACTGTACACCAAGAAATTGCTTTCAAGAAATACTATACCCACTGTCACACACAGATATTAAAATTTAATAAACAAAAATCAATGTCCTATCCTCAGTATAAGAACAACAAACTAAAAAATGTTAAGTTGCATTAACAGAGATCCAATCTGAAGAAGCAGGAGACAGGCAAGGCTTTCCAATAAGCCCACTGCCCACCCTTCCGGCTCTGTCCTTGACTCCTAATCCAGTTAGGTACTACCTGCCTCTGGGTTCCTTTACCTGTCTCCAGGCTCTTGTTATTCCATATCATAATTACTATTTATTTCACTGCCTGGAGCACTAGAACTCAAAACTCCTCGAGTGCATGGCATGGAGAGACTGAACCATAGTTATTTAGTCCCTGACAGATTTTTCAGCAACCCACATAGGTCTGCTACCTGAATTTCCTTATTACAGTAACCTTAGAGTTGTCACAGCCTTACTAAGCAGATTATTTGATCTGCTTAATACTCAGGTAATTAACCACATTTAGGCTCTCTAATTTCCAAACAATTATAAGATAAATTTGATGGCATGCTTTTGCCACAGGCCAAGTGATTACTGTTACAGAATTTTCTCCCACATAGCTCTGCAGTCATGGAGTAGGAGGGGAGAAAGCATATGGTAAGAGCAATCCAGGGTAGACAATAAAAGACAGCAAAGTACGACTGACACTAATATGGTGATGTGAGCGAGCGTAGCGTGTATATGAGATTTAGAAGCAGCCTGGTAAAGAGGATGCATCTTCTTACTTTAATAAATCACCTGAGCAAGTCACTTAACTTCTGTGATCCTCAGTTTCATCCTCAGTTTCAACATCTGTAAACTGAAGGCACTTTCAAGATCAGTCTTCCAGCTCTAAAATGTATTTGTTCCTTTGATGATTCAAAAGTCTGTTCAGAATATTGTTATTACAGTATCTCCCTTGCAAACATCAAATATCAGTGTAGTGATGAAATAGTTACTAAACATTTCTGGACTATATAATGCCTACTAAGCAAATGCTTATTTTAAGAAATAACAATAAACTAGTTGTCTTATGAAAATGTCCAAAGTTATAGCCACTCCCCCAAAAGACAGATTAAATGCTTTTCTTTTTCAATATACTATTAAGTACAGAGGAAGATACCTTGTAAAAGTTTCCAAGTATTATTTAAAATATATAGAACTGAAAGGTCAAATACTCAGAAATATTAACAGAAAATAAAGAAAAAGGGAACTTCAAAGGCCAGGGTTTGAAGAGAAGTTGGAACTTCTAAATGTTTGTTACAAAAAAGTAATGTCTGCACAGTCTACATTTATAATTAGGTATTTGCTGCTGGTACAGTTGTCTTTAATAGCTGGCAGGAGGTTTGTTTGATACAGCAAAGAGTTAGCCTAACACAATGGCAAATCAACTTGCAAGGTAAAAATAGAGTGACAATGAATGGACTGTTGTGTTTCATGTTCTTGTATAATAGCACTTAGATGCATCTATAAAAAAAATAATAACCAGGTGCATTATCCAAATGTTCAGTTACTAGGGACACTAACAGTTGTCTGTCCATGGCAATTTCATTTCTGATTTTACACAAATCATCACTTGCAAGCATCGATGTTAAAAACAGAAAAACAGTCTAGTACACAGTGGCTATAAATGCCAAATCAATTTTCAGCAGATAATAAAGTCCATGTTTTACAATCAGCAATGCACTGTTTTACTACCCAAAAATGTAAGCTAATAATATATAGCTCTACTAAATGGAAAATGCAGATATGCTGTTTAAAAAAAAAAAAAAAGGCTGGCTGTGAGAGGATGGATCATTTCTGCAGGGACCTTCTTAAAGCTATGTGTAAGTGTTTTGAAAATATCACATGATGTGGCCATGTGTTAAAAATTACAGCCAGTTAAGTTCTCTGCTAAGAAAAATATGTGGGCAATTTATGAAATGCACTCCAGGATGGAGATGTCTTAAGTAAAACCAGATTTTGAAAACAAATCTTTTTTTTTTTTTTTTTGGAAACTTGAACTTAAAAAAAAGTTCCAGTCACATCTGGAGAGCAGGACCATTGAGAAAGGGTGGTCTGACCTAATACTAGTCATCTTCTGAAAGAACAGCACTATTTCTGGGCTACGCAGACTGTGCTCACTTATTGTCCTTTTAAGGAAACAGTCCTGAAAGCATTTTGTAGGTCAACATATGTTCTTTAATAATATTATACAAAGATTGATAAAAATATAAATGTATCAGAAAGCTTAGAGCCATCTCCTCCTGAAATACTGTAATGCCAAACGTCTCCTAGCCTTCTCATAAGAAAACATTTTTCTTTCCTTAAACACAAGGATCTAGTTGTTCCAAAGTGACAGGCAGTGAAATGATATTTCCTTATATTGCGTTAAATCATCAAAACGGTTTAATCTGTTTCTTTAAAGCATGCATGGCCTCCTTTGACTTTTCATGGTTCCTTTTGAAATAGTATGCTATCAACAGCTAAAGTGCTTTTTTTTTTTTATTAACTGACATAGTTATAGAAACCCTGAAACTAAGCCTTTACCTACCCATCCCCACAGATTAGTATGTCTTTGAATAAGTTTGTGCACATCTGTTTCCAGGGATCCCCCATTTTTATGAAAAAGGTCCTAGATCTGAGAACTGTTACATCAAGTTTGGAACAACCAGGATCCAATTCTGATACCTGACCTACGGAAAAAAGATAATAATAAAATAATAATAATAATTGTTGATATATAAATACTTAGTCAAATTTAAGAAAGAAACAGTGACAATATCAGATTACCGGAAACACATCCTTTTAGTCTTCCACACATAATGTCTTACTTAAAAATATAAAATCTGTCCCAGATGGTAAAAACTGTCCATTAATATAAGTATATATATATGGACTAAAATATGCTGAAAATATATTAAGAGGTAGTCCATCTGACAGTGGTGGTTAAAAAGTGCAGATGGGTATCAAAAATAGCCAAGTGTCAGAACCGCTCAAGTATCGCCATTCTGACAGAAGCTCATAGTCACAGCTGTTAATATGTCCTCTGCATCAAAGTACAAGGTTTTCCAACACAGCTGATGAGCAAGAGACAGTGAGAAACATTGCCCACACTTCAGGTTACTGCTTTAGAACCAGTCATATATTAACACAACGCTAAAACACACTTATCAATGATTCTAAAACCTTAAATATAGTTCAATGCATTTTAAATAAGGATGCTTTGAAGAATACTTTAAAATCATGTAACCAGCATGGGATAGCAAGGGTCCTAACTAATCTCTTTCACTTATTACCATTCACAAATTGCTTTGGGTTATTATAGGGTTTTGTTTTACCAAAACAAAATATAGACTCTACAAAACACTAATAAATCAGATCATTTAACACATATTAATTAAGAGCATAAAAACAAATTAGATTTGACTGATGACATAAAAATCAGATGAAACGATACTACAATACTCTGGCTAAATAAAAAACACAAGCACTTTTTCACACAGATTCCACATCACATACCCAATGCACATTACATCTTTAGCTGCATGGCGCATATAAATCAAGATGATCGCTTAAAGAGTTAAAATGACCTTTCAAAGACCTCAGTCCTTGTCTTTTTGTAAATTGATTTTCCCCATATTTCAGCTACACACATCCCTTGTCTACTGAACTAATAAAAAAGGTGCAGTTCCGTCACAAATGCATCCTTTCTGCACATATATCAATAATGATGAGGACTACAAGACACATCCTAAAGGGAAAAACATTCTTCAAACAACTGGCGATACCTACACACAACTGTGGTTGCAGAAAACCGGCAGATAATGTTTCAAAACACCATCTGTGAGGTGTACAAACTCTGTGACCAAGTACAGCCTCTTCTGCCTGTCCTACCCAAAAAATCCGCACATATCAGCCAGCTGGAGGATCTCTATCTGCCCTTTTTTATCTGAGACAGGCTACTCAAAGTAGGTAAAGGGCAATCCATATAGTTCTTGAGAAGAGCAGAAACACCCTCTCCCCAACAGGCTTCTACCAAGCTTCTCTCTCCATAAGCAGAGCCTTCACTGGCAACAATCACAGAAACACTCTAGGCTCCAAAGATAATATTTTTCAGAGGAAACAGACATACACTAAATTTCCAGGACCACAACAGCTTCAGTAATTCAGCAGACTTTTTATTTTTAATTAACCGATTTCGATTATTTGCCTGATGACATCTAAGGACTGTGATTTAGGATAAGACTGAAATAATTGGTAGTCCCTAAAGCTTCCTTCACTTTCTCTGACACGAACAGCTTTTTAAAGAGACCTTATCCCAGTATTCCACCATAATCTGTAAACTCTCTCCACAGATGAAATGCCCAGGATACAAGGTACAGATGACAGTCACAAAATCCAGAACAGAAAAATTACTTCTTTCTTTAGCTAAATCCCTCAAGTAAAATTGCTCTGGCAAACATATATGTGGCTGTACTTTCCCTCAGCCTTTAAAACACACCTCCCACATTTTAAAAGCAAGGGTTCCACACCCTGTACCCCTGTACCGAGGTTTTTGAGGGCTCTTTTTATGCCGCTTTCCACATCTCACCTCTGTCACCCCCAGCCTCTGCCTGCCCACGTAAAATACAGCTCACCGTGGGGCAGAAGGTATTTTTCCAAGCATAATAAAAAGTAAGCTTTCTTCATTTCAAAACCACAGAGAGAAAGCGGAGCAGGGCTAACTCACCAGGCATCCCTGAATCCAGCGAACACACAGAAAGTGGCTCTCTCCTAAGAGCAAGCATGCTCAGGGCTCATGCCTCCTGTTCTGGAATGGGCACCGGCAGAGAGAGGAGGGCCGTCAGAAGGGGCTGGGGCGGCATAGCCCAAGGCAGGGTGCTGGGCGCGTGCGCCTGCCAGGCAGAGACAGATGGAGAGCTGACACTCCGGATTGCACTTGGAGCAGAAATGTGGATGATGACAGGAGCACATGTGGCCTTGAACCCAGCCCTGTCTCTTCAGGCAGAACAATGACAGGGATGTGTATGCAAAGTATCACAACCCCTGCCTCCCCTTACCCACTCTACCTCTCTCAGCAAGTTCCAGAGCACCAAAGAACAGAAAAGTAAAATGCAGAATGATAAGCTAAATGCTGAATAATTCATTCACCACCACCCCCAGCCCGTTACAACTTAACCCTTATTTTGCCAAAAGAATAGAAAGTAGACCTGGCCCCCTACCACTGCTCACAATGAAAGCTGTCCTTTCCACCTTCGCATGTTAACTCCCATAATTGGGAACTTTATTTAAAAAAAAAAAACACAGGCACAGACCTCAAAGCTTGTTTATTGAACTGGAAGTCAAAAACAGTATAAAAAATGTTCTAAGACTGTGTATACTGTGCCAGTTTATCAGACTGAACAAAGTATCAGAATCATTTCCTTTGTCAGCTTCTCAGTAGTATGTGTAAAATAGAACACTTTTGAGAAGCAGAAGCAGACCACTTTTATTTTATTAGTGTGCTTTTAACCCCCTGGGATCCCTGCGTTGATATGCTCCAAACATTCTTAGCTTACTCTCCTCTACCTTGCATAGAGATCCATGGGAGATGAAAACAAAATCTTCACTGTAAAGCCTTTTCAAAAGCTGAACCATCATGTCCTCCTGATTTCTGATTTTTTTGCACGCTCTTAAATGTTTATCCTTCCCATGAATAACACATACCCAGCCAGGTTCAATGGACTCTTCTCTATTAAGCTTTAATGGACACCATGATATATAAAACGAGAGCCTTTGTTATAGTGCTTTATCTAAAGCTGGCTATTTTCCTCTCAGCAGTCCCTCTTCAGTCCTTTGTAAAACATCCTTGCCTCATAGAAGAAACATATGCCTGCCAGCCTTGCATGACTTTTCTACACACACAAAAATGCCCGGCAGAAGGAAAATACTGTTCACTTCTAAAACTCTTCCTCAGTTTAACACCTGCAAATCTTTCCTAGGTCTCTGTGAGGTTAACAACACGACACATGAAGAGACAGACCCCCTCAGGCTTTACCTTTCCAGTGTATGTTCAATCCAGTATCAACACAGAAACAATTCCACTTAGGAGCCTCTGACCAGCCCACAAGCTCCATGAATATGACAGCCGGGAGCATCCCCCTTAACTCTTGCTCTGCCTTCACAGTTTTCCAACTCATCCTGTGCTTATTCTACACTTTCGAGATGCTTTTAGCCCTTATCAGATTGATTTTCCCTCTACTTGCTGCCTCAAAGAAACCATAAAAACCCATCTGAAAATAGAGGCAGTGACTCTCGACTTCTACCTCCTCACCCTTCCTACACCTTATCCCAAGAGTGCACGCAACCTGTTTCAAAGCGTGCCCATGTACACACATACCCTGCACAAACTAAGAACAGATCATCTTTGGTAAACAGTGTCAATCAATAAGGACTTTTACAGTCCTCAAATACTGCGCCCAAGAAGTGCTGCTTCATCTAGTGAACCCCTCAAAAATCCATCACTGTCAGAGACAACTTGTAAAATGACTATAATTCATAATGATTACTCTGTTCTGTCACTAATAGTGTACTGCACCCTATTTATGAGGCCAATCTTTTTGTTCATCTTAGTTAGATGTCACTTGTAATGAGGTTCTGTGTAATGGATTTCAGAACAGTTATGCACCGAGTTCAAACATTCTTATGACAGAAAGCTTTATAGCAGGCATGGGTGGATAATCAATTAAGCCCTGCTATAAGGGCCTTTATGGAATCCAGCATCCTAAATCTGCAGATTTTCATTTTTAAAGAGAGTATTTTTTTTTAAGCCACTCAATGCTGCATGCCACTGATTTTCTTTTTAATACTATACCTATGTTAGAAAGAGAACATTTTCACAGTGGGAAACCCAACTTTCATCAATATGCATGGTGAATCACTTCTAAAATAGAAAATCATAGGACAAAAATGCAATACACTTGAAGAAAACTGGATGATACCCGGTTTTAAAACTGGGTCTTAATATCGGTACACTGCAAGTCCTTAAACCACAGCTCAGAAAATTGAAGTTCCATATGCTGTGTGATTATGTATCTTTTCTATGTGTAAAAAAGCTTTTTAAGCTGTTATCTGACTACAGTAATTGCCACTTTAAATTGATCCACATCAACAAAACCTGGATCCCTGGAGATCCGCACCTAGAAATCTGATTGCAGAAAGGGCCTGAGTGTGTGTGCACCTGAGACTAGTTCAGCATTTTTCTCCAGGAACCAGTTTCCTCCTCTTATCCTTTAAGCCATGGAGGCAAGCAAAGCAGCAACCCCATTTGGCAGTTCTCCCTGAACAGGAAAGCCTGGATGCATAGTTCTATAGTTCTATACAGTTACTTAGACAGAGGTAACTTTCCCTTTAATTAAAAAAAAAAAAAAGAGTATAAGGAGCCAAGATCTCTAACATTCAAATTGTATAATAAAAATAGACAATCAATAACATGATGAATACATTTATGTAAGTGAGTGGGAAAAAAGAATATGTATTGTGGAAGTTTTCCCTGGCATAAAACACCGACCTGCATTACCATTAGGAAACATATTTCTAAAAATTAAAATATATTCTAAACAATAACAAAGAATACATTGCTGACCAATTAAGTGTCTTCCTTAGAAGAGCCATGTCAGTTAATGCATGTCTTTTAATTAAGAACACAGAGCATTTTTAAGGCAATTTTTTTTAAAGGGAGTCATCTAAAACATCACTTTCCAAATCAGTAAATTTAGTCAACAACTGAATGCCCAGCTCCCAAAATAATACATAAATTTCTGACTATATTTAGCTCATTCACTAGAAGGACATTATGGTATTGTATTACTCTAAGGTATTTTCCACTTGTTTCCAAAACAGACCATCCCTATAGTACAGATTTTTCCTTTGTTCAAACCTGACTTACCAATAGGGACTAGCAGTCTACTGAAATTGCAGTTAATGAAAGCTCTCTGCACTGGTGAAGGAAGAGTTTGAGTTAAAGCTTTTCCACAGGTCTTCTCAACTTTCCACTTGCTCCTAGCAGGCTGTTGTGATACACTGTGACTTCACACAGTAGGTATTAAGTGAGTTAATTCAAAGGAGCTGAAACCTCATTGATCCTAATTGAAAGCAATACACCCAACCAAATACCTTCCTACCCCATCTGCTCTGGCCTGCCACCAGCTATTCAATACAAGAGAATTAATAGTTTCAGATATTCTAACCGACCCAATAAAGGCACTCATTTAAGCAGGGCTGCATTAACAAAGTGAAAAAACAGGGCAAAATGGGTTCAAATGGAGCATTTTACTCCTAGTTGCCTTTAACAAAGCTGAATAAGGCTTATTCTGACTTTTTATGTGCAAGACTTGATAAACTGAATGAGAAGGCACTCAATGATCAGCCAACGAGCATTGATGAATGGTCATTAAGACCCCCCTGCTCTTAGGGGAGACCTGTCCACAAAGTGGCACACCAGCTTGAAAGGGCGGACTCACTAATGTCCAGATTTCTCCGCTTGCTTGTTCCACTTTCAATTTCAGACCACTGGCCACCAAATGAGGCTGACATATTGGAAAATAATGTTTTATGGGCGAGTGGTAAAAAATAAAATGGAGGCATTAGCTCTGCTTTCAAATTCAAATCTGCTAGTTTTGTCAGACCCCAAAGGTTTTGATTTTCCACCCAGCTGGAAGCTATTAGTGTTTTCTAAAGGCATCCCACTGACAGGGCAAACCTACCTAATGTGTGAGCTGTTGGGCTACGGGAGATGGACCTCTCTTTTGGATGATTTCCTAACTTCTCATCACTTTGACAGTCAATTAAATAGATACAACACCTAATAAAAATGTACGTTAATTTGTTTCTGCCACTGAAAGACATCTGAAACTGTATTAAATAAAAGCCATAATAGATTGTCTCCTGACAAAGATAAATCCAATTATACTTTGTCTGCAAGAAAAACAAACGGTTTATGTTTTAGTTAGGCTACAACATAAGATGCAGCCAACCAGAAAGAAATGAGTGGGATAGAAAATAATTAAGTTAAAAAGTTCATTAAAGTATTTTATAAAGGTAAGAGAATATCTGTCATTTTAACCTCCTTTATATAAAAGTCTGTTGTAAACAACTGGACACATTCATGCTATTTCCCTCAAATATTTCCTTTGGGGGAAATGACTGGCAAGCATTTTTGTCTCCACAACTTTCAGCCAGCCCACAGAAGAGCTCACAAGAGCTTTGCTTAAACGACAAAAGAACAGGAGACATCATTGCCATCTTAAGAATTTGAAGGGTGTATAAACATCACGGGGTCAAAGGGTTATTTAGGGCTATCCAAGAGAGCCTAAGTGCTAGCAATAAGATGGAATCAAGTCAAAGAAAACATGCTGGATAGAGGAAGCTTATCTTAATAGGTGATTATACCAGACATCACAGCAGCAGAAAAGCTTCGCTGCTCGGATCATTTGCAACTAGATGACAAAGCACCACACAAAACAGTGTCCCATGGAGAACATGCTATATGGTCTGTCGAGAAATCCAAATCTACCAGGGCAAGTGGCAGGTCAAGAACTAGAAGTCATGACCCTTTCCCTTCACCTGTGACATGTCAAACCAAAGGACTCAGGTCGCTTTGATTTTTGTTTCTCCAATCAGTTAAAGTGAGTTAATAATGTGCTCTAAACTGTAATTTGAAGATGCCAATCACAACAAACTTTTAAATAATAATGATTACCTAAGCTGATAAGCCCAAAAGTCTCTATGATATTTTTTTTTTCCACCTTCAGAATAAAATGTTAGTTATATCATTCCAAAAAATTTTTAGGCACTGTATTTGATTCTTAACTCTGGTTGAAGTATAATGTTCTCTACATATGAATGAAAAGATGTGTATTATTACATTTAAGTATATAGGGAGCATGTATGTATATTTCTACAAAATGAAATCTGTTTAAGATGAACTATCACGTGCAAAAACAAAATCTGTATTTGTAATTATTATGAATTGTTTCTAACAGTGCCAAGGCCTTTAAAATATCACAATATATTGCAGTTCTTTTCCACCACCGACTTTTGATTTTCAGTACCTAATATTCAAAAAAATTCTGAAATGTTAACAGATTTAACACTTGCATTGTCTGAATGTTAAATGCAAAGTTCAAACGTACTAATATCATTAAATGTAGATTAATCCATAGGCACCAGGAAAGGGTTAAATTATTTTTAAAAATTTTAAAGTAAAACACTTCCTTAGTAATCCACAAGGCTGTATACTAGCTATACCAACTGTCTCTTCATACAAAAGCATATTCCCATAAAAACAATCAATCTTAAAAAGTATACACTTGCATGTAAAATCTGCAAATAAGTTGCCATTTAGTTTCCTCCTATGTTTTACAGCTACAAAAATCACTCAGATAATGTAGAAGACACTCTATACTCATCTCTTACCCATTTGACAAGGACTGTAACACTCTATGGAAAACCTTTGTTTCAATGTCACCACCTCCCCATCCTAACTAACGGCAAGTTAGTTTTGTTAAAAAGCAAGGGTGATGGCGTATGCTCCGATGAACTTACCCTCCTCCCAGCACCAGAGACAAAAACCTGCAGCTCTGCCCTGTGCAGGCAGCCATCTGGACAGCTTTCCCTCAAAGCCCAGCCCACACCACATGCAGGCAAACTCGGAGGGCTCGAGAGCTCTGTGGGGCTATTCATGACATACCAATTTCACATTTTCTGCCTGTATGCTTGCAACAATAAATGCTAATGAGGACTGTGAATGACAATTTTAAAGACAATAAAAAGGTCTCCAAATCCCTTGCATATGGAGACACTGTTTTCAAAACTTCACCTTCTGTTACAGAGCTTTTAGAGTCTAAAGGAGAAAAAAAGAATAACCTAAGGAAAACAATAAGATGATCAAAGCACAACTGACTCCTTAAGATTTCTAAAGAAAGCAATCTGTGTAAGTCCAGCGAACAACAGATCTCGTCACCCGTATGAACAGCCCTATGAATGCATGAGGTACCTTTAGTCTCTACTACCTTTGCCTTCTGTAGACATGTAGCTTAGCAAATGCAGTTCCTGCAAAACACTGATTTTTTTTTTTTAGAGACTGGGAATTTTAAAGGCAGCATGTGCCCAAAAATAATTATAATAATCATCATCAATCACACTTTGGCATAGTATTTAACATTCCACATATCTTTAAATAAATGTAAATGCAAAAGTGGTCCTCTTCTGATAACATCTATTCTTAAAAATAATGCAATGATTCTGGTTGATGAAATTATAAATCATGTTTATTTTCCTCTTTTAATTTTTCTCTATTTTCCAAATCTTCTGAAGTGAGCATGTATTACATTTCTGAGCCAGAAGAAACAATAAATATTACTTTCAATGCAATGAAAATACTGAACAAAAGACATAAATGTTTTGACCTTGATAGGAATTAAACTATTTTTCACAGCAACAAAAATAAAAGATTCATCTTACTGTAAATTGTGTGCAGGGCAGTCTTTTCATTAACATGGATTAAAACACTTTCAACAAAATCCACCAGGTGGAGCAAACACACAGCAATAAAACAAACAAACAAACAAAAAAAATCCCAGAATTTTTTCATCATATTCTTTTTTCACAGGACTTTTATCTCTAACAAACTCTCCACTTCTATCTCTCCACATTGCAAATTAGCAAAATCCATCCACACATACTAATTTGCCACATTTATAAACAAATTCAAACCTAGGTATTATGGATTCCATTATAAGTTTTCATTCCAAAACTGCTTTATTTGTTCAAATAATACCCAGCGCAGTATATTTGCTTTTATAACAATGTAAATTTTTAAATTAACGTTTCACTCCGACCCTCCTGGATTTCATCATGTACCCCGCTCCTCCTCCCTTCACCCCCCCACAAGACCAGGCAGACTAGAATGCAATGCTGTATATTCTGAAATACACTGAACAGTGGTTAAAACCTAAAAATCTCAACCTAATTCTTACTCTGTATGGAAATTTCAATTCTCACTCTCACTTCTCATTAAAGTTATTCTTAATTGTAGATACCAGAATCTTACTAAAATTTTGGAATACTGTGACTTTTTTATCTGTTATATCAAAATGTTCTGTTTTGATTCCTGTTGGTAAATTGACACAGGTCCACAGCTACTAATAGATTTTGGCTTCTTCCCTTCTCTCTTCTAGAGTAATTCACTTCCTCCCTTTCTCTTGTCCCACAGATCTGCTTTTTTCTTGCCATTTCAATCCACTTACTGAGCACACTCAGTGCAAGGCAACAACCCCATTTTCTTGTTCATAGTTTGTTCCTTAGTTCCTGGTGCCACCACCTGCAAGCCACAACTCTCCCCATTCACTTTTCAAAGTCCTCCAAGTTTTTCTCACGTTATACACTCCCTGCTGCTAAGGCTTAATGCTACAACTGGCAGTAATGTTACTTGCATTTAAGAAAGCTCCAGCTGGATAGAACTACCAAAAACCTGGAGCTTGAAAGGGGTGTACCTGGAGTCTGTCAGTGGAGGAGGACACCAGTTAGGAATGCTGACTGTGGCTTAAAATATATTTACCTGTTTTCTTTTCTCATATTTATACTGATGTTGAAAGAGGAATAATACTCAAAGAAATGCAGCAGGCTGATACATAAATAAACATGCACGTGCCTAAGGATCCACATACTACTACTTACGCTAGCTTATAAATAGATCATGGAGATGCCAGCTCCATCCCAAGATGAACGAGGCTAATCCAATTATTTAAATGGTTATATACTTTTCACTGGAGTGGTATACAAACACATAAAATATTGACATCGCTTCCATAAATATAATATGAAAAATAAGTTTTTAGAATAATTCCTACCAAACTCCTCCCTGCAAAGTCCAATTCCTTTATTCTTTGCAAAGAATGGAATCAATCCCCTGGAGCTGTGCTCATACAGAACACAGGTACACACTGCTGCTCTCTTTACTTGACGGCAACTCCTATTAACATTAATGGGATGCACATATGTGCATCTAAAGGGTAAATGCCCTGAAGTCTGCATGACAGAATCCTAATGAAGTAGCTGGAAAAACCAAATCACTGCACATGTAGTCACACTTTCCCTTCCCTCTGCAGGAAACCCCACCACCACCACCTTTGCTCCCCCACCCACAGTGCAGACATTTCACCAGCCCACCCTGTGCATAAAGAACCTGCTGGATTTCCTCTTGGCAACATAACATCTTGTTATACTCTGGGGATCTCCCAAATGGCTCCATCTCCAAGCATTCCTCAGAGTACCCTATACTACTGTCAAATTGGCCACACATTCCAAATAATATTTCTCACCACCCTCAGCTTCTTCAAAGGGTATGGCCCTTCCCACAGCAAATGTCCACATCCATATTTAAATTCCAGGGAAAGGAAAAAATCCAACCTTAAAGGTTCTATCACCTTTGTGTAAACATGGACTTTTCTGTTTTCATGGACAGATTAAGATTCCAAAACTGCCTCACAAAAAAACAACCTTAATTGCTAGTACCACACCAAACTACCAGTGAATCTGACCTAAAAAGGCAACACACGAAGGACACTAAATAACAGGAATTAGGAAAATGAGAACCCATTAACTGAGGCCAGTCCTGCACTGGTTAATGTCTGTTGCTGTTGATAGAGATATTGTTTCATATAGCAAGGCCAGGGTGTAAAATGAAAAAGACAGATTTTTAAACCCATTAAGAAAAAAATATATATATATATCAAGCATGTCTGTCACCGTAGTCCAGAAAGAAAGAGCAGGGACACAGCACTGGCAGGAACCTCAAATTCCTGACCAAACCCTCTTCCACACAATGCCTCCAGAAAGAAAGGAACCCAGGGCGGGAGCCAGCTTGACGCTGGCGGACAGACAGGGCTGGCCTTGCAGGATGTCAGAGCGCCAGGCGGCTGCAGAGATACTGGGCTTTCACACACTCTCAGGCTGACTGTTTTGCTCTTCAGGTAATTAAACAAGGAAGCAGGGCTGCTGGGTATGAGCCTGACCCCGAAGCCGCGGCTCCCTGGTTCTGCATATCAACTTCCGCAAGAACTGCCCGGAGCATCAACAGAGCATTCTCCTCTCACTCTCTCTCGTTTCCTTCTCCACCTTTTCCTAAAGCTGACCCAGAAACAAATCCTCCCTACAAAAACATCCACAGAAATGTCTGAGTCTATTTTGTCGTAAAAACCTCTGTGCTGTTCCCTGTCATGACCCTCCAAATTTTAAGAGCAAAAAATTTCCCTAATGGTAGGAATTTTGTAAAAAAATCACATATAACAACAAATCTATGTAAAACACTGGCATCTTAATCAACACGGATTATTCAAAGATAATAATACCCAGATAATATTTTTTTCTTTAGCGTGTGCTTGATTAAAGTATGAATCTTTACATTCGAAAAGCTCCCCAAGAAGTGATTTTGATAATCCAGTTCACAAATTAAACATCTGTTGTATAGTGTAATTAATATTGTTATTTTCAGTTTTGATAATGAGCATGATGGTAAGTAAATACCACCTATGATCTGGTTTATTATGTTTCATCAAAAATGTTATTTTTAAAAAACTAAAATATTTCTTCTCTACAAAGAAAGTCACCCTTAAAACTCAGGAATATTTTTTTAAAATCCCTTAAAAGATAAGAAAGTAGCACACACACATTAAGTAATGATTAGAATCATATAAATAATATATTCTTCCTTCATCTCGAAATCCATAGAGTAAAATATTGGCTGAAAGAGACAGAGACCAAAAGAAAGATGAATACAAAAGCATGCCTGCTTGTCTGTGTTCAACACAAAGAACATTAAATGAAAACAACTGGCATGCTGCCAAATTCCTATAGAGGCAAAGAGATTCAAATAAATTGATTTCACGCATCACACTGACCTGGGATCAGTGTGCAGTGCTACAATAAGCTCAAAGCTCCGTGTGGGGTAAAGCCCATTAATACTATCAGACCCCTCAAACATGACCAAGAAAAACTAAAAATATAGGCAAACGCTCTCAAAACCCAGCAGTTTTGCTTAAGAAAATAACTTTCTTCTTTTCCTAATAAAGATACCAATATTTGAAGGTGCACAGCATCATCTAAATTAAATGTTTTTATTTTTAAATATCTCATAATACAATATCTAAAAATTGGTACTACATAAATATCCCATCCCATGATTCAAACATAAATACATACCACTTTGCAACAAGTTTCCTCTGTCATAACTGCTTCCCTGCTAATGTCCTTGCATCTTTTAGATGGCCAATTAACTTTTTTATATGACAAATATTGGACCCTTCTTAGTATTTTCCTTAATGGCTTTCAAGAGCAAGCTCCTCAAGCTGGATACCACTCCTAACTGTCCCAAATCCACTCACTCCTCACAAAGACACACATAACAGAATTCTAGAAAAGTGAACATTGTGCATATTTTGGATATGCTTTAAAATACTGGGAGGAAACAATAGCAGCGTTTTGCCTTTATCAGCTTCCAGCTAAGCTGGTGACTGTCCCTAAGGCATCATTTCTCCCCTGGCCACCCAAAAGAGACAGGCTCGTCTCCTGGTGACCCCTGCCTTGCTTCAGACTCATCACAGGGACCAGACTCTCTGGCACCACCTCAGGTCACTGTCTCTTACTGCCACAACTGCTCAATTTCATATAGTTCTTTGCTTTTTCTGCTTCCAAATTATATCCCCAAGAATCCAATGGACTCCATGCTTGTAAATTTAAAGTATGTGATTTCTGTTTTTCTCTACTTTTTGGCTCAACCTGAATCTAAACCCCATATTTATATATACCCACTACCATCACAAAAAAGAAAAAACTAGGAGTAAATTTTTCAATGCCACATGAATCATAAAGAAAACTCAACAGTTATAAAATAGGCCAACACACACAATTATATACATACATGTACATATATATGTATATATACGTGTGTGTGCACACACATCATTTTTTAAGTATGTACACCCACACACACAAGAAAGCGAGAGAGAGAAGAAACTCAACATGGTGTTTTTGATACATGATACTCAGGATCGGTATTTGCATATTATAACAAATAATGTGCATTAAACTTGTTTTAAAATGTATCTTTGTCATGCATTTTTGCTCTCAATATGGATCTTCCATGCTGCAATGGTCCTCTGTGTCAGCAGCCCACAGAGATATGCCACATGACCAGGAGAGAATACTGTTGTAATGGGATAGGGGTGGGTAAAGACGATGACACTATGTATCTGCAATATATGCTCAAGTTTTAAAAATCCAATATCCTTTTCAATTTGCAATCTGCACCTTATATATTTTTATCATACTGTCACTCCCCGCCCCCACAGAGATACGTAAGGCAGAAAGCAGAGAATTATACCCTCTTTGAAACAAAGTGCTTTCTTCTGATGGAAGATGAAGAGAAAGCAATTCTAAAGCAAGGGTTGTTGTTGTTATTATTATGTTTGTTTCCTTTAAGATATTAACAACTTTTTTTCTATGCTGGACTTGAGAAATCTAATCAACCAAGATTTGAGTTCTCAAAAAATTTATTTTTATTATCAATAGTACACAGGTACAAAGACAGAAGCAGAGGTGAGAGATGTCTCAATTACTTAATAAATTTTTGAATTCCTCGTCTTCTCTCTCAAATTTATGTCTCTCACTAATTACAGTAGAAGAACATCATATTATGAAGATGGAGGAATGAAAGGAAGAGAAATACAGACAGAAACCAAATCATGACTTAGGCTATCTCAAAGGAGCCTATAATTATACAGGGAATCATTTCATTTTCTCTGGTCTTTCAAAAACAAAAACAAAACACCCTCATTTGCCAACACCTTCTTGGGAACTTTAAGAAAAAGCCAATAAGCCTTTGTAGGAACTGCAAGAGTAGAAGTTATGTGGCGGGGGTGGGGGGTGGGAAACACCAGCAGCTATGTTTCCAGAACAATGGCCATGAAGGGTAAATATTTTGCTACCACCTTTTCCAGGTAGTCAGGCAGGCAGTCACAGAACTTCAAAAATCCCCACCTAATCACTAAGAGTGCCAACCTGTATCACACAACGTTTGTGTTAACTCTCAATTCTTTCTTAGCACAATTTATCTTTATTCATCTGTGCTTCTGCACAAGTCCACTAAAACTGAAACAGAGCTGGCTGCAGGAGGCATCAACTCTCTGGAACCCATAATGCAGGGCTCTCCTTAATTTTTAAATGTTGCAGACTTTAAGAAGTCACTTGCCAAATGGGAAACAGTGTACATTTTGCTGTTTTCCTAAAGTTAGACCTTTTTATTTTTAAACGTGCCTATGGACATGAATTCTGCTTAGGAAATGATATTCACCTACAAGTTTAAAAAAATATCCAAATCAAACAGAAGAAATAATAAATGGAAAAGCACTTTTTTCCCTCTTTAGTCAACAAACTGCTTCAGAAAATACCATCTCTAGTTGCAGTAAACACAGAAACCATGACATAGCTTTTACTCTTTAACTCCAAGTATTGCTCAGTTTATAACAGATGTATTATGAAACATGGCAAGAAGCACAGCAACAAGAAAAGGGGTTAAAAAAAAAAATTGGTACTTGATCATTTGCTATCTTCAGACCCAAAGCTATCAAACAAGGGCTCCCACAGCCAGGCTGACTGATCACCACCCAATCCCACATCCAAAGATTTCAAAGACAAATTTTTTAAATATATAATACAAATTCGTTATCAACAGGCACTAGAAGAAGAAGTAAGGAAAAGAAAAGAAAAATCTTCACAAGTATAATTTATTAGGAAGAAAATAATAGATTGATTTTTGGCATGTAAGTAAATTGCAAAGTCAAAATATTTGTCTGTTCCTTACCTTGACAATATTCAAAGTTCCCTTTTCTCCGGCAGTCACCTATTACTAAACTCAGTGCTCTCCAAGTGTTTCTTTTGACAGATATCATTCTCCACCAATCGCTCTGCTAATTTCCTCTCTCCTTTTCTGACTGGGACAGATATTATGTTCACCAGCCCAGAGATCAATCTTTTCTATTGACAACAACAAAAGGAAAAAAAACGCATATATCACAACCAGTCTGAAGTATCACACCCATCTACTTACACGCTAATACTAGGCCAGTTTTGTTTTGTTTAAGAAACAGATACAAGCCCTTCTAAATTTTAGAAAAATCCAAAACAGAAAATATTTTCAGAGTTCCTGCAGTGACATGTCCTATAGGGTTCTTAATTCTCCAATCATCTGACTCAAAGCTGGACACAACTCCTCTTTCCTTAAGTTGGGTCTAAAATATACATACATCAATACCTTAAAACAATGTGTTAGATTTTACCTGTTTTATTTTTTAAAAATTAAATAATCTATCAGATATGGTTTCTTTAGAAAATGCTTTGAGACACTGTGTTATTTATTTTATTTTTTGGAATTTTAAGTGCAAGTTAAATAGTGTTTCAAAACAAAGTGGTGTCAATATTGTTTTCACTGTTCTGAAATTTACACATTGCCATCATTAGCTAAAATAATCTGAAACAAGTGTTAACGGTAACTAATAATCTTTATGCAACCAACCAGTTTGAAATTATTAGTAACAACAATTATTAGTGAAGCATTTTACCAAATAAACAAACTTCTTTCTTTTTTTCTTCTAAAGCAATCCAAATATTCTCATTTTTCCTGCTAGATTTGGCAGGTTTAGAATTCATTCATTCATTCCCAAACACCTACTATTACTACTACCACCACTATTATGAATAGAACAAGTATCACTATTTAGTTCTTATAATCTATGAAACATAAATCTAGCACAATCATATGCACATGAAGTAATAACTCAATAAATGCAAAGGGACAGATTTATAAAAGCAGTCTCAAAAAATATTACTAAGGATGTTGCTACTGTTTTTTTAAGAGACCAAACTACTCCCTAGAAATTAAAATTGGTGAATATACATACTCTGATCTATATAAACAAGCAGTTTCTATTTTAAAAAAAGAAAAGCAATGCCCTTTATACACCATATTACGACTCTGCTATCATGCAATCAATGTTTCTCATTCTTAACAGAAAAACTTAAACAGGGCCAAGGAGGGGAGACTGGAAGTAAATACATCTAGATGTCAAATATTATTATTTCCAGAAAATGGAAATATGGGTAATTTTCTACACAATTCTGGAATTTCCAATGTGTCTACGCTGAGATAAAAAATATATATTTTGTAAATAGAGGATAAATAAGTATTATTGGGAAAAAGAAGAAAATGGATACTTTTCTTAGATTCAATCATGATTTTTGATAATATTTAGTGCCTCAACAACCATCAACAAAAGGCATCGGAGAGACTGATAAAGTAGAGTCTACCTGTGTGGGCCATATTTAATAATCTCCATTAAACAAATGAAGGAGGCCAAGTATATACAAATCCCCTAGAGTCTAGTCTTTTTCTTCCTTCTCATGACTGCTAAATACAAGACTAATGTCTCGGTTTATCATCAAAAATGGTATAATGGATCTCAGTTTTGAGGCACATAAAATTACCATGTGGATAAACTTCCTTTATAAGATAAATTTCTCAATTATAAATGATCTCCCAATATAGAATATACTATTTCACTTTTTAACTTCACTTGTGTCTATTTTAATCGGAGTATACTGAAGTGAATGGAGAAAAGTTGGCAGGAAGATAGTATTACAAAATATTTTAAATGTACGTTTATAAATTCTTAAATGTTAACATGGCATACAAATACACATTCAAGTAATACACAATGTAAACCTCAAGTTACCCACTGATGATTTTCCTCATTCAACTATTTTTATATATGAAACATTATATCACAATCAATAGGATAACTCACCAAAAAAAAACAAGGAGTTAATGTTTAGATTTTTCAAAATAATGACTTTGGAGTATTATGTTTGTTCTTCATACCTCCAACATAATAAATGATCTTCTGATATAAAATAACGATAAAATGAGTAATGGTAATGAGCACTATGAAATATACATCCAGATTATTTGTGATACTTATTCCACACTGAAGTCCGTATCACATGCAATCAAAAGTAAAATTTCTCTATCTTTAATAATTGCTTTGTTCCAATCCTAAGCCCTCAAATTTGTAAGACCTCATTATGAGGGGAACATATACTGAGACCAGTTTAAAAGCTAAACTCTACCAAGAGGAGAATGCCTAAAACAATTTGTAGTTCTACAAGAGTGTTATTAAAAAGGCTCAACATGTTGTATTACCATGGAAATTGTGGAAAACAGACATTCCCAAACAAATATTACTTTTTCTCAATGGTATGAAGTAATGAAAACCACATGTGTAAATCTGCGATCTGTGCAGTAGTTCAAGCTGCAGCTAATAGAAAATACAGAAAGTGAACTCTGCTATATAAAGGATTTTTGTTACAGAAATATAATGTGAAAACCAGATGCAGACAGAAAACCTTAATCACAGATGGGAATGTAATCACTGGCATACTGAATACTTTTTTGATCAATCTTAACCATATGCGTAATGTATTTATTTTCTAAGGAATGCAATAACTTGAGAGAACCTTCTATTTTAATTCAGTTAACCTCGTATTTATAATGCTTTTATCTTACTCCCCCATCCCTTCAATGTGTACACTGAGCCAAGGTTTTAAAAGGAAGAGTTGCTGGCCTTGGCAAATCCTTCTTGTATCAGTTTATCTTTCAAAGTTTTAATAGGATGTAAAGACTACACACATCAGAATCAACCTCAAAAGCAATCAAGTGCAGTTCCCCATTACTGTGTTTCTCAGTCACTGCCAGGAATCCCTTCACTGCCCAAACACATTTCTCTACAGAATTATATCAACATTTGGGGCAAATTTTCCTTTAGTAAATAAGATAGTTATTCCAAAAATGAGGCTTTAACACACCTCTTTTATCTACCAATATGAACTGAATCAAACCTTTAACTTTTTCCTTTCACAAAAACATCTTGTAACGTAAAGAATGTCCCTTTACTTTAATAAAAATACAATTAGTTTTTGGTTCCAAGGGGAATTACCACAAAAGGAATCTGTTACATCATACCTTACTCAGAAAACATTACCTTAATAAGCACAGTCCCTGACACTGGGTTGTAGCTTACCTTTGTCAAGACCTCCACAACCTTATTCGTAGGACAATTCTGAATCCCCCTGATTTGAAACAGTCAACGGAGCACCACCATGTAGGCCTCACTTTAGGACTACATTCAACTTCCAACAGGAAGTGACTGGGACACTATGTTATTTAGGGTGTCCCTAAACTTCAAGGCCCCAGCTGCACAAGTTTCCTTAAGCTTCTATGGCATATACTCATCCTGATTCTCCTTCTCTCTTCTAACTACTCATCCCCTAATATATGCATAGAAACAAACAGTCCTTATTCTGACATTCAAGATCCTCCATGATTTGGCACTAACCTACACCTTCCAGCCTCTGCTCCGTCCATGCCCTTACAGGGTACAGCTCTTCAATGGATAAACTCCCATAGAATGCGTCACCTCATCTTTATGGCTTTGCCCATTAACTCTTCCACACTTAACGGCCAGCTCCTTTTCAACACTCAGGTTTCATTCAAGTGTAACCTCAGAGACAGTCTTCCCTCCTATCCAAAATAAAGTCTCACCACCACCGGCAGCACCCGCCACCATTCTCTCCAACATTGTTTTTTTTAATTGTCTTCATTACATTTAACACTATGGGGAATAATCTTACAAATGTCTCTATTGCATGCCCCCCTAAACTGTAAGATCTATGAGAACAGGGGTCTTGTCTGTTTTGCTAATAACTCTATCCTCCATACTTAAAACTGTACTTGACACCTAAAAAGAATACTAATGAAATGCTATAAAGGCCCAATTCAATCCCTGTGACCTTCACAAACCTTTCCCTGACCACTCCTGGGGCCCACGATCATTCTTCTTTAAACTTCTTTAAACTATAATAGCATTTATGGTCTATGTCAGGCGGGGCAACCTTTACCTTCCAGACACTGTTCATATGAGCCCATTCCCACCAGTACTGTACATACACAGGCCAGTATGGAAATCACCCAGGGTATCCAGGGCTATGAAGCCAGCCCTTCCTCCCACAGTAAGCAGTAGGATACCACGATTAAGAACTGCAGGCAGCATTAAGTCCATACAACCTCTAAGATGTAAATGCACTCTAGTAGTTTTTATGCATAGACTTATCTCCCAACTGAGTTTATCAATTGAGTTTCCTGTTCTGGAAAGAGATCCCATCTTATTCTCTTGCTGTCTTAGACCTTACCTTGATGCAATATATGCATTTTGTTGTTAACGGCCATGAGGGAAGGGGCCATGTTTATTCAACAGTCTTCATACCCAGTGCGTGGCTCACAGAAAGTGTTCACTCAGTATTGGCTGAGTGAACAAAGGAATAAATGATAACGGAATCACTAGCTAGTTTTTCTTCAAGCCTCTTCCTCTTATTGTGATAAAGCATTATTTTAAAATCCTTCAAGTATTATTTTAAAGATAAAAATTAAACAGAAAGCAGCTGACCAATCTATGAATTATTTTTAGTCAAACTGACAATGCAGGATGATCAAGGAGTTAACAAAGCAGGCAATTTAAAATAGTAAGAAGCTCTAAAATATCTCGTTAAAGATATAATTTAATCTTCAATAAAATAAAATCTCCTAAAATGACTGCACCTTACCTGCACTGACCACTTAGCTCACTGCATGCAGTTGGGCTGGAATCTCAGGTCTTACACTTATTAGCTATTTGATCTTGAACAAGTCACTTAACCTTTCTAAGCTTTAGATGTAAATCTCTACAGTAGGATAATAATACCTAACTCACCGGGATGATGTGAAGAGATAACACTTATAAAGTGCCTATCTTGCCCCTAGTGCAAGTGTTGTTTCATTCAATATGCTCAGTTCCTATCAATCGAGAGTAGAAAGGAGGTAATACCTAGTTTAATATTATGATTTAAAGCATTAAAGCACTAGGTCACTACTCAAAAAATGACCTAGTGCAATCAAAACATTTTCTTTTCTGAAAGTCACTGCTATACTATTAGTGATAAAAGTAAGTATGCTCAGTCAACAATCCCAAAATATGTGGAAGGTGCAGGTCCTAAAACATTTTGCAGTGGAAAAAAATAAAGAACCACAAGCTAATGGTTTGTGATTAATTTCTTCCTCATCTAATTTCATCTATGGAAGAGCACCTCTAGAGAATAAGAGAAGAGAGAACCAATTATTTCCAAAGACTGGTTTCTCCAAATAAAGGCATCTGTTCCATGCCGGCAACTTTCACATGAAAGAAAAACGAGACTTTGAAAGTATCTGTATTCAAGGTTGATGGCCACATGTCTCAAAAAACAAAACAAACAAACAAACAAAAAAACTACGATTATCCAACTGCAAATATTGTCTGGTTGCTGCTGCTTCTTATCAGCTGATATCTCTCTCTCCTCTTTCTTCCCTCTCTTTTCTTCCTCCCTCTCCCTGCCTCAGAAACTTGTAAAGCTATGATATTTTTTGTACTCTAAACAGTAACTTTTCGAAGTACAGTGAGAAGTCTTGATAATTTTCCATTTTAACTTTAGTATAATTCCCACCTGCAGCCTTTGTGGCTGGCCCTGTCCATGGGGAAAAAATGGGGTGGTAGGATTTGAAGACTTCCAGGAGAGTGGTACTGAGCCCTGGAATAGAGAAGCCTGGGAGTCAGAAAATCTACGTTCAGACCTCGCCCCACAACCCATGCAGGGCGACGTTGGGCAAGTGAGGAAGCCTCTAGGAGTGATTTACAAATGAGCTCACTCCCAGGTGAGTGTTAAGTAAGGCAACATGTGAACTTCACTCCACGAAGGCATCTACCGTGCCTCCTCCCCACACATATCTGTCTGAAATTGTTCGGTCACTTGCATTGAGGAACTAAAGGCTGCCCTTCTGAAACCATCTCTTGGAATTGTTACCTGGAAGCAAAGACAGTAAGATGCTTCACCCGCTTTGGTGTTCAGCCACAGAATCTTGGGATGAGACAGACCTGTCATTCTATCCAGTGCCATTCCTAGTTTTAAGGCTGGTTCATCAAGCAACAGCTGGAATCCCACACAATATCAGAGAAAAGACAAGACTGGTGAGTAAAGAGGGAGTGGGAGAGGGGGCTGTAGAAGAGTGCTAGGGAGAAGTGCTCAGCCTGGGGTCTGCCCAGAAAACAGACATGACAACCAAAAGAGGGACGGGAGCCCCTGGCACCTAAGGGATCACTTGAGGGCATGGGAGAGGGAAAGCTGAGAGTCACAAAAATGGTCCTTGTTGGGGCCCTGATCCAAGGGACAGTTCCAGCTCATAAATATGTCCATGTATACAATATTTTGATTACAATTTCAGGGATCTCATCCTTGACAAAAAGTACATTTGTGAGCCATAGGGAGAAAAATAAATAAAACAGGTTAAGATGTGCACTTATGAACATACAAGTGACTTGACCACTTCAATTTACCCAGGGCTGCTATACATGTGGGGTTTTTTTGTTTGCTGAAACTTAAACCTAAAATATGGTGGCAATAAATTGTACATTCTGTGATAAGAGAACACAATAAAAAGGGATCAAGGGGGGGAAACGGATTGGGAAAGAAACGACATGCTCTTGCAACCAAAGATTTCATTTTGATCTCAGCAATGAAATATTTGAGGACAGTATTAAGTAAATAACTTGAAATATTTGAGAACAGTATTAAGTAAATAACATGAGCTTTCACCAAATATTTAATAAAGCATCAAAAAGTACCCCAACTGTTCCAGACTCCTACTTTCAAGGAGCTTACAAATCAGCAGAGAAGTCTGAATCACATGAATAGCAGCAAAATGCTAGATGTGAATAAATTCTATCTTTGAAGAAGAGAGGTCATGAAAACTTGAATAGTTTCATTAGCAACTCAGAAGAGGACAAAGTAGGTTACCTGCAGAAACAGCTCTCAATTAAGGCTGAGGTGAGAAAGGTCTAGCAAATCAGGAGCATTGTCTGACTTGAACATCTCTATATCCCCAGGCATTAAACAGGACTAGACTCCATTAAGAATTTGCTGATTCGTGAAGGTGACGGAAAAGGAACAGCCATAGAGAGGAGAAGATCCTACAGGGGGCTTCCAGAAGAGAGCAGTGGACAGTTCATGAGTGGTCAAGTCAGATGCCTAGCACAAGCAAGCCTTTCTGAAATGATATTGTGCTTTGTATATACCATCTCATGCAATCCACATGACAACCTTACGGGTCATGCCATTATTATCCAGATGAGAATTATTTCCAGATGAAGAGTAGGAGATTCAACAAGTGGCAAAGCACTGGGGAGATGCGTCTCTTCACCACTTCACTTGACTGCCTTCTAGCAGAGAAGAGAACATAATCACCTTCCCCCAGAAGGGCAGAATCCCAGAACCATTCATCCCAAGCTGATGCTACAGTCTCTAACTTTGCAGTGAATGAAACAGGTATGAGATTTGCAGAAAGACTCAGAGGACCAACAGATGTGAAATAAAAATTCTCCTTCCAACCACCAATGCCTGAGCCCCACTTTCTTCCCATAAAGCAACTACTACTGTCAGATTCATATGCATGAGTAGAAGTTTATGCACTTTTGGTAAAAATGTAGCACACTATATACATTGCTCCCTGCTTTTTTCCTTTCACAATATATCTCAGGAATGATTCCATATAAACATATATAAATCGGTCTCATCCTTTTAAAAACTATAGATTGGCTACAGAAGAAAGAAGTCTTAAAAAATCCAATTCTGAGAGATTTTTATCCACACACTCTGAATTTAAAGTTCAAAGAGTAAAAAGAATTCCCATTGTTTTCAAATTAAATGATACTAAACAAATCAAGGTGAAAGTCCCTGAAATAATATTATATTGGTGAACCATAGCCTAAAAGTCCTACATTTTGTTGTTGTTGTTTCTTCCAATAACTAAAATTCCTTAAATAGGGGAGACAATTAACAGTGAGCAATTTAGTAAGAAATGAATAGTGCCCTTTAAGATATAAAAGGGATTCCTTTGCTTTTCTAATATGAGGCCTCCATTTTAAAACAAAAACTTGTGATATCACACATGATAGTATTTTGTTTACAGTCTGCTGATTGTAAAATACATAAAGACAAGTTTCTATTAATTTCAGTAATATTTTAATGCATTTTTGTTCATTTAAAGTGTATTTGAAAAATGTCATTGTGTGAAAAAGTATTTGGTCTGCAGACAATGCTTGTGCTACTGAATGAATGAATGAATGTAGGTTCAAAAGCCCCTTGAAACTCACTGCTCCCCACTCCTCAAGAGTACTGAGCCCAGAGTCTGGGACACGCTGCTGTAGAAGAACAGCTTCTGCCCTCCCATCAACTCCTCCTTGACTCCTTATTCTCTGGTCCCTGCCTTCTCTCCTCTACATAATATTAGAATTGAAAGAAATTTTTATAAATTATTCCCTAAACAAAAGTCCAATGTTTGAAACATGTAAAACAGTTAGGTTGCTCTGGTGGAAAGTTAAGGGTCCAGACCCAGCCCTCCTGACCACTTTTTTATTCTCCCACGTGGCCCAAAGTTACCAGCAAAATGAAAGGAAACTCAAAACAGTTCGAAATCCATGCAAGGAGCCAAAGCATAGGAGCAATGAATAATCAATCCTCCATGCAACCAGTACCCTTTAAGGAAAACCTACGAGGTTAACAGCCCCATCAACATTTCCCAAAAGCAGCTGGATCACGAGAATCCCTGGAGCAGGGATACACAATTGGGTTCTGAGGCTCCTTTCTGGGGGCTGTGATTCTATGAGTCTATGAGGGGTAAGGAAGCTGCCCCTTAAACACTGAAGCAATGCCCAAATTCTGGCAAGCTATGTGCACTGGACATCTAATCTGAGCTGTCATCACTTCCTCCTCTCTAAATCCACCCGATATCCAAGTACTAATTATTTTTCCTTTGCAATGTCTCTGGCATCTGCCTATTCCTTCTTGTCCCACAAACCCAATTCTGGCCATCCTTCTGTAATAGCTAACATCTAAACTACTGCAAAACAAGGTCCCTACCTGGCCTCAGTCTTCCCCCATTCCAAGCCATCTGGCCCACCGCAATCAGACCAACTCTTCAGAAACACAACTTTAACTGGGTCCATGGTTTCCTGTTGCCTGGCACAATTTTTTTTTTTTACTTTGGTTTTATTAAGATTTATTTTACCATGGCATCCTTTGTTCAAAAGAAGTCCAATTAGAAAATCTAATATCTAAAGCAATTTGTCATAAAGAACAGAACTATTCTGGTTTCACAGTGCTGAGAAGATAAACGAAAGGGCCTGAACCCAATCTGGGCACACTCTATGCCACCTCCCAACCCTAAGGGGTCCCATAGGACACAGTTTTTTAAACATCTGGCTTACTCAGAAGATAAAGCTTAATCAAATGCCTTATGATCTTTCTGTTTATTTCCCAATAATCACCCAAGGGTCCTTTTTGCTGTATCTGCATATGTTAATTTACTCTCTCTCTACCCTCTACCCACCCCACCCCAAGACACATCGCTTCTCCCAAAACCTTTTCCAGTCTCCATTCCTGCCTTATAACTGCCCACAACCCCATTACAATAATGTCGCCTTGATAAATCCTACCTGTCTTAAGACAAGGTGAAATTCCAACTCACTCCACCTCTAAAATCTCATTTACTATATCATTTAACTGGTAAGTAATCAAGCCTCTTCATCTTTTGTAGCTATTTAATTTGTCCTGAGCAGGTTTATCATTCAATGGGAACTGAGCTTACTACCTGTTCTGTGCTTCCATCTAACACACTGCTTTACACATAGTAGGCATTCATTAAATATTTATTAATTTACTTCAGATTTACAACCAACAGCAAAAATCTTAATTTTCTTTCAAATATTCTAAAAGGTTTCATTACCAGGGCTACCCAAAGAACATATGCCTTTCTTTTCAAATAGTCAAATTAGCTTTAATGGGTTGCTTATTTTATTACTTTTCATTTATATTTTCCTCTGATATTTTATACCCGCTTTCTCTCGCCAACTCAAAGCTTGACTTGGACAAGTCAATGGAGACTGATCACATTTACTTTCCATTTAGACCTGAATATCAGGTCTAAATGCACCTACCTACCCTTATTTAAACAAAGGATTCGAATTCATTGTCCACATTTGTTTCCCATCAGAGGTCAAATGTGGATCTCATTTCTAAATAAATCTAGCTAAAGATGAGAATGAAAATGTGTGACAGGTAGGGAAAGGGGTTGGGCAATAAAGAATACTTGCCTGACACATGATAAAAGTTACAGAATCCTAACATCACTTAAAAAGAACACTTTCACAGGAAAGGATTACTATGTCAGTCGATAAACATCACAGTTCCAGTCCCAATATCATCTGCTGTTCTTCCCAGCTGTGTTTGCTTATCACTGTGTACATAACATATGCATAGATTCAGAAAATAAACTAGCAGTGTTTCATGACCTGTCTTACAGCTCACATCTTCTTGTATCTTGAGGTTAGGGGAAGGAGTATATAGTACATCTAGTTTTAACAAAATAGAGCAACCAGCTTCCTAAGACTTTGTATTTAAAGCACAACTTGCACCATGCTTACCATATTCACTGGGAGATGACTTCCCAATTTCTAATATTCTGCTTGCCAAATTGGATGTGCATTTGAAATGCTCTCAGCAATGCTGCTGTGGTAGCTCCCTGGCACAACCCTATGCCAGCCTTTGCGGGTACCATAATCTATCTACTTCAGTGTCACCAGGTGCACTCCCCACAAGGTCTAGTGGAAGGGATGTCCCAAACACTCTAACATCTTTCAGCTAGTTTTCTCTCCTGGTGCTCCAATAGACCTGGCCACAGCTAGCTCATCACAGCTCTGGCAATATTTCTTCTCCTATTATTAGGGGCCCCCTAGCTCTTGAGAGCTTATCTTTAGACAAATTGCCATTACATCTCATGGTAATATTTTCTGTTATTTCTCTGATGTAAAATTCAATCCAGTCAAGTCAGGTACCAACTAAGAGTTCACTGCATACATACTTCTAAGACATTCATCTTTGTGGCAAAGAACTTCAATTTGGCCTCCCACCAAACTTGGAATGCCACTGCAAGAGCTTTCTATAACCTATGAAGCCACAGTGATTCCTGTGGTTTCCGTTTCTAGTGACACATGAAAGTAATGTAACGTGCATGTCGTTCCTAGTAAACAGTAGAAGTTTCTACTGCCATCCTGGATGATGACAAAGGGCTTACCTTAATCAAATCAGAAGTGTAAAAATGTAATAGTTCCCAAATTCCAAAGAAATCCAGCCTGGGTTCATTATTAATAATTTCACAAATTAGGATTAAACTTTTAATAATGTCTATATTTTTTCAAAATGAAAGTACAAAAATCAAAGTGTTACTGGTAATAATTGGGCTCTTAACTACTTTTTAGAAGGAACAGCAGACTGTTCTTTAGACAACAGACAGTTTTTTGGTCCTTCTTACTTAACACCTGATTCTAGCCAAATGATAATGTACCCCATTGGTTTAAATAAGCTATTACTTACCAGGTTCTCTCCAAAAATGGTTTAAAGAGGTCATTTTCTAAATTTCCAAGTGACTTAGGTCCAAACCTTGAGACTGTGGAAAGCCTGGTAAGCACAATCAATCACCACCATGCTTTAGCCTCTAGCCCCTCACTCCTGCCCCCAGGCACCAAGTTCACCTTGTCTAGCAACCCTGAGGGAAAAGCATAAAGGCTATTTTCTTTGAGCAAGACCTAAAATCTTTAGTTCCTTCTCACTGCATAAACAGATTCTTCCCTCCATCATTCACTTCTGAAAAAAGTACAGTAACAACTAAAATTTCTGACAATCATCCTAGACCCAGGACGGCTATGGAAAAAATGACTCACTATTCCCCATACCCCTTCTTCACAATGAAGAATAGTGGGGAGATAATGATGTTCCACACTGATTCTATTTCCCAGTTATATGCAGATTAGTAGTGCCCCCAACTCAGAATTAAAACTATAAATGAGGATTTTTTTCATTCTCCTAACCATGGGAAATTCCTGAAAGCCTACTCCTAATATCCTATATAGTCTTGTACATAGGACAGCTGAGAAGCCTAATGATCAATGAGTCTATCATTTTGCTCCTGAAGAATGCACCTGAGGGCTGGAGTGCACCCCATGCCACCCAGAAAGTCAGTGACTGAACTGGAAAGGGAACTCCAGTTTGCCTATTAGGGGAATGCACAGACACTAGATCCTTCTTTTTATAACAGAATAGTTTACACCAGGGGTCCCCAACCCTGTTAGGAACCGGGCCACGCACAGCAGGAGGTGAGGGGCGTGTGAGTGAGCAAAGCTTCCTCTGCCTCTCCCCATCGCTCCTCCATTGCTCACTCTACCGCCCTGAACCTTCCCCCCCACCCGCACGCCCAGTCCATGGAAAAATTTTCTTCCACGAAACCGTTCCCTGGTGCCAAAAAGGTTGGGGACCACTGCTTTCCATTACATAATCAAACTCAAGATGGTACAGAATCCCTCTCCTCTTAGAAGTGACTAGGAAGTGGACCTAGCCAACTGGGAGATGCCGAGATCGAGATATAGAGTGACCAAACTGACTGCGATGGGACAAGCCTCAGGGACTAAGGACACTGGGCAGAAGACCACTCTGGAGTGCTGAATGAGATCAACAGAGGGAACAGGCCTCAAGGCCTCAGTGTAGTGCAGGAAGGTGGTATTCTGATGGGAGAACAGAATTTAGTAATGGAAAAGCCTGGATTAGGAGGCACTGAGGGATACAGAGTGGCATGCATTTGGGCATATCCAAGGATATCTGCTGGCCAGTAGCCAACTGTGATTCCTAGGTTGGGGGCAAGGGCAAATGTAAAGAAAACAGTGGATGCATAGTTCATAACTGCTAAGGAACACGTTAAGCCAGATATTCAGAGAACATGGCTCTAATTATTAGAACTTGGGAACAAAGCAGGTAATTAATTTGGGGAACACAGGGAAACCTCAGTTTTCTAAACTGGAGCAAAAGGTCAAACCAGAAGAACTACTAAAAGAGTGATGGACTAGAGCTCTCTGAAATGAAGAAAGTGAAATGCTGGTTAATCATTTACTTAAAATCAGTGATGACAATGTACATGAAGGTTAATGCCAGGCTCACAGTAGGTCTCTAACATTTGTCCACTCCTCTACTTTCTCCCAAGTCCAACAACTAGGTGGCAGCCCTTGAATGCCCAGAGCACATTCAGTAGTCTATGCCCAAGGTGTTAAAAGATTAATGAATCTAGTCAATCACATTCCCTAAGGCACTTGGAGGTGTTGAGATTGCTGGACAAACAATGGGAAAACTTTACATTTGTGCCCTCCACATTCAACAAGATCTATATCCTAGAGGCCCCGTTCACCCAAATACTGATTTGCCTTAGGGACCCTGATCAATATGAAAGCCCACAAAAGCAAACCCCTACTTCATGAGTTACATTATACAGGTAACCTCAATCAGAACTATCAAAGCAGAGGGATTTTAAGTAGGTCTCTTACAGTCATTGAAAATGTTAGTGGTTCTAAGCAAGATTGATGGTTTAAAACTTTTTCAAACAAGAGGGTCTCAAACCTTAAACCTCAACCATGGGGCATTACTTTTGCAGTGGTTCTGATATAAAAGCCTGAACATCACTTGACAAAGTAAGAACATTCTGAAAAGAATCACAAGAAGCTCTTCCCTGTTCAAGCCACATAAGGCACTGAGGCTTAAAGGCTGATTGTGGCTTCAGCACAAAAAACAACTCACTAGACGATCACACGTACCAAATGATGGGACTGTGTCTGTGAAATAAACTTTCTTCACTGATATGTGATCCAGTGTCATTTCTTCAAAGCGGTAAAGTGCTCGTTGCTATACCAGAGAATATACCCACCAAGGAATATACCCAGATCTCTGAAAGATATGCCACAATCTGGCTTCAAATTGGAAATTACATTCTTTATAAGCATTATTCTTTAGTTGGTTAAATACATGTAATCACAAGTACACACAATGTTGTTTTTCAAACTACCTCTTCTTTTGACTGGTGTTTCAGAAGAAACATTGCATTTGTTAATATCAAATATGCTAATGTGTCACAGTGTCTGTCTTCTCTTTTATCCACTCTGGAGATATTCGGAGCTTATCTCCGAAGAGTGTGTCTGGCAATTCAAGTGTGAAGCTACAAGCTACATAGTCTCTAATTGATCCAAAGCAGTGATCATGTCTCACCCTAGACAAATTACTATAGCCACAAGTCCACCCAACTGCAATTGTGGATGGAGTCAATATTGAACCTGATCCAAATTTCACCAGTCTTCCATCTAACTTAATTCTCTATGTCCAGTTTTACATGGATAGCATTGCCATTCATTTTCTTTTTGCAGGAATGAAGTATTATTTTTATTATGATTATTCATGTTAGAGTTCTCTTTTTAATACTGGATGATTATTTTTTTAAACATGTCTTTCCTAGAAATATCACTAGTAAAATGCATCCAATTTTTCTCTAATGTGGTGCTTTCCCTGTCCATAAAACTTATTTGATTAGCAGTACTATAGAAGCTAAGGCTTTTGTATGCAGGCACTCAAGCATAATGTAATCATTTTATTTAAGCATGAAAAAAATTATTCTGAAAGCCCTGTTAGGTAAAATATCCCTGATTGGTTTAAACTTATATTTGCAGGTATATTAAGGGTGAAATAAATCACGGAATGCCCAGTATGCAATGGAATAGTGTTAACTTTGTTATAATAGTAAGCAGTAAGTTAAAAATTGTAGTATTAGAGAATGTAAGGAATAACTATCATTATAAATAACTGCATTTAAACAGGTTATTTTAAAATAAATTTTGTTTTATGCGAAACCATTTTATATTACAAGGATTTTCACCCATGGAAACCTCTTTCATAGTCAAACGAGATGAGGTCCTAATTGCATAATACCATTTATCTGCTGAGGATAAAAGTGCCAACAAATGAAAATGCACATTAGGCAAGAGATTGTCAGAATAGAAAATTGTCTTTTTTATTTCTTTTTATTTTTTTGTTTTTTTGTTTTTAAATAACCCACTCACATTAACGAAAGACTGCAGTAGCTTCCAAATTATAGGTTGTTATTTTTAGTGGAAGTAGTTCAATATTCATATTGGAGCAGATGTAGCAGTTTAACAAAACAGCTCTTCAAATCCTGCACAAATTGAAAACAGGAAAACTGATTGCATTTTCTCTTATCACTTTCCTTTTCTGAATTGACACTTTTGGCCTTCTGAAAATTTACACATGGCTTTCATCTCAACAGCACCTGCTGATCAAACAGAAACCTAACATTTTCATGAAAATGGTATAAAGAACTAGTTTTGTTCTAAACACTGTAAAGGGCATAAGTTGCCTACTAGATAGCAACAACTGCTGGGTATAAGGCATATTCATAATAGTTTTACATTTTCATTAAGCTTTAAAAAAAATACATTAAGTCCCTTCTGGTTTTTTCCATGTTCACTTTTGTATGATTCAAATTTCTTTGACTCAATGTCTGCCTAATACTTAGTTTTATCATGCAGCGACTATGCAAAATGTGTAAAAGGGTAGCTTACACTAAGATACGGAATATTTAGTATTTTCTCTGCCACTACTTGGAATACACATATTTATCTATATATTGCTGTCTATCCAGGCACATGGGTGTAAAATACACACATCCCATTTTCTCATTCCACCCACAAAAAAAAGCAAAGTCAGGCCCTATTTTTGAAGGGGCCTTACAAATTGTTTTATCAGATACAGATTTAGCAGGTGCTTGAATGTTTGAGGATCCCCAACTGGGGAAAAATGGATGTCACCTGAGCACAGGCCAGTAACGATCTACCAACCACTCAGTGTAAATATCTCTGGGAAGGTAAAGTTAAATCTTGAAAATGGGTATTCTTATATGAAAAATACAAGATTGACAGCTAAGTAGCTTCCCAGATTTTTAAATAAAAGTCCATCACATATTTATCTGTTACACCTAACTCTAAGTAAAATTAAAGATGTTCCTAAGACATGCTCTCTGTCAGTTTCCTAGCAAAAGGGCTCTACCCCTCTGAAGGATTCCAAGTGTCCATTCCCATTCTGCCTGGGTGACAAGGTAACCTCAGGCAGAAATGACATACAGTAATATATGTACCACTCTGGCAAGTTGGCCTGTGAATTTCGGTGTTTCATCATGCTCACTGAGGCAGCAGCAAACCTGAAATGTCAGTATGTTCAGTCAATGGAAGTGAAATAACGGGACTCTATTGTCTTACCCAATCGATCTGCTGTTGTCAACAAGGAAACATGCCCCCCTGGCTTTAAACAAATTTTAATTAGGCTCTTAGTTACTGGTTCATATTTACCTATGAAAACACTTATCTTGACTATGTGTAAGAAGCAAAACAATTGTTTTTCCCACTTTTATCCATTTTAACTACCTTCTAAAGTTAATACTATAATTTTTTAAGTACACTCATGAGTGTATTAAACATTTTTTTAATTAAACAGTTTTATTAGACATTTTAAAATTATTTTTCTTTTAAACCAACTCCAAGAGAAAAAAAATCCCATGGTTCAAATCCAAAACACAAATCTACCTAACAACTTGCTTTCTTTTTCCCTCTAGACCTAGTTGAAACCATACTATAAAATCAACTAATTCCATATTAAAAGTAGGTTTCATTTGCTTTTCTCACTCATTCAAGTACCACCATTAGCATCAATTCACCACCCATTCAAAACATGTCACACAAAACCAAACACAAATGATCAATTCCAAAAGCCTCTACCAATTTTGCTCAGTTTATCAATCTTACAAATAAGGGGTAAATGAAACTCCTGTTATATGGGGGATGGTGCGAAGAAGGGCAGGAGGTGGGGGTGAAAAGAAAATAAGGCATTTAAGCCCTTCAAATTTGCCTAAGTTCTACAGTCCCTCCCTGCACCAGAAGGGAGACAGTCTCACCTTACAATAAAAATAAAAATGAACTAATCAAGTTGTTAAGCAGCTTTTTCTCTCCCCTCTTCATCTAAAGGCTTCAGCATCCCGTCAATAAATAATCTATTGTTCCCCCTTTATCCAGTCTCTTTAAACCTATTCAGAATGGCAAAACTAAACCCAATTAAAGATAAGGCCCTCCGGTAATCTCACCTCCGTGAGTCCTGTCTGGATAGCAGAGGTGATGGGAGATAGCGGCCAGGCCAGGGCTGATGCCTCCTCACCACACACAACAAAAGGCAGATTTCTCTTTCTCCCTCTGCTAATCTTTAAATGTAAATTCTCTCCGCCAGCTAAGAGGAGCGACAGATAACATGTTACATCTTCACTTCTCCTGGTCTTATCGACTTCTGAATCATTGGAAAGGGAGAGAGGAAAAGAGAAACGCAGCCTCCCCACACCCCCCTCCCCCGTTCTTTCCCACCCCTCCTTCCTCCCTGCCCGCCTCCCCTCCCCGTTCACGGAGATTACCTTCTGGCAAAGGAGCGCAGGAGAGGCGGCCGCAGCCGAGGCGGCACCCAGACCGCGGCTTTGTATTCATTAAACACACATCGGAGCTTATCAGAAGTAAAAGGCTTGTCAGGATGGCACATTGTGTGTGAGTGAGTGTGTGAGCGCAGGAGGGAGAGGAGAGAAGCCAACGTGCATCAGGGTGATTACAATATCAGCAGGGCCCAGATGGAGGCAGGAAAATAAACAGAGGGTGCGTGTGAGACGGAGCGGGAGAGGGAGGAAAAGTGGGAGAGACAGAAAGAGACACAAGCTGGAGGGAAGAAACGGAAAGGCAAGGAGGGGGCGGGGGCTCCGGCTCCAGAATGGGGATGGCAAGGAGGGCGAGGTACCCCAAGGCTGGCTGAGGGTGAGAGCCAGCGCTGGGGGAGGGTGGCCTGCATTCCCCAATCTGCCTCTACCCGGAGAGAACGGGAGGAATCCAGACTAGCAAACTGGATTTCCCTGCTCCAGGGCTAGACCGCCAACATTTTGGAGGTTCTGTCAAGGTCAAACGGGGATCAAGAGCTCTCTTTTGGCGGAGCTTATAACAATGAGACATTCACCATCTCACCTCCATCCAAATAGCCACAATTTGCAAAACAAACCTAGTGAGTCCTCACAGCAGTTACATAGCCTTCCAGACCGACCTCAAGTGGGAGTTCCCATCCCTTTCTTTGCTGACCCCAACGGTCCTAATTTCCAACCCCCTACCCACACACACAAAGACCAACCCAGGCAGAGCTTCAAGTGTCCCAGCAGAAGACTTGTGTAGCCAGCATCACTGTGATAAGAAGGCGCACTTGTGATTGGTAGCTACAGGTGACTCTGAGACACCTGCTCCACCTCCAGAAATTGTGTTGGGGAGGGGTTCCTCATGTGTACATCTGAGAGTCTATTTTGGAGGTGGGAATTTAAAACTGAGGCAATCAATCTCGGCTTGAGCTCGGCTCACAGCTCTTCACCCACCCAGAGCCCAGGAATCAATCAGAGAACAAGCAGAGAACTAGCGCTCCTCCATCAGCCCAGAGTTCATCTTCCACCCCATCAGGGTCTGGAGGGAGATACACCTGAGTGGTCTCATGGGAGCCCCTTTCCACTTTTAAGTGCACCCGTCAGACAACATGAACATCTGATCAGATCCTTAATGGAGTGCAGATAATGCAGCAAAGAAGGTTATTTTATTGCGGGGAGAGGGAGTATTTGGTCATGTTGTATTTCAAGGCACTGAAGCTTGGTTAACAAGCTCTCACTGCAGTATGAAGAGTTCAGAATAAAGTAGCCAATAAAGTACACAATTGTTCATGGCATACATTGCAGCCCCAGCTGCAGTGAAACTTCAGATTGTAAAATAGTTTATGCATGAGGTCTCAATATAAAGAGACAAAATAGTTGGGAGGAGGAGGAAATAAGGCTAGTGAGTAGAGAAAAACACTGAAGAGCAAGAGAATTAGCAGCAGCCTCTGCGAGGAGACAAATTTGAAGAAGCCCTTTAGAAAACGAGAAGCACTGTTTAATCAAGCACTCCCCTCCAAATCACTCAGTCAAAAAAGTTTTATGTGTAGTGGATCCTCCTGCCCACCCCAAGAAAATAATTAAGGGAAATTGGATAGGTAAGGTAAAGTGAAAAAAGCTGGGCATTGGTGGGGGAAGGGCATATGTGAAAAATCTTGTCATGCAATGAATGTCAGATGAAAAGGGGTCTGCCACAATCCACCAGTAATCCAATAATGTGGAAAACCTCGTGGTATCACTGAGACGAGAACGAGGTAGTATTTCCCCATAAATCTTCAAAAAGTGAGCAGGTTCAATAGTTAGAGAAGGGTGCAAGGATAGGAAGTAAACCATTTGGCAGGGTATGTTACAAAATCGAGTGCACTCTAAATGGGTGAAAATCTGTCATTCTTACATGTTTTAAATTTAATAAGATTTCTCTCATAAAGGGTCACCTTTCACTTTTCCTCTGTTACAAAAACTGCATTCAGAGTAACCAGACACAATCACATACACCTTCCCCTTTATTACATCTTAGATCAATTGGGACACAAACTACCCACAAACATTTATAAATCCAATGCAACTCTAGGAAGTAAAAAATACAACTTACAAATGCCAACTGATTTTTCCATTACATGCTCTCTGAAAAAATGCTATTTAAAAAACAAAGCCCTACTACTTTCAAACCCAGAAGAGGCTTACATTTTTTCTTTAAAAGGCATCCAGACACTGAAGGCATGAAGAAAACTTCACAAAAGCTTATCTGCCAATGTTCTTATTTTGTAAAGGCACAGTATTTCTATTACTACCTTGTTTGTTCACTGACTTTTGGCTCACGGTTACAGAAAAGATCAACCAATTCTCAAATGGGAAGAATCCATGACTCTCTTCCAAAGCAAACACTTTGCTGCAAAGCTTTCAATTAAAAAAAAGGGGGGGGCAATATAATAAGAAGTATAATCACAGAATAAGTGTACAACAGAAAGTGGTTTCTATAATCACAGCTGTCTTAAAGGCCAGGCTGGAGACTAGAAATCTTAATTTCAACTAGTTCCTTTCTTAATAATAGGTTACCTTCCTATAGGAGCAAGAAGGCCCATCTGCCTCAGGCAGATAAGTTTCGAAGCATTAATTCAGATAAAAATCTAGCATTTTCTTTCTTTCTTTGAGTATGTGAATTCTAGTGTGCTATAATGTGAGAATTCCAACATATGACCATTATGGCATAATATCTCATTGCTCAGCTTGTCATTATTTCATTTGTAATTCTTATGTTAATTATGTTCATAATTACTATAAACAGATGTGGTAGACATTCATGTGACCTTTTATTGCAGAATGCATTCCTCACTCATTTTGCTATAATTTCTCATGTATGTGAAACTGAAATGCAAAAAAAAGAAAAGCTTTCTAATTTTCTAATGTTTTATATGCATAAGTTAAAACAAAACCTACCTTCTACTTCATCTGCATTTCAAAATATTAGAATATTCTTAACATTTAAGCTGCTTTGTAGAACATTTTCAAATTGCACACTGACCCTCACTGCTGCTCACTAAATTGTAGCTATGGATGCCAAACAAAGGCTAGCGTCCGTGTCTAAGTTGTTTGTCTTTTTTTATTTTTAATATCAAAGGTTAATGCAGCAGAATTGTGCTTCAAAACCAAGTGCCTAACAGCTACATGGCAATTTATTCACTCATAACTCAACCATCACCCTCTTTACATAAAACACATTTACAATAAAATCAGTATGGATTTCATTAGCTGTAAACCTCCTCGAATTTCATTTCTTTGGCCCTAATCTATAATTAGTGTGGACAGACAGGTGCAAACCCTTCTCTTCTACAGATGGCTACTGGAAATGGTGCAAAGTAGCTCCTTCTGTTTAAACAACACAGAGATAACCTGTTCTGTCTTATCACTTACAATTACCTCCATTAAACTGAACTAATGTTTGCTTTAATAAAATGTTCACTGTTCTTTAAACATTATTTAGGAACTCTTATATTAATGGCTGTAAAAAAGTGAAGTTGGAAGGTGTCTCTTTAGATAATAATAAAAAACTTATTCTGGATGAAATGTTCTCACTTGATGGATAATATTCTGGGGTTCACAAAGGTGTTTTAGTTGACTTAACATTTGTCAGTTATTTTGCATAAATAGGGTCAAATATGGTATTTTTAAAAGGCATCTGGGTAACAAACAATTTAACAAGAAATTCAGAAGTATGAAATGTTTAATTTCTTTCTTAGAGATTTTAACTTATTATTGAAGTATATAATTCCTAAAATCCTGGATTGTTTTCAACGGGTATTTATGTTAACCTAATTTTATGTATTTGTTTAACTTCTGATGGATTCTGAAAGTTGTATGAGTTCAACATTTTAAGGCACATTTTAAAAATTAACCATGCATGCAAGTGCACTCTGTAAGCACATGGTTAAAAATACCACCATTTCATAATAAATAGCTTCTATTCTATAAAGCAGAGATCACTTCTCCCTGCTTCTGCTATCAAGAAAGTCTGTGGATCACTAGATGATGAATAAGGTGTCCATAAAACAAAGAAATTTTAAATGCCCAAACGTCAACAAATAAATACCTTTTCCCACTGAACTTACATAACTTACAGTAATAGACTCCAGTAAAATGCAACTGACTTTTTTTTCACATGCAAATCCTGCAGGTGCCAATTTTTCAGACTGCTTTGCTATGAAGGGCTATGCTGCCTGCATAAAACCTCAATGAAGAAGGGTTTGCATTCAGTGCCTGTCAGCTGATGTTCATATCAAAGAAGTGAGAAACAGGATTTGACAGTGAAGAATGTCCTAACCTGACAACCACTGACCAGCATTGCTATTGGAAGCATTTCTTTCTCGTGATCCCTTTTCAATGTTGGGAAAAAAAAGAAAAGAAAAAAGTGTTTTTTTTTTCTTTTTTGGCTAAGCTTCTATTTTACAATAAAATAAATGATAATGGCACCTTACATTTGTGTACTTCTTTGCAATTTATGAAGTGTTCTTTTATCTGCAAATATTTATACTAACACCCTGGATGGGAAAGCTCATCATTAAATACTAGCATCAAGAGCAATATCTTACTTTTCTTCAGAAAGGGAAAATCGTAAAAATATTAAAAAGCTACAGTCCTGTAGCTGCAACACATACTGTCCTAGTATTTCCAGCAACTTGCAGTTTAATAGTGCAGCTCCATTGTACTACAAGTAAAATGTGTCTTATTAGGAAAGTCCTTTACGGATCATTTTAAAATCAAATTATTAGCAGGTATTAGCGGGTCACAGAGACTAAGGCTACAAAGGAAAATATCATTTCAAAGATTTCTGGTCTGCTTTGAGTTCTCTAAACATTAAAGAAAAAATAGACCGTTTTCTCCACTTCTTTTATTAGGTGTGAACTGGACACTGGAGAAACCACATACTCTCCCATTCAGTATTTAGCTTTTCAAATAAAATGAGTGCTGTCTAAATGGTTTACAAAAAATTATTAATGCTTAAACAAAGTCTCTTAATATAAAGTTATTCTCTTAGTATAATCTTTGATAAAGTCAGCTTTTCTGTACCCAGAATGAGCCTGATTCCTTGATTATTTGGTTGAAATTTTTTCTTTTGAAAGGATAAGCCAAAGAAATATCAAATGCTAAATACAGTACAAGTAAAACAATGTTAGACTTCAACTTCCTCAACATACTTCCCAGCTGCAAAAAATGCCTAGGTCAAACTAAGACTCCCTGATTAATACTGGGTGAGCCCATCAGATGTCCCTTTAAAAACAACAATCAATAAAAAGAAAGAAAAGAAAAAGAAATCAGACTACCCTATGTATGCTACCTGAAAGCCCACACAATGTTAAAACTAGAATCGACATTAAGGATAAACAAGGGAGAAAGATCCAGAGAATTATGAAATTGCTTCTCTTTGTACACATCACATCTGACATAACCACCCAGGTTTGGGCGAGGATGGTTTAAGAAACAATTGTGTTTGTTGATCTTTTCTGAGGAACTGTGTGACAGGAGAAACTGGGCACAACAGAATACTCACATGGTCAAGGCAAAAGGCTGCAATAAACTAAAAGAAGGCCCCCGACACTAACAAACCGTTTATCACAGAGAAGCTAGTCAATTTGTATTCTAGTGAGTGTGGACTCACTGGGCACAGACCCAGTTTCACTCCTGTTCTATGCAAAGGGAGGGGTATGATAATAAAAGCTACTGAGTGCACTTAAAAGTGGTACAGATGTTTAAAAGGAGACTAGAAGGGGAAAAAAAACCCTGTAAAACAGATTTCAGTTCACCCAGAAGGTAGAAAGGAAATGCTTTGGTCAGCAACCCAACCTTTACCAGGGGATAAATCAATTTGCAGCAGCTGTGGACAGCCATTTATATAAAGGCCCTGGGCAGATTAATTAAGGGAAGCGAAGTTAAAAATTCGAGGGGGCCCAGAGTTACATTAAGCACATGAAGTTGGTCTGGAGTAGCCTCCCCAGCTCTCCTAATCTTCACTCCCACGCCCTGGACTCTGTGACTGGTCTTCAGGAGCTCCTCCACGGGGAATACTAGCTGTTCCTTAAAGCGACACTCTGTAGCCAGGCTGGGGCACGTTGGGATTTGAGGTGCCCAACCTTGTATAATAAGCTATGCTCAAAAGATTTCTCCACTACGCTTTACAAGGAATAAGGAAACCCAGGGCTGCATGGCTCCCCAGCCAAATCCTCCAATCTTGAAAAGCGCGCGGGGCGGGGGGGCTGTTAAGGGAGGACTGGGGCTATTTTTAGTAACAGTCTTGGTTCACATCCTACTTCCCGGAATCTGTCCTCAAACTTTTCCAAGGATTGACTGCCCTTACCCCACCCCACCCGCCAAAAAAGTTTCAAAAAACGGATTTAAGCGCCTTGTACCGACCTAACCGTCTTTGCTTAAGGCGTCCTGGCCAGCTCAAGGTCCGCCCAGGGAGAGGGGTCTGGGTGCGCCGACCAACCCAGTCCTTTCAGGCTCCCAAAGAGAGCGGTGGGGCCCGGAAAACGAAATTAATTCCCCGGACGCGGCTCCCCGTCTGGTCTGGGCTCCGCCAAGCGGGAGCTGCAGAGCACAAGGCTCCGCTCCCCGCTCCGGAGACGCGAGCCGAATCGGGGATGCAACTGGAACACCCAGAGGACCGGGGCAGCAGGGCCCCGGGCGCGCGGAGGTCTGGGCAGGAGCGACGCTGCCCACTGGCCCCCGGCGGCAAAGCCCCAAACCCATCGCGGGCGAGAGATTCCGGTCGGGAGACGCCGACAAGAGCTTAGGGGGCCGCGGCCTGTCCTCCACGGGCTTCCCACTCGAGTAGCCCGAATGCCCAGGAAGAACAGGGAAAGTTCGCAGGTGGGCGCAAAAGCGCTTGGGTGTCGCTCAGAGGACCCCGACCCCAGTCGCAGCCGGGTCTCAAAGTTAAGATTCCTTCTCTCCTGCTCCCAGAGCTAAGTTTTCCACCATCGAAACAAGCCTTTCCTTTACAGTTAAAAAAAAAAAAAAAAAACACGATGAGGGTTTAGGGCCACCTGCCAAATGCACCGTAGGTACCTTGACCGGTTGTTTGGTCGGGGGGAAAATACGCATGATCTTCCTGCTCATATATCGTAATCATGGAGAGGAAAGAAAACTGTTGTAAACAGTGAGGGGAATCTAAGAGTAAAAACTGCATCCTTGGCTGACCCGTGAAGTTCAGTGTCAACGCAGCTTGGAGTCACTCGCGACGTTCCTCTTTGCCCTGGTGCGTAGTTCTGCCCTAGTTCAGCGACAAGTAACAGCCTGGGGCCTCTCGGCCGAATAATCCAAATGAAGATGACGGTCATCAGAATAATAATTAATAGCAACAGCCAGAGGCCCGTCCCCGCCGCCCGCCCGCCCAACCCTCCCGCGGGCACTTACACTGCACAGGGCCGGAGAGTCCCACCATCCGCAACCGGCTCCGAGCTGCAAATAAAACTTCCCGTCGTCTCGGCAGGCCCGCGGGGCGAGGGGGCGAGGGCACGGCGCCTCTTCCCTCGCAAGGCCAGAGTGTCCGGGACCACTCGCCCACGCGCGCTCGCCACGAGGCCTCGGAGTCGCGCCGCGGAGCGCCTGCGGCCGCTCGGCGCTACGCACAGCGAGCTGCGGTGCGAGGAGCCCGTGCTCGGGAACGCCAGCCAGACGCAGCCTCCACGCAGAGCCCAAGACTTGCGGAGCACCGCTCCTCCCGCCTCCCTCCCTCCGCTTTTCTGTTGTTGCTGCTGTGGCAGACAAATGTGATGTAGGGCGCAGGGAACTGCCACTGTCACAGGCGGCGTCTGCGTCTGCCTCGCCCGCCCTCGCTCACTCTCGAAGAAGGCGACGCATTTATCTGCAGGGCGGCCGAGCGTCCGCCGGGGAGCAGGAGCGCCGCGCGCTGTGCGGCTAGAGCGCCCGCACCAGGCCGGCTCCGGCGCGCGCTCGCGCCCGGGGCGCCGCGGCCGCTCGGGAGGGAGGCGGCGGCGCGGCCGCTACCAGGTGCAGGGAGGAGGGCCCGCGGCGGGGCAGGGGGGAGGTGGAGGTGGGAGACATCTGTGTCGTGCAGGGGTCACGGAGGTCAAGTATATGTTAACAATGGGCAGGCCCGGCTCGCTAGGGCGCGCGAGCGGGCGGCCTCCCTCCCGGCCTCGCCCTCTCCCTTGCAGGCTGGACGTGGGGCTGGCTCCCTAATGATGCTTTCCCGGGCCGCTTGCTCTCCAGCGGCCCGAGTGCCCTGCAGTAACCCAAGACGACCACTTTCCCTGGCCATCTGGAGCGCTCCTGGCTGCCCTGCCTGTGTCTCATCACTGGCTGGAGAGACAGCTCTGCTAGAAATCAAGCCACTCTCAGATCTCCACTCTAATCCCCTTCTGTTAGCTGATTTCCAGACTGACTATTTGCTTTCGTATTAGATAATAGCTTTAGAGAAAACAATTATCATTTTCTTTTTTCCTTTGTTTTTCTACTTCTTCCATAGTATATCATTAAGAGGGGCCTCTTTCTATCTCACGTTTTTGTTGGTTGTATCCCCCTCCCCCAGACCTTAATATCAATACCGGGGGTGGGGGTGGGGTCCCCGGAGGAAAAGACAGGGTGAAAGAATTCCAGATATTTCCAAAGTAAATAAATAATCTCTCAGTGAACAGGACTGACAATTTGTTCGTACAGAGCAAAAAGGGCTTGAATAATAATGAAAATATTAATATGTAAGTCAAATATGATCAGATAATGGCTTGCAATGATAAGTAAAATGAAATCTTTTCAAATTATTATGGAACGGTGCCACGACTGCAAATGTTATTATATTTAGTGTAACAATTTGAAATCCTGCTCTGAACCATGTTTTTTCCCAACTGGCTTAAATCAGTGCAAAATGTCCTGTGTGCACGTTTCTAAATTTCATCTCTACAAAGGAAAAACTGCTTAAGATAGAGTCAGAGTGAGCCTGATGCAGTGGGAACTGATGAGACATTCGTAGGTTTTATTTTTTTAAATGGTGCTTCAAATATTTAATAGTGAGTAAAATCCCTTCCCCCATCCTTTTAAACCCAGCTGGAGCTTCCAATTCTGAAGTCTTTTCAGACTCTACTAATTTTTTGCAATTCATTTTCAGAAAACACTCATTGTACATTCTGCCCTCTCCTTGGGACATTTGACTAATGAATTACAATGGATTAATGAATTGTAATGTTAAGTCTTGGTATTTGATATCATGATGCATTTAATTTGAATCTCAAGTTTTATCAATTTGTACATTCTATAGTAATTTCTGCATTACAGCTCTTTATTTTTTGCTCTCCTTGCAAACCTTAACAGCATTAATAATCTTAAAATATAAAATTTTATGTACACTACTCTTAACTCCTTTATGTAGGAAATTATCAAAGCTTACCTATATTTAAAGAATCAAAAACATTTTAATATTTCATTATTCTATTACTTGTATTATTTCTTCTGTCCCCAAATTGAAAGCCGAGAATTTAGATTCTGGGGCTATACATTTATTCTTATTTAAGATTAATAAAATGACATCTGAATCAGGAACGATTTTTACGAGATAGCATTACTTCTAAAATCACATTGTAAAGTTTAGAAATAAAGTAAATCAACAAGTTTTAGGATGTAAAAAATAGAGGGAGAAATAAAATATACCTGTCATGCTACATTTTTCTTCTTCCTGAAAATTGTGCCAAAGTAGGTGAGAAATTATAATAGAAACATTAAATTTCAAAATCAATGGAAAATAACTTGCAGGAAATCAAAACAGTTTTACATTTTCAGGCTGTATTCACAACACAAAGCCGTATATTTAAATCATATTTTATAAAATCTTGTAAGATTCTAGAAGGCTTATGGGGTTCTCCCTTTTGCCAGTCATTCTTCTGGAAGAATAATAATCATTGTTCTAGTTGTACTTCTTTTTTTAAAAAATGCACAACATTTCCTACTCAATTTGACTTTACATCAGATAGAATATGTCACTAAATCTGAGCGTTTTTAAGAATTCTGATAAGAGCAGCTAAAGAATGTATATCCTGATGCTGATGTATAATCAATCAGTATATTCCTTAATCCCACTTCTCACCCCCTTTAAAAGCCTGTGTCCTACAAAATGTAGAACACATTTTTCTCTAGGGTTTATCCTTATCTCCTAACTCCTCTATTTGGAGCAAATAGTAACTATAGGGACCAACTCAAGTGTGAGGTGATTCTTGAATTGCAAAATCTAGGAAAATAAAACATTAAATGAAAAGGGAGGGGCTCATTGATAAGTGTGGTAGGAGGGTGTGATTTGCCTGAAAACTATACAGGTCCACAAAATATTTGGTTACCCTAGCTTCGGAGTAGGAAATACACATGACATTACATTCATAATGCAATAAACTATTAATTGATACATTTTTTTAAAAATCTAAGGAGACAGGAATCCGTATTGTCTGCCACTCACAAGAGAAAATCAGGTATCTGTACTTTCAGGACTATTATTTTGCTGAGCCAAAAAAAAAAATCTTAAAAATTTTTTTAAAAAAGATTATTTACAAAAATAGGCAGCTATCCACCCTAATGAAAGCACTAAATTGAAAAATAAAATAATCACTAATGTGTTAAACTATAAAAACCCTTACTAGGAATTTTTTCTCCCAGATTTTTTTCTCACATCATTAAATTTTCATTATTGTAAAGGTACCGAGTTCTTTCAGCTTACAGGTTTTTTTTGTTTTTCAGTAATGTTACCTAAGAATGCTTTTTGTTTTTCCTTAAGCCAATCTTAAAAAAACGCAGAGCGTTTGAAATACAAATTTCAGATGACTGCTTATTATCTTCTTTAGAGATGTGTGATTCACCTTTCACAAACAGGAATTCCTATACAAAATTTTAACAAGTCCTTAATTAGCACTTTCAAAATTCCTTCTTACAGATATTAAAGTTTGAATGACTCCCAAGCTGTGATTTTTCTACATACCTTGAAAAAGTCCTCCTGTTTGCTTAGGTTGATGAAAATTCTTAATTACCATGTTACTTATTTTTAAAGAAAATTATTGTATTTGTGAAAAAAATAGAACATGATAAACATAAAGGACGAGAAGCAATAATTACATTTTCATAAGTGAAGAACTTACCCCACTTGCAATTTCTCTCGCTTTTGCTGTGTAATTTTATGTAGCTTACTTTTTGAGCTTTGTAAGGACAAATCTTCTTCCAGATCTTTGCAGTTTTGTTATTTAACTTGTTTAAGGTTTAATTTTAGAACACAGAACAAAAGAATAAATTTTAGAAATCTTTTTATCTTATTCTATAAGTGTACAGTGTAAATACATTAGTTCTTAGGAGACCTAAGATAATAAACAGATTTTTTTTAATAGAAAATTTACAAGTTAAACTAAAAATGGCTCTCAGGACTTCCCTGGCCATCCAGTGGTTAAGACTCAGAGCTTCCACTGCAGGGGGCACAGGTTCAATCCCTGGTTGGGGAACTAAGATCCCAAATGCAGCGTGGCGAGGCCAAAAAAAAAAAGTGGCTCTCATGATACCTTCAAATAAGCTGATCATCTTGGTATGATTTAGCTGCAAGCTGGAAAACAATGAGTTTGATTTTTATTTATGATCCCTATGTGTTTAGATAGTCATGTGTGTTTTTCTGTACTATTTTAAAGCCAGTCTTCACCCAAAAAGCCAAAGTTGAAAATTTTCAATTACTTATTTAATTTGCAAAAAGAAATTTTTTAAGTCTGGAGAGTTTTACAAAATAATTCATATTAGTGTTTCTTTAAGTAATGAGTTTTACTCTTTAAATATTTTAATATTTGTATTCCTCAGACTTTGACACATTAAACTCCGCAGGAGTGAATTTATTGCATAACGTGAAACACACACATGCTACATGCCATACATATATAAGTGTTTTTATATGCACAACTATCTGTAGGCTAGTAGTTATCTCATGTGACATTTTATTGCTAATCCATGAAAAATAATGACGCCAAAAATAAATCTGTCACGTTTCTAATTTACATGGAATGTTTCCCACCTCCATCTTTGAAAGTTGATTTTAAAATACCATAAACCAGAATAAACCTTATAACACCCATCCCCCACTGAAATTCTTTATTCCCATTTTTTATTGAATGTGCCCAGAGAAGTTATTTTTCCTTTTTTGCTGTTTTTCTTTTTTTATTGGTGGCTACTTTATCTATATAATTCTCAATTAGGTGCATATTACTGTGACATAACTACACAGACGGGAGTCTTTGTTTTGTTCACTGAACAGTGCTTGCCACATATTAGGTGCTCAATAAATATTTGTTGAATGATGAATGAATAAGATTAAAAAACTTCATCACGTAGATGTCATCTACACAAATCAAAGCACCATCAACTTGACGTCTTTCTTACTGAATTATTAAGAAGCCTAAGAGTTTAACACTACCACTATTTTAAATAAAGAAAATGTGGACAACCAAAGAAAAGGGTCTTCTGTGTTGTTTTATATGTGTATTTCAATACTTCTTGAAAATTGGTGAATTTGATGTGATTCTTAAGTGCTTTTGTTTTAACTGTTTATAAAATTATTCTAAGTTCTACAATAAAGCACAAATATTTCTGAAATTTTGGTGTACTTTCTACAATAAGTTAGACCTTGTTAAAAATACTATGTGAAAAAAAATACTATGTGAAGGAACTTGAAGCTAGGGGGATTTTAGAGATAAGTAATTCTTTCCTTATCTTATATAGTACTTGAACTATGTATTCCTCAGTATACACATCAATATGCAGTAAAAATTCACAAGCTGTTTAATTTGTCTGGGGCATGTTCTCATTCTTTCATTTAATTGCTATATCATTGATAGTTTATATAATCCAGATTGTTTAAATGGTGTTTATACTTAGTAAAGAATCATCTTTATTTGGAAATGTGTGCCTTATTTATGCAAGATCAGTGTATCTATGTCCACATTAAATCTACCCTTTAGAAGATGCATATGTTACAGTATTTTAATCGTCTTATTTTCCCTAATCCTTTAAAAATATCAATTTACTCCACAGAACACTCTAGTCTGATGAATCCCATATCACCTCATAAGACTGTTTTTATGTGGGAATCACTACATCACTGTAGCATATCCACCTCTGGGGGGAAAACAGCGGCCAACTGGCTCACAGCACAGAAGTGGGAAGAGAAGAAATTTTTGACCCACAAACCTGTAGCAAACATAGACTGCAGTTAATCATGTTCAGTGTGAAGTTGTTTTGCACAGTTCTTACTTTTTTCTCAATAGGACTGGCCACCAACTGAAAGACCTCAGTGTCTCAGTGCAAGACACTGGAAAGGGTGAATCCGTCACCTGGGACCAACAGATTCCCCTTCCTAAACTGCCCCCAGACTTCATTTGTGCCTTCAAGAGAATAATTTGATCAATATACCCTTTAGGTTAGGCACCTGTAAAACCCCAGGATTGGTAATGTCGATCACCCAGTTTGCCTTACATGCCTTGCAATTTGGTTCAATTTCCTTGAGAGGAAAAATTTTTTACAAGATAGAAATTTCGATTTCTCATGTTTTCTGGGCAAAAGAAAATCACTCCTAGACTAACATTTGCCCTAAGTATTCGTATTTTTATTTTTAAATAAATGTTCCTTATTTAATATTATTACAACAAAGATAGATAGATATATGCATACAATTGTTTGCAGTCAATACATCTCATGGAAACTATAGTTTCTAACAGAGAAGAACAAATATATTTTCCCTTAGGGCAATGCATGTCAAAATTTAATGTGTATACTAAGCATCTGGGGGATTGTGTTAATGGCAGAATCTAGATCAAGGGTCTTGGCTGAGACCTGAAATTCTGCATTTCTAACAAGCTTCTAAGGATGCTGGCCCACATAATCAGGAGCAAGACTAGAGATTATTGGAAGCATTGAGAACATCACACCTTATCATCCTCCTTATGCACACAGAGCCCCATTTTCATAGCTTGCAGAAAAGCCCACAGCATTCATGCCCTCACAAAATAACACGAAACATCCTATGGGACTGTGAATCCATAACAAGAAAAGAGGATGCTCATATATGAATAGGTTCCTAACATCCCAACCTGCTGTTCAGGAACCTGCAATTGACAAGGGAGACCCATTATCAGATAATAATAAAATAAGCAGCCACAAAACTGTTCATCTAAACAAGACTGGAAGCTCTTCAAAAGTTGAGCTATGAGTGGGTGATTACTGCAGGAGGGTTAGGTCGCTTGCAACTGTCCTCTAAAGAGTCAGTGATAGCCATCCCTCACCTGGGACTGTACTTGCCTAGTACAATGTATAACTGAGAAAAGGTACTACAAACTAACGGATTCAAGGTGTGCAGCGTTTTCCAACTTCCTTGTGCACAGCCACGGATCATTCCAACCTCCACTCACTTGCAGTGGTGAATGGAGGGTCTTCAGTCTGAGGTTATGCAGCATGGGCTCTGTTGCACAAGACAAGGCTCAGCTTGCCTCAGCTCACCCACTTATGAAACTAGCTTATTTCATCGTATTGACATGTTATGACAATTATGCCATAGTGCACTGGTTTAACTGAAAGGCCTAATGCTTTTAAAGTTTAACGACAGTTGAAGATTAATAAGAACAGAGAAGTGTGTATATATTTTTCATAAATGCAATCATGTAGACATTTTCACTTTAAGCATTCTGTTTGGATCTCACAGAGGAGATCTGAACATTGGGAGGAAGGAAGTTTATTTCTTGTAATTGGTTTTGAGTCTCTTGAGCCAGACAAGGATCCACTCAAAGCCCTTGCAAGAGAAAAAAACAAAAAAGTTCATGTATTTTGACAGTGATTCTAACACACTCTCTCTCCCTATCAATAACTGGATATATTTTTGTGCTACAAGTCTTTTTTGTTCTCATCTCATTGGGTACCATAATGGCAAATAATTTATATTCAGTCTACCAGAATGACACTTCTTTAGCTTTAAAAAAAGCAATAAAACAACAATAACAAAACAAAGTGTTATAGCCAGGAACTCTAAATAATAATTCTTTGCTGCAATCTGAATGAATGCACACTTTTCCCACCTCTTGCTCCTGTTTCTAATATTGCAGGAGGATTTATATTTTTTTCTGAACAATAGATTTTAATTAAGAAGATTTATTAAAGACAGTTTGCATTCCTGTGATTACATTTTCTGTTCCTAAGACATCTGCATTTCAAAATATACCACATATTTTCATAAATATTCCACAATTCCCTTAGAGCATTTTGGTATTCCAATTTCCTCTAACCTCTTCTTAACATCTTCACATTCATTTGTGTGTTCCATGTATTTGTACCCAGTCAGGATTAGACATTTCTTCACACAGGTATTCTGTTAGGAAACAAATTCAAAGCATTCCTGTTCCCTGTGAATCAAGACTTTTAAAAGGAACAAAGACAAATTAAGTTCAGTAACATATGTCTAACAAAAGATCTAGATATCTTACAAGACATACTTAGAGTGGCAGGGTAAACAACTGGGCTGAGTTTGCTTTGAAGTTTAAGTCATTGTTATTTTAATGGAGTGGAAAACTCATTTAGAGAGTGGAATCTGATAATTACCCAATTAAAGCTCTTTTTTTCTATGTTAATGTAGTTTTAAATTTTTAGTTTTTGAAACCCACTTTTGCCAGAGAGTTATTTGAAGATGGAAGCAGTGTCCTTTTTTTTTTTTCTTGGCCGCACCCTGCGGCTTGCAGCATCTCAGGTCCCCAGCCAGGGACTGAGCCCGGGCCACGGCAGTGAAAGCCCAGAATCCTAACCACTAGGCCACCAGGGAACTCCCTTGAGCAGTGTCTTTAGATGTACCTCATGAGTGACACTCAGTTGTTGATTAGACCTTGTAAGTGTTTTATATAAAATTGTAAGCCAATGTATCAAGCTTGATCAAGGTGCAAAGAACAGAAACACCCTCAGGTTATTTCACTTGGTTCATGGGAGTTCACTGTAAGGATATAAGGGGAAATGCAGACGGCAGGAAACTATCAATAGAAACTACCTGAGCCTCACAGGAGAGAATATACCTGCAGTGACCAGATTATCTCTCTGTTCTTCCTTTCAGCCTACCCTAATGCCCCACTAGCTCCCAGCCTGAATGTCTTGCCCTTATCATGACCCCATGGCTCTCTCTCCATCCCTATGCTCCTTCCACTCCCAACTAGCTTCTCGGTCCTCTCTACTCCATAGATTCTGCTCAGTCATTGCTTTGACTGTTTTGTTATTTCTAATAACTCATGGCTTCTGCTTACCGTCATGTCTGTCTTTCAACTCCTGTTCTCCTGTTAACTAACATATACTATTCTAAAATGCAGAGACAGAGAGACTAATGAAATCAGTCAACCATGGTCAGTATTTTGGAACCAGACCACCTCATTAGCTGGAGGACGGGTCAGGAGCCCATCTCTGGCCCAATCAGCTGTGGTCAGGATGGCAAGGTCATGTGGACAACTTTCCTCAGAAGGAAACCCCTCACGAATTGTACTGGACTCCTCTTCACAGCAAAATAACATTAAGGGGCTTTTGAAAAAATAGAATTGTTTTAAACTGACTGTAGATATTTGACTGATGTAAGGGGACAAATGTAAATTAACATTGATGATTGATGATGAAATGAGTACCTTAGGAATTCTGACCATTCCTAGAAGGTTTTCCAGATTTTATCCTGGTGTTCAGTATTACCTCTATAAAGACAGTACAATAGAAAGAAAGATCTTAGGCTTTGCGATCTATGAAACCTGGAATTGAATTCCTTTTTGGTAAATGGGTGGCCTTAAGTCACTTAACTTTCTTTAAGTTTCCATTTCCTCACCTGGAAGTGCTTCCCTCACAGGATGTCTATTTGGCATTCATTCCATATCTCCCCAAAGTAGATGTGAGCTGGTATCCTGCCTTGACATGAAGGGTGGTAGAGTTTTAAAATAATCTGCTACTTCTTCTTAAAGATGGGAAACCTAAATACTTTGCAGATTCCTTGATCAGTAGATGGGACAGGAAATACAATGTTCTTTCCATTTGCCATGACTCTCCATCCTACACCTGAATGCCTCGGCCTGTCCCAGCTTGCACTATATCAAGAGCAGATTCTTTTCTTTCTATTAGCCATGGCTATGATATTATTATTATTGTCATTATTAACTTTAAAACGGGAAATGTAAAATACATAAGTGGTGAGAGTGGGGTAATGACACATAGATAGAAATAGATACATGGTTTTTATGGTGCATTGTAATCACACTTTTCACTTTGTAAGCCATTTAATGACACATACAACATACACATCATAGTGCTAACAGTTGGGGAAATAGTACTACTAACTGGCTGTTGTAGGAGGTAAAATTGAGAGCTAGATAATAAATTTATGGCCACTTTGAATGTGATCTTTTTTCGTATAAAAAAATATATATATCCCCACATGCCCGAGCACACAAGCAAAAAATGTATGTAATTACATGTACATTTACACAATACACTTAAAAATATCTAAATATATGCATATGCCTATCCATACACAGAGTCTGAATTTTCTTTCACATCTTCATTTTCTTTAAATCAAATCAGATTTGACTCGTAGTCCTTATCCCAATAAGCTAATGCGAAATCCAGTTGAGGGGGGCCCTTTTCCTCACTCCCTGAGTTCTGTGCTAGTCTTTGGGTCTTACTGAGAAAACTTTGAAGAAGCTAGTTTATTCTTTCATCCATATGATATCACTGAGATTTCTCTCACCCAAGTCATAATGGCTTCTTGAAATCCACAACTCGACCCCAGTGGCTTCTGAGGGGACAAGAATATTTGCAAAGGTGGTGAATGGCGCCTTCCACTGTAGTTCATACTAGGTGCCAGGCTCTGTTCTAAGTAGCACTTTCCAGGTATTACTTCATTCACTCTCTTTTTTAAATTAATTAATTAATTAATTAATTTATGGCTGCATTGGGTCTTCATTGCAGTGCGTGGGCTTCTAATTGTGGTGGCTTCCCTTGTTGCAGAGCACAGGCTCTAGGTGTGCAGGCTTCAGTAGTTGTGGCTCGTGGGCTCTAGAGTGCAGACTCAGTAGTTGTGGTGCACTGGCTTAGTTGCTCTGTGGCATGTGGGATCTTCCTGGACCAGGGCTCGAACCTGTGTCCCTGCATTGGCAGGCGGATTCTTAACCACTGCACCACCAGGGAAGTCCCACTTCATTCACTCTTAAAACAACAGAGCAAGAGAGGTACTATTATATCCCCAAGAAACCGAGCCTAGAGCTGGAGTAAGTCTAAGGCCTCACAGCTCATAATGGCAGAAGCAGGATTTGAACCCTGCTGGTGTGGATTAACAGAAGTCTGGTCCAGTCTCAAGGGTCTTGCTAGGGCTTCCCCTACCCCTCCAAAGTCACAGTTCAAGTCTCAGGGGTCAGCAATTGTAAACACCAGTGAAAATCTTGTTTCTAGGCTTGTCAGGGCAAATCCAAGGGTAGAAAAAAATTAAAGCGAGTCTCCAAGTTCAGTTCCACTAAGATCTAATTCTAAGAGCAAGACCATGTGGAATTAAATGCCACAGGGCCATGGCTGTCCACTGAACTCTGAGCTCTGTATATGGGGTCATGAATCTAAACACCTGGACCTGTGGAAACTGTCTCTACTTCCTTAAAAGGCAATTGGCAGAATGCTGGTAAAACAACTGCTAACTAGTGGCTGCTAACCTGGGAAGAAAAAAAAGTCAAGGTTATACCAGCCATCTTCTCTTTTTCTTGCCTCTTAAGAAAGAGGACCCCTGAGTTAAGTGTTTTAAATTACTTCCTCTCTCAACAAAGAAAGAAAAAGGGAAGAGAAAAAAGGTCCAAATCATGTCTGCCCAGGTGTTCAGGGAAAAGTAGCCAAGTAAGGCAAATGTGATTATTGTTTCTACTGGTTCACAAACACCATACCTCTGAGTCTGAGCACATGTCCTCACACCCCACCCAAGGTGAAGATGATTCAACTCTTAAGCCTTCCCCTCAGCACCAAAAGACAAAAAACAAAAACCCAACCCTTCAAAAAATTTACTTTCCTTTAGAGAATGTCTTTCTGACTTCCTTAATCACCTCCCTTTCCAAGTACATAAAGAGCCCAGATCCCATTATTTTTCCCTGGAGCAGGTTCTTTTACCCACAAATGTAAGACTGTAGGCCCCTGGATTGATCTACCTGCTAACTGTATAAACTAAGTACTATATATAGGTGAGAAACAGAAGATGTATAGCCCATATATGTGTATACTCCTAATACAATGGTCTTTTTTCTATTTTTATACTTCTCAATCACTACAGTGTTATTTTCCCTAAACTAACAAATATTTTCATTTTCTGCTATATTTCTATGCTAGCTAAACTGCTCTTTCTAGGGAAAAAAGTTAAGAAACTCAAATATATTCAGAGATGTCACCTAGCATTTAGTCTCTTGAAAGTGTACATATTAACACTTAGAAATATAACATTTTTTTTTAAAAAAAGATTAGCTGTCTAATTACAAATTTCACACATAATCTGTCAATTGGCTAAATATGTGCTGACTGTCATTAAGCTGTTCAGTGAAAGATGGGTAGAGGGCTGGTCTGCTGCTCTTCTCGGAAGAACAAGGAGTTGTCTTGTAAAGGAGAAAATGTTAAGGGTAATATCCATATTCTCACTTTTCAAAGTGGCTAAAATAATCCACAATTCAAGTTCCTTTTGAGCAACTAACTTATGCTATGATGGCAATTGACATATTAAAAAAAAAAAAAGCAGGTTTACTGGCCCCCTTTCAGATTTATTGAATATTAAATTAAAATCTGAAGGAATTGAATTTTGAAACTTATTTTTGACACCTTTCTCAGTGAGTTTTATGCCACAAGCATAGCATTTCTTCATTGGGAACATCTGAAACTTAAACAATGGTCCTTAAGATTTGGTTCTGTTCTTGGCCAACAGTGTGATCCTAGGTCACTCTCTTCATCTCTCTAGATCTAAAGTTTTGTATCTGTAAAGTGATACAGTTTCTCCAGATAATCTAAAATCTTTCCAAATCTATGTCCTGTGAGGAGCCTACACAATTCAATTCAGTATGTAGAACAATTCAGAAGCTCCTGTCTTTGAATCAGATGGAGAAGGCCATCATGATAATGTACATTTGAATAGCACTTCAGAATCTTAAGATGCTTCTACTTTACATATATATCTCTGAGCCTGAGAGTGTTGAAAAGTAGAAAGGGCAAGTATTACTCTTGTTTTTACAGATGAAAAAATGGGTTCAGGAAAAATTTAAAAGATTTCTTCAAGGTTAAACAGTAAGTGAGGTGCTAGAACAGAATTCTGGTGTTCAGATAATTACACTTTTCCATATTTACATGCATTTTTATCTGACCACAATCAAAGAACAATATAAAACCAGTACAATCAAAATTTCACTTTTGTTTTATATGTGTTTTACATTTAAAATTTTCAAGAAGAATTTTAAAAAACACAATTTCAAAAGCGGTGATTACTTTTTAAAAATAAGCTTAACATATTTAAATTCGGATTATGTTTCTCTTAACCATTACCTTCTCATCACCTGTTCTATTGCAGCAAAGACATTACCATATGCTTACCAAAATAGTTTCACATTCTTCCCAGACACACAACTAAACTACATTTCCCAGGCTCCTTTTAGATAGGAGCATTTCTTTGGCGTGTTTGAGCAGTGTTAAACCAGTGATATTTTGAGGTAGTTTATCACAGAAGTTGAACTACTTTGATTAATACTACTTTTAAATTATGTTTATTGCTTTTCTAATTTTGTCCTGTATTAGTTGGTAACTTACATATTCATTTTATCATCTTATAAGTGGTTTCTCTGGAAATTACATATCATCCTTGACTTACCTCTTCCTAAACAAAACCTTCTTTAATTCTATTTTATGCTATTGTTTTTGAATTTTAATATTCTCCTTCTTCTTCTTCTTGCTATTTTTCTTCTTCTCCTTCCTCTCCTTCCTCCTCCTCCTCTTCTTCTTTTTTAATATATATATATTTTTTAATTTATTTATTTTACTTATTTATTTTTGGCTGCATTGGGTCTTCGTTGCCGCACACAGGCTTTCTCTAGTTGCAGCAAGTGGGGGCTACTCTTCATTGCAGCATGTGGGCTTCTCATTGTGGTGGCTTCTCTTGTTGTGGAGCATGGGCTCTAGGCGCGTGGGCTTCAGTAGTTGTGGCACTCAGGCTCAGTAGTTGTGGCTCGCGGGCTCCAGAGCACAGGTTCAGTAGTTGTGGCGCACAGGCTTAGCTGCTCTGAGGCATGTGGGATCTTCCCAGACCAGGGCTTGAACCCATGTCCCCTGCATTGGCAGGTGGATTCTTAACCACTGCACCACCAGGGAAGCCTGCTCTTCTTCTTCTTTTCTCTCATTTTATGCTATACATAACATACATGAACATACATATACATAATATACATAATACATACACATAAACACATTTATACACAAACGCCCATGAGACGTTATTGTTTTATATAGTCAATATTCATTTAGATGTATCCACATATTTACCATTTTCATTGATTTTTCATTGATTTCTATAACTGCAAACTTCTCTCTAGAATAATTTGCATTCTGCCTAAAGAATTACCTACCTTTAGTGTTTCTTTTATAACAGGTCTACTAGTGGCAAAATATGTCTGGCTTTTTATTTTGTTTTGTTTTGGTCAGAAATTCTGTTTATTTGACCTCTATTCTCTTTTTCCCAGCTTTATTAGGATATGATTGACATATAAGATTGTATAAATTTAAGGTGTACATTATGTTGATTTGATACATGTATAAATCACAAAATGATCACCACCATCGTATTAGCTTCCACCTCCATCCCGTCTCATAGTTACCATTTCTTTTTTGTGATGAGAAGTTTTAAGATTTACTTTCTTAGGAACACTCAAGTTTATGATACAATATTGTTAACAATAATCACCTTGCTGTACATTAGATTCCTAAACTTGTTTATCTTATAAATGGAAGTTTGTACCCTTTGACCAGTATCTCTCCATCCCCCCCGACCCATGCCCTGGTAACCACCACTCTATTGTTTCTCTGAGTTTGTCTTTTGTATATCCCACGTAAAAGTGATATCATACGGTATTTGTTTTTCTCAATCTGACCAGTTTTACTTAAATCGATGCCCGCAAGTTTCATCCAACTTCTTGCAAATTGCAGGATTTTCCTCTCTCTCTTTCTTTCTCACACACACACGCGCACATATGTGCACACAAACGTGCACATATGTGTGCGTGTGCACACACACACACACACACACACACACTTTTTTCCCATTTGGCTTGGAAACTCATCCAAAAGCAAGAATGGTGACAGTGTTAGGTACCACTTTAGAGCAACTCTAACGGTGAAACTGGGACTGTTATCTGGGGTGGGAAGAGGCACTGCCATGGCTACAGCTCTGTGTATGACTTGGGAAGTTATTTTCTCCTCCTGGTTATTCCTTCTCAAACAAAAATATCTCCTGGTCCTCTTGCCCTATTGAGAATTAGATGAAAACCTTAAGAATTATATCCTATTAGAGGATCCTCAAACTTAATTTTGGTTATAGCAAAAGACTGTGAACCAATGCTATTTATTATTTTTTTAATAAAATTTTTTTATTGCAGTATAGTTGAATTACAATGTTGTGTTAATTACTGCTGTACAGCCAAGTGACTCAGTTATACATATACATACTCTTTTTCATATTCTTTTCCATTATGGTTTATCACAGGATACTGAATATAGTTCCCTGTGCTATACAGCAGGACCTTGTTGTTTATCCATTTTATATATACCAGTTCGCATCTGCTAATCCCAAATTCCCAATCCAACCCTCCCCCACCCAATGCTATTTATTCCTATAGTCATTATTCATTCATTTACTTAACAAATTTATTGAGCAACCTCTTTGTCATAAGTATTTTGCTGAGATATGAGGATGTAATGTTAAATAAGAGATTCATATCCTCATGGAACTTAAAGTCTAGAATAGAGGTTGACAAGCTTTTTCTATAAAGAGACAGATAGTATTTTCAGCTTTAAAGCCCTTACAGTCTCTGTTGTAGCTACTCAACTCTGCTATGGTAGCAAAAAAGCAGCTGTAGACAAAGCACAAATGAAACTGTGTTCTAATAAAACCTTATTTATGGACTCTGAAATTTGAATTGTGTATAATTTTCATGTATCACAAAATATTATTCTCTCTTGATTTTTTTAAATCACTTATTTGTGTGAAGACCATTCTTAGTCTGCAGACTGTACAGAAACAGGTGATATACCTGATTGGCACATGGCTTACCAACTTCTGGTGAGGAAGGAAAGAAAGGTATTATACAAATAATCATTCCAATATGGTTATAAATTGTGAGAGATATGTGAAGAGCAAGCATATCAAGGGCCTCGTCTAGATTGGGGGTTGCTGAGGCCTGAAGGAGGGATGGGAGTTATCGCACTCATTCAACCCTACATGGCTTAGAAGCACTTTCCAAGAAATTCTTTGGCAGTATGTAATTTTCATCTTCCTAGTCACTATCACTACAATTAACCTAAACTCTTTGCCCTATGTCTGTGCCTCATGGAATCTGACTTTCTTATGTTGTTTTCTTTGTCAGAATACCTCATCAGTGTGTGAGTGGCTGAATCAAAGTTAAGAACTAAAAAAAGCCAGTTATGCAGCATTTTATTTTATTTTGGAATTTCAAAAATATTTTATATTGTTTTTGAATTTTAGAATTCTATTTTTTTTTATACAGCAGGTTCTTATTAGTTATCCATTTTATATATATTAATCTCCCAATTCATCCTACCACCAATCACCCCACCCTCCACTTTCCCCCCTTGGTGTCCTTAAGTTTGTTATCTAACTCTGTGTCTCTATTTCTGCCCTGCAAACCGGTTTAGCTATACCATTTTTCTAGGTTCCACATATATGTGTTAATACATGATATTTCTTTTTCTCTTTCTGACTTACTTCACTCTGTATGACAGTTTCTAGATCCATCCACGTCTCTACAAATGACCTAGTTTCTTTCCTTTTATGGCTGAGCAATATTCCATTGTATATATGTACCACATCTTCTTTAACCATTCATTTGTTGATGGACATTTAGGCTGCGTCCATGATCTGGCTATTGTAAATAGTGCTGCAATGAACATTGGGGTGCATGTGTCTTTTTGAATTATGGTTTTCTCTGGGTATATGCCCAGTAGTGGGATTGCTGAGTCATATGGTAGGTCTATTTGTAATTTTTTAAGGAATCTCCTTTTTGTTTTCCATAGTGGTTGTATCAGTTTACATTCCCACAAACAGTGCAAGAGGGTTCACTTTTCTCCACACCCTCTCCAGCATTTATTGTTTGTAGATATTTTGATGATGCACATTCTAACTGGTGTGAGGTGATACCTCACGGTACTTTTGATTTGCATTTCTCAAATAATTAGTGATGTTCAGCAGCTTTTCATGTGCTTCTTGGCCATCTGTATGTCTTCCTTAGAGAAATGTCTATTTAGGTCTTCTTCCCCTTATTGGATTGGGTTGTTTTTTTTTTTAATATTGAGCTGCATGAGTTGTTTATATATTTTGGAGATTACTCCTTTGTCTGATGATTCATTTGCAAATATTTTCTCCATTTCTGAGGGTTGTCTTTTTGTCTTGTTTATGGTTTCCTTTGCTGTGCAAAATCTTTGAAGTTTCATTAGGTCCCATTTGTTTATTTTTGTTTTTATTTCCATTACTCTAGGAGGTGGATCAAAAAAGATCTTGATGTGATTTATGTCAAAGAGTGTTCTTCCTATGTTTTCCTCCAGTTTTATAGTGTCCAGTCTTACGTTTAGGTCTCTAATCCATTTTGAGTTTATTTTTGTGTATGGTGTTAGGTAGTGTTCTAATTTCATTCTTTGACATGTAGCTGTCCAGTTATCCCAGGACCACTTATTGAAGAGACTGTCTTTTCCCCATTGTATATCCTTGCCTCCTTTGTCATAGATTAGTTGAGCATAGGTGTGTGGGTTTATCTCTGGGCTTTCTATCCTGACCATTGATCTATATTTCTGTTTTTGTGCCAGTACTATATTGTCTTAATGACTGTAGCTTTGTAGTATAGTCTGAAGTCAGGGAGTCTGACTCCTCCAGCTCCATTTTTTTCCCTCAAGACTGCTTTGGCTATTTGGGGTCTTTTGTGTCTCCATACAAATTTTAAGATTTTTTTTTTGTTCTAGTTCTGTAAAACTTGCCATTGATAACTTGACAGGGATTGCATTGAATCTGTAGATTGCTTTGAGTAATACAGTAATTTTCACAATATTGATTCTTCCAATCTAAGAATATGGTATATCTCTTAATCTGTTTATATCATCTTTACTTTCTTTCATCAGTGTCTTATAGTTTTCTGCATAGACGTCTTTTGTCTCCCTGAGTAGGTTTATTCCTAAGTATTTTATTCTTTTTGTTGCAGTGGTTAATGGGAGTGTTTCCTTAATTTTTCTTTCAGATATTTCATCATTAGTGTATAGGAATGCAAGAGATTTCTGTGCATTAATTTTGTATCCTGCAACTTTACCAAATTCACTGATTAACTCTAGTAGTTTACTGGTGGCATCTTTAGGATTCTCTATTTATAGTATCATGTCATCTGCAAACAATGATAGCTTTACTTCTTTTCCAGTTTGTATTCCTTTTATTTCTTTTTCTTCTCTGATTGTCCTGGCTAGGACATCCAAAACTATGTTGAATAATAGTGGTGAGAGTGAACATCCTTGTCTTGTTCCTGATCTTAGAGGAAATGCTTTCAGTTTTTCACCATTGAGAATGATATTTACTGTGGGTTTGTCATATATGGCCTTTATGATGTTGAGGTAGGTTCCCTCTGTGCCCACTTTCTGGAGAGTTTTTATCATAAATGGGTGTTGAATTTTGTCAAAAGCTTTTTCTGCATCTATTGAGATGATCATATGGTTTCTATTCTTCAGTTGGTTAATATGGTGTATCACATTGATTGATTTGCATATATTGAAGAATCCTTGCATCCCTGGGATAAATCCCATTTGATCATGGTGTATGATCCTTTTAATGTGTTGTTGGATTCTGTTTGCTAGTATTTTGTTGAGGATTTTTGCATCTATATTCATCAGTGATATTGGTCTGTAATTTTCCTTTTTCTGTGATATCTTTGTCTGTTTTTGGTATGAGGGTGTTGGTGGCCTCATAGAATGAGTTTGGGAGTGTTCCTTCCTGTGCAATGTTTTGGAAGAGATTGAGAAGGATGGGTGTTAGCTCTTCTCTAAATGTTTGATATAATTCACCTGTGAAGCCATCTGGTCCTGGACTTTTGTTTGTTGGAAGATTTTTAATCACAGTTTCAATTTCATTACTTGTGATTGGTCTGTTCATATTTTCTATTTCTTCATGGTTCAGTCTTAGAAGGTTATAACTTTCTAAGAATTTGTCCATTTCTTCCAGGTTGTCCATTTTATTGGCATAGAGTTGCTTGTAGTAGTCTCTTAGGATGCTTTGTATTTCTGATGTGTCTGTTGTAACTTCTCCTTTTTCATTTCTAACTTTATTGTTTTAAGTCCTCTCCCTCTTTTTCTTGATGAGTCTGGCTAATGGTTTATCAATTTTGTTTTTCTTCTCAAAGAACCAGCTTTCAGTTTTATTGATCTTTGCTATTGTTTTCTTTGTTTCTATTTCATTTATTTCTGCTCTGATCTTTATGATTTCATTCCTTCTACTAACTTTGGGTTTTTGTTCTCTATCTCCAGTTCCTTTAGGTGTAAGGTTACATTGTTTGAGATTTTTCTTGTTTCTTGAGGTAGGCTTGTATTTCCCTCTTAGAACTGCTTTTGCTGCGTCCCACAGGTTTTCGATTGTTGTGTTTCCATTGCCATTTGTCTCTAGGTTTTTTCTGATTTCCTCTTAGATATCTTCAGTGATCTCTTGGTTATTTAGTAATGTATTGTTTAGCCTCCATGTGTTTGTTTTTTACTTTTTTCCCCCTGTAACTGATTTCTAATCTCATAGCGTTGTGGTCAGAAAAGTTGCTTGATATGATTTCAATTTTCTTAAACTTACTGAGGCTTGATTTGTGACCCAAGATGTGATCTATCCTGGAGAATGTTCCATGCACACTTGAAAAGAAAGTGTAATCTGCTGGTTTTGGATGGAATGTCCTATAAATATCAATTAAATCTATCTGGTCTATTGTGTCATTTAAAGCTTGTGTTTCCTTATCAATTTTCTGTTTGGATGATCTGTCCATTGGTGTAACTGAGGTGTTAAAGTCCCACACTATAACTGTATTACTGTCAATTTCCTCTTTTATAGCTGTTAGCAGTTGCCTTATATATTGAGGAGTTCCTATGATGGGTGCATATATAGTTATAATTATTATATCTTCTTCTTGGATTCATCCCTTGATCATTATGTAGTGTCCTTCCTTGTCTTTTATAATATTCTTTATTTTAAAGTCTATTTTATCTGATATGAGAATTGCTACTCCAGCTTTCTTTTGATTTCCATTTGCATGGAATGTCTTTTTCCATCCCTCACTTTCAGTCTGTATATGTCCCTATGTCTGTATTGGGTCTCTTGTAGACAGCATATATATGGGTGTTGTTTTTGTATCCATTCACAAGCCTGTGTCTTTTGGTTGGAGAATTTAATCCAGTCACATTTAAGATAATTATCAATATGTATGTTCCTGTTACCATTTTCTTAATTGTTTTGGGGTTTTTTTTGTAGGTCCTTTTCTTCTCTTGTGTTTCCCACTTAGAGAAGTTCCTTTAGCATTTGTTATAGAGCTGGTTTGGTGGTGCTGAGTTGTATTAGCTTTTCCTTGTCTGGAAAGCTTTTGATTTCTCCATCGAATCTGAATGAGATCCTTGCCGGGTAGAGTAATCTTGGCTGTAGGTTCTTCCCTTTCTTCACTTTAAAAATATCATGCCACTCCCTTCTGGCTTGTAGAGTATCTGCTGAGAAATCAGCTTTTAACCTTATGGGAGTTCCCTTGTATGTTATTTGTCGTTTTTCCCTTGTTGCTTTCAATAATTTGTCTTTAACTTTTGTCAATTTGATTACTATGTGTCTCGATGTGTTTCTCCTTGGGTTTATCCTATATGGGACTCTCTGCGCTTCCTGAACTTGGGTGGTGTTTCCTTTCCCATGTTAGGGAAGTTTTTGACTATAACCTCTTCAAATATTTTCTCGAGTCCTTTCTCTCTCTCTTCTCCTCTGGGACTCCTATAATGCAAATGTTGTTGTGTTTAGTGTTGTCCCAGAGGTCTCTTAGGCTGTCTTCATTTCTTTTCATTCTTTTTTCTTTATTCCATTCTGTAACAGTGAATTCCACCATTCTGTCTCCCAGGTGACTTATCTGTTCTTCTGCCTCAGTTATTCTGCTATTGATTCCTTCTAGTGTATTTTTCATTTCAGTTATTGTATTGTTCACCTCTGTTTGTTTGTTCTTTAATTCTTCTAGGTGTTTATTCTTTAATTCTTCTAGGTCTTTGTTAAACATTTCTTACATCTTCTCAATCTTTGCCTCCTTTCTTTTTCTGAGGTCCTGGATCATCTTCACTATCATTATTCTGAATTCTTTTTCTGAAGGGTGCCTATCTCCACTTCATTTAATTGTTTTTCTGGGATTTTATCTTCTTCCTTCATCTGGTACATAGCCCTCTGCCTTTTCATCTTGTCTATCTTTCTGTGAATGTGTGTGTGTTTTTGTTTTTTTTTTTTTTGTCCCACAGGCTGCAGGATTATAGTTCTTGCTTCTGCAGTCTGCCATCTGGTCTATGCAGCATTTTAGATTTATGGTGTAGTTTGATGGATTCTGAGATAATGAGGCTGGATTAGTAATTACATCCTTGTGAAACATCTTAGAGGATAAACTCAATGATTTTTCTCTATACAGAGTACTGGCCTCAGTTTTTGGCTTCTGATTTTTTTTTTTGGTTTGGTTTGGTCAGCTATTATTTGTCAGGTATTAGCAAAAGCTAATATTTGAAATGGAGAATTACTCTAAAACAGACCAAAGAAACAAAACCATACCAGACTACATTTAAACCAATAATCAGGGGAAAATATGTTCATTTATTCTAATTTCCATGGTCTTAGTGCTATGGCATGGGCTTTCTGCCCACCTTCAAAGCTGAGCGTAATGACTCACTGGACAGGGGAATGAATAGGCTTCATGGTTAACACGAGTCTGCTAAAATGCCTCTTGTGCCCACTTTTCATGACAGGGCTAGCTGCTTTTTGGCAATCAGCAAACTGCAGAAACAGTTCTATTCAATGTGAGCCATCGCTCCAGCAACCAAAAACAGGACTCTCCCTTGGGAGTTTCCTTTAGTTGTTAATGTGTGTTTCTTGCTGTTGTTGTCTTGGATCCTTTGAAATCACGCTTTTAGGACAAAAATGCCACTGATTATTTTAGCCTTTAAATGATGCCGACAAGGCATGTGTCCTGGAAAACTTTAGCAGCTACTGGGCTAATCTGAAACTCAGCAACCTGAATGAGGTGATTCTGCAGAACACAGCTGCTGGGCACACTGAATCAGACAGACTGCAAATATCTACATGTACACAGTATGTCTTAGTTTGTACCAGGTACTGTGATAGACACCTCTGTATATTACCTAATTAATCTTTACAACAAAGTATAAGGTCAGAGAGTTATTGAACTGTGGTAATTAAGAGCAGAGCCCTAGTTCTAGAACACCCAGCTCTATTAGTTAGTAGTTTTATGACCTTGGGCAATAATTTAATGCTCTGTGCCTTAGTTTCCTTATCTGTGCAATGGGGATAGCCCCCATAAGGCAGGTGTGATGTTTATAGGAGATAATTTAAAAAGTGCTCAGTATAGAACCTGCTACATGGTAAGCACTAAATATAAGATGGCAACTACCATCCTCACTTAACAGATGAGGAACTAAGGTTCAAAGTGTTTCCCTGACTTGCTCAAATTCCCATGGGTAGTAAGAGAGCTGAAATTTGAACTCAGTCTAACTCGAGTCCTTGCACTTAACAACCACATTGTTGTCTTCATCACTACCACCTACATTATTATTATCTATAAGTAAGAGTCTCAGCAACAAGCCAAAGGAAATCCTTGTCAGGCATACAATTTGGGGTGTGTGCACATGGCCAGGAAGAATTATTTTTAGTCACAATCACAGACAGGAAGAAAAATCACGATAAGTATGAGGAACTTTGGATGCCAAATTATCAAGACCTATTGCCTACACATTTGTTAATACCTCTCCCCCTTCTACACACACGCGGGAATCATGATTAAAATAGATTCATGCCAAATAATTTATTTTTTCTTGAGAACTTTTCACTGGAGTAGAACCACAACTCAACAACAAAAACAACTGCAGTTTTTACCTTGGAACTCTTAAACTAGGGCCCATTGACACCTAGAATATCCTTGAATGGGCTTAAAGTCCGTGAACTCCTAGAATTTGTGTACAATATTTGGGGTGTGTGTTAGTATATTTTTCTGAGGAGAGAGGCTATGATCATCTTTAGATTCTCATAGAGGTCTGTGACCCGAAAAAGTAAGAACCACTGTTTTAAACTGAAGGCTGTCCCAGGGGCAAAATACGGGTAGGGAATTGAGAGGTACAGGCTACTAATGTATAAAATAAATAAACTATAAGAATATAGTATGCAGCACAGAGAATATAGCCAATATTTTATAATAACTTTAAATGGAATATAATCTATACGAATTTTGAATCACTATGTTGCATGCCTGAAACCAGTATACTATTGTAAATAATATTGTAAATCAACTATACCTCAATAGAAAGAAGTTAGCATTAAAAAAAACCCAAAAAACTGAAGATTGTCCTACCAGTCTAGTTACAGTGGTGGTTCCCCAGAAAGCCTAATGAGGGTCCACATGAGGCCATTCATTACTTTCTCTGCTTCCTAACTCTACTCCTGTGCCTGGTCATTCAAGAGAGCATTGCATTTAGGATAAAAGTAACTGACAACAATGCTCCATATAAGTTAAGCAATTTGTGAGTTTTAGTTAAATCTAGATTTAAATGCAGTTAGGATGTAGTTCAGGAGTTGGTCAACTATAGCCTGCACTTGTTTTTGTAAATAAAGTTTTACTGGAACATAACCATGCTCACTAATTTACATATTGTCTATGCCCACTTTCTTGCTACAGGGTTGAATAGTTGTAACAGAGCATACAGGTCTCAAGGTCTAAAATATTTATATCTGACCCTTTACAGAAAATGCTTGCTAACCCCTGATGCAGTAATGCAGTTGAAAGAATCTTGGTACCACAGTGAGGGTGAGCTTGAGGTCTGGTGCTTCCATTGCTTCTGTGACCTTGCACAAGTCATTTAATTTTTTTTAAATTAATGTATTTATTTATGGCTGTGTTGGGTCTTCGTTTCTGTGCGAGGGCTTTCTCTAGTTGTAGCAAGCAGGGGCCACTCTTCATCGCGATGCATGGGCCTCTCACTATCGCGGCCTCTCTTGTTGCAGAGCACAGGCTCCAGACGCGCCGGCTCAGTAATTGTGGCTCACGGGCCCAGTTGCTCCGCGGCATGTGAGGTCTTCCCAGACCAGGGCTCGAATCCGTGTCCCTTGCATTGGCAGGCAGATTCTCAACCACTGCGCCACCAGGGAAGCCCCAAGTCATTTAATTTTAACCTCAGTTTTTCATGTATAAAGTGGGAATAGCTTCTACTCACTTTGCTTACTCTTTACAGTTATTATCATCAAAATCAAATGTGATAATGCATGCAAATGTTAAATGTACCTTATTAGTTTCATTAGTGGTAAGATGTCATCCCCAAGTTGCCTACACGTGGTGACACATTATTTCTCAGAAAAGGAGAAAAATAATTTTAAAAAACTAAGCACAATAACAATTACATAATATGGCACAAAACAGTTACTCTGTGGAATTTGCCTTCCAAGGCAACTAATGATTAAGTGTTAATTTTTTAGGGAGGAAAAACAAATATTTCCTGAATAAATTGATAAATGAAATACTAAATAGAAATAACAACACCAAAGGACATTTTCTCAGTCAAATGTCTGTTCAGTTGAGATTTTGCACTTGATTTTAGGCCTTGCTGTTCATGACCAGAGACAAGGAAAAGCTGAGACAGTGTGGCTTCTGAAGTTTGAGCTCTATCTAATTAGGTGGCCAGGAAGAACTTCTCAGCTTCTGAATTTTAAAAATTGTCTTATATTTGTGACTATCTTTAGTAAATGCTTGAAATTTGAAAAGGAAATGGCATGGCTTATACACCAATTTTTGTGAAGAAGTAAAGAAATTGATGATTTTATCCATAATCTCACATATCCACTTAATATCCTTTTAAAGGGAAGGTTCAAACTCTCCTGAAAAAGAGTAGATATCTTTCTTCAAGCATTATTAGAGAAATTTAAAACATGTATTTTTTTCTCTCTCATGAATTATAGTGTGTTATGTTCTCTTTTAGCATCACTGAATGAATGGTTATTATTTTACAATTATTTAGTTCTGTTGGTGATATTGTTTGGTTTTGGGCCAAATAATACTTTGCTACTTTCCTTTTCACCTGTTAAAAAGAAGACCAAATCAGGGAGAAAGCTCACCTCTGGGCAATAAGAGAATTAATAATCAGGGAGTTGGTGGGATGCTTGCAGATTTAAGAATTTTTGAAACAAACTCTACGCATAAAAGTTAGATTATAACCAGATTAACTAAATAATTTAGGTGACCTATTTCTATTTTAATATAAAAAAGTAACCAACATAGTATATTGGAAAGAAATAAACCAGGCCTGGTTCCTGACTCCATTTTGAGAAATTTACTTATTAGAAGGTAATACTACGTGTCAAAGAATTGAACGGGAGGGTTGGAGAACCACTCTGAAAAAAATGACAGGTATGCAGTTAGTATTTGAGGGACAGACAGCGGGACTCAGTTGAGAGTCTCCTCAGGGCAGCATGGCTGTACTGAACAAGCTCCACATGTTTTTACTATCTTCACATCGCTCCACTCAAATTCAAGCCCTGTAGAATAAATAGGGGCAGCTTGGGTTGCATGTCTGTCTCTTGACTGGGGTAAAACGGAGCACTTTGATTAAAGCATATGCCCAATCTGAGACTGCACCCAATGGGAGACTGAAGGAAATCAGAATGCTATTAGCAAAAGAAAAGGTTATGGACCCTAGGTCCCCAAAACTATAACAAAGGTAATCATGCCTGCCTGCTCAGGTTGTTAAACATATCAAAGGCAGCAACATATTTAAAATATATATCACAGAGACTGCCACTTTACAACAGTAGCTGAGGACTTCCTTGGTGCCTCAGTGGTTAAGAATCCGCCTGCCAATGCAGGGGACATGGGTTCGAGCCCTGGTCGGGGAAGATCCCACACGCCGCAGAGAATTAAGACCATGTGCCATAACTACTGAGCCTGCGCTCTAGAGCCCGTGAGCCACAACTACTGAAGACCATGTGCCACAACTACTGAAGTCAGCACGCCTAGAGCCCGTGCTCTGCAACAAGAGAAGTCACCACAACGAGAAGTCCGTGCACCACAATGAGGAGTAGCCCCTGCTTGCTGCAACTAGAGAAAGCCCACGCACAGCAACGAAGACCCGACACAGCCAAAATAAATAAATAAATTAATAAAAAAAACAGTTGCTGAATAGCAACCTCAATCTAGCCTTTGCTAACTAGTAGAAAGCAATAAAAGTTATAACACCAAGGGGGCGGTGGTGGTAGAGGGAGACTTACTCTCCCTTCAACACAGGCATAGCTAGATTTTGTTGCATGAAAGAGAAACAACCTGTATGCAGCTAGGAAGTCATTACTTACCACACCCTATACTTGTCCCAGTCTCAAAGATCCATGATGTATACGACTACGGTATAGGACAGCCATCCTCTCTTGCATGAGTATTACCTTTGAGAAGACTGCAGTACCAGTTTCCACTACCATTGCATTCATTTAGAAATAGGAAGTCCCCCCCAAAACTGGGCAGGACAAAGGGGTCATAGGAATCTGAGACACAATTCTGAGAGCCAGTAACTATTTGTTGCATTTTGTTGAATTGGAAAGTGGAGTTCACATAAGCAAGGCATTGTTAAGTGGTGGTGGAGGCAGACAGAACAATTATAGTCCTGCAAATTAGGAATTGTAGATTTTCCTTGCACTCCATCAGTTTATAGCATCAGAGAATCAGCCAATGGGGATAGGAGAAGAGTGAGAGTCACCAGAAATCAAGATTTAGAGAACATTAGCCATCTGTACTCGTTACAGGTCAATAAAGGTGACATGACCAGCAACAGGCAGAAAGCAGGTGGAACCAATAATTACTTCATTTCTTTTACATCTACTGGATCTGGGAGGCTCTGCTTTCATTAAACATGAGGGAAAAGAAATGTGAATGTGGCCTTTGAAAACCATTTCAGAACAAGAAAAAATTGCTTTTAGGATTACTGAGTAGTTGTATTGAAAGTACTTTATGATTTGGGGGGAAAACGTTGAGTACAAAGAGGAAGCTCGTTCAGAAGAAACAGAGACAGAGCAGACCTTTGAGAATGACCTACTGCAGGATCCCGAGGACATTTCAGGAAATGGTTTGGCATGAAGAAAAAGCTCTATCTTATAAAAACTGGCATCTGGGACAATATATGCAGGATCCATTTCATACAATCTCCACATTTACAAGAGATCTGTCCACTCTGCTGACTCTGGCCACCTCTGTTCACTCTTGCCGTTGTTCCTGGACAGGTGTCTCAGGCCCCCTGCTTTACCTGTTTCTAGCCATCCTTACCCCAAGCTCTGTGTAGGATTTTATTAGGTTGACTACAAGTACCCCTCAAGTGGTTCCATATGCCAACCCCGGCGAAACTATCCTTTTCCACTGATCGTTTACTGAGGGTTCCAAATCTTTTCAGACTTTTAATCTGGGTTCCTGTGGCTTTTCCCCCTTGGCTGCTTGTGGCCTAATAGCCTTTCTTCCCCCATGGCTTGGTTTCATAGCCCTGCTCGAAAGCAGATGCTCTGGCGCCTTTCACAATGAACACTGCCAGTTTCATGGCATTTTCTTGCGGCTTTTGGCTGTAACTCTCAACTTTCCAAGGCCCAATTGTAAGACACCATGTGGGACAGACCCAAGAGGAGGGATATGGTAAGTGGGGGAAGGGGATATTGTGTAGAGCATGTGAAATGAAACAAAATTTATTCTCAAGGCATAAGTCACATTTTTCTGTTAACTTGGTTTACACAATTCAGATGTCAGTTGATTGAAATGAACATGTTTCCTATGGGATGGAAAGGATATTTTTCAGTGGAGACTGAATGAAATTTGAGGGACCTGCTTTTGGCAGGTGTTCTATCTTTGGTCTTTTCTCCTGCATGTCTGCTGTTTACCTTCCAGTTGAGAGGCAGTCTGCCATCTCCGTGCACATGCCCTCTCAGTCGTTTCCAGATCTGAGATTCTCTGTCTTCATTCATATCATGTCCTTGATTTTCTATTTGGAATACGAACTATTTTACTGTTAGCATAGGATAATCTTTTAATATGTTCTTTTCCCTTTTCCTTTCTCTTCCCTACCCTCCCCCACAGGCAACAGCCTCTTCTGTGAAAAAGGCCCAGTGGATGGGTCAATCATTAAAAAAAATTATGCATGTCAAGTGGCTAGTAAACTCTGAGAAATGATGGTGACTACCCACTGACTCTTTATTGGGAAGCAAAGTGGAGTGAGAGAACAAGGGATCGTCACTGAAATCAACGGGGAGGGTCAAGACAGAGAGTGGTGGTCTCACTCTATTTAGTGAGTAGAGGCCAGGGATGCTGCTAAACATCCTACAATCCACAGGACAGCCCCTCATAACAAAGAATTATTTAACCCAAAATGTTAATAGTGGCGAAGTTGACACACTCTCTGCATCTGTAGCTGCTTACAGTCATGATTAGGACCTTAGAGACTTTATTGCTAGTCCCTTGGGGAGCTTCTTCCCCATGAATTAGATCAGTTAACACTCACCCCTTAAGCCTGAAACCAAAGTCAGTTCTACAAAACAGAAGTAAGTCATTTAAATTAGTGCCACAGTATATTGCTGACTCTTTCCTTTTACTCCTTAGAGACTGCAATGGCTCCTCTTGGTTTCTTGGAGTCAAAAGTGCCTCCTGAGTAGATCAACTCAGATACAAACTGGAAAAGAAAGAAAGAGAAAGATTATCTATCTATCATCTATCTCTCTATAAATACATATAAAATCTATATATAATAATATATTTATAATATTATAATAATATTAATACAATATATTAAAATAGTATATAATATATAAAATACATTATATGTACATATTATATGTATTATATACTGCCCTCGCCCTTCCCTGCCTACCTCATTCTCACCCTCATCCCCACCTCTGGTCATTGTTCTTCACTACTATGTCTCACAAAGCAGACAGAAACCCTCCCTGAGGTTTGGAAAAAGAGGAAGAAACTTTTAAAGACATAGCATGTGACATTTTGAGTAAGTCACCCAGCCATCTCAGGTACAGAAACTCACAGGCTATGTGTTGTTCAGAATTAATGTAATTTCATTGCTTTGGTATTCAGAATACGATGATCAGTATTTTACCTTTATCATCTCTGTTTTTAATTAGGCAGAGGTACTAAAAAGATTAGGAGAGATGATGTTTATAAATCGCTTTGAGACTTTGATTAAAAGATGCTATTTAGAAATGAGTGCTTAAAACTATTTTTATGATTTCTACAGGTGGGCTTAGTTTTTGGTTATCTGACCCAAGGAGGTGGGGTAGTTGCACATTTCCTTTGAGTAAATGAATCCCCTGGTTAAGCTACCCCAATTATTGATGGATAGGTGACAAAATCCTCAGGTGTCGGGTCCTGCTTATCCTCCAGCCAGGACTCGGTGGGTACCATGACCTGGAACAAGATCTGTAGCCAGAGCACACATATTCTCTGGAATTTAATTGTCTTTTATTTATACATCCTAATCCAAGAATTTTCTATTTTAATAATTATGATAATGATGGTGTTGAGGTTAATAACTTCCAAGTATATATTTTAGCTTGAAATTTTTCTTTTTTTGAGGTACGGGGGCCTCTCACTGTTGTGGCCTCTCCTGTTGTGGAGCACAGGCTCCGGACGCGCAGGCTCAGTGGCCATGTCTCACGGGCCCAGCCGCTCTGCGGCATGTGGGATCCTCCTGGACCGGGGCACGAACCCGTGTCCCCTGCATCGGCAGGTGGACTCTCAACGACTGCGCCACCAGGGAAACCCAAAATTTTCTTTTTATTCAAACTCAAGGAGAAAGAAAATAATTCTGACCTAATGATAAAGTTATTGGACAGTCCTATGCCCCAGGACACATAAAACCTTGCCCTTCTCCTTTCACTCCCAAACTTCATTCACGCCCTCCCAACCAGGTATTATGTAGCCTGGTGTGGCTAATATGGCCAAATGGATGAAATCAATCTCCACAGTGGCTGAAAAATTAGGTAACTAACTTACATCTGTTGAATCTCTGCAGTTTATGGTCATTGTTTTACTTTGTTTTTATTGCTGAAGGTAAATTTATTCTCTGTTATCAATAATAACTGAAATGAGATAGTATACTATAACAGAAATAATATATGATGAGGAGATGGAAAAATATGTTCCCACTTGGCCATTATCTAGCTTTGTGACCTTGGACCATTTTACTCTGTGCCTTAGTTTCCTCGTCTGCAACATGAGGGAGATAGCCCAAAAAAACTTCTATGGTGCTTTTCAGATCAAAAATTCAAAATTCTATGACCTTAAACTATAGGTGACATAAAAATTTCACATGGATATGACAGATATTTATAATTATGGCCTTTGGAGTAGAAAAAAAATCTTGACAAACTTTCAATTATGTAATATATCTAATTTGTAGACACATACACAAATCCCAACTCTTGAGATAACTGGTTTCACTTAAATGTTCATCCATTTCTATATCCTCAACCAGCTCTACAACCATATTACATTTGTGACATAGTTTGAAGCTATTTGCCCTGTGTCCACCAATGAAAACTTAGAGAGGAGAATGCTTTCTAGAATTTACCCATTATGATTACAAAAATAAATTATTCTGTTGTATAAAAAGAGGGAAAATAATGTGAGGTTTACATGAGAAACTTCAAAGTCTAATGGAGAAAGAAGGCAGGATGTGGTTCTATTTGTTTAAAACTGTTTAACTTTTTAGGTCCAAGGAGTGATATGAATTCCAAAAGGAATGATTTCCAAGAGGAAGAGAAACTTTTGATGGTTGGCCTAATAAAATAAAACTACACATTAGTGAAACTGAATTCAAAGATGATTCCAACACTGCTGCAAACAGATGAGCCCGGTAGCTGGCTCCTGTCCAACCCCAGCTGCTGTGCACACTGTAACCACCATGTGTTATCTGCAAACCAGATCGTTTCTGTGCGGGAAAGACCAGCCAGCTTTCTTGGCCAAGCTGCTGCCATAAAACACACTAGTGATTTGATTTTTCATGTTTCTTAAGGATATTATACTTTGACACACAGTATACATTTGGTCTCAAATTGTCCAGTGGGCTATCACAGATGACTGGTTGATGCATGTTTTTTCAGAAGAGGTCACATTTTCTCAGGTTGTTTTGTGTCACGGCAAATCATTGCTTTACAGTGAGGAGTGCCCTTAAAAACAAAAAAACAAACAAAAAAAACCCCACTTAAATCTTAAGCAAAAGGATACAAAGTGCAGTTAAATACTCTCATTAAGAATGATTTGCCTTTCACAATTTATATGCATCAGCTGCCTTTTGATATCGCCTGCGAAAAGCAAAAGCATCATGGGATCTCTTAAAAGAACTGGAAAACTAAATGTCAGAACAGCATTTTTACACTCGGCTAGAGAAATTCCCGCCTCATATAAAACACCTACATTCCAACACCTAGTGTTTGCTTTGGAGACTTACAAAGAGTTAATACAGCTTGTTTGGCATCAGATATCGGTATAATGGGCTTTTACTGAAGTAATTAAAATTTGTTTATAATTAATACAGATGAATTAGTTTCTGCACAATAATAGTTAGGAGATTAACAAAGGCCACATTTTGGCAACAGGACTACATTCTTTCCCAAGTGCTGTGGGACCTTATCCAATGAATGTCTGTCCAAGCCGGCTGATTCTTCAGAGATGCCATATGGCACAGCTATGCATTATGACTTTTTTTTCTAAAAGGCAGCCATATGACATAACTGATCTTTAAAACGTTGTCAGAAGGCATTACCTGGGTAGGCTTTGAGCTGCTTTCCAAAAACTTAGCAAGCACGGGGCTATTAATTATGAGTAAAAGAAACGTGCATGCGCACACTGGAAACTTGGCGTTCTTTCCTCTCTAGTCACAGCTGATCATCTCTCAAGCCTTCTAGCTGGGGAAGTAGCTTTTTTTTTTTTTAAACTTCCAACGGAGGAAAAAAATTGTTTTAAAACATATATTCATCAATTTCTTTATAAAATGTCTATGCACCTGACCCTAATATGTACATATTTTGCCACCTGTACTTTCACTGTATTCACTGATTTTCAAAAAAAGAATGAAAACACAATGCTATTTACAACCAAAAATTTTCAAAACAATGTTTAGAGTGCCAGTGAAAGAAAAATAATTTTCTAGTTGTGGTGGTAGTTGATTTTTAGCTGACATCTATACCCTCCATACTACTCAGTTTTGGATGGCAAAAAATGTAATAACTCAAATATTTTCTTTCTGATTTCCTCAGAAAATTAGTTTGTACAAGGGGGCACATCCATTTTAGACTTTCTATTTTTGTATGTGTGTTTAGAACAAGTTGGTTGCATTAGTTTCCGTTTATAAACTACCTACGAGAATTTGCAGAACTCCATAGAATAGGAAGAAAGGGAATAGAGAAGTCAATGCTATCAGTGGGTTTGATGGGCTCAGAACCAGTGAGAACCGCCTCTGGATTTGTGCTGACTCCTAACCTACTGCTACTCTGTATCTATTCTGATGTTGTTTCCTGGACTTCATTTGGATCTCAAATTTAAGGTGTGTAAAATTGAACTCCCTCAAACTTGTACCTCTCACAGTCTTTCTTTTCTCTATAAATGCCAACTCCATCCTTTTGGCAAATCAGTTAAAAAACCTAGCAGTCATCTTTGACCCCTCTCTTTCCCTCATAGCCCCCATCCAGTCCACCAACAGATTCTGTGAGCTCTAACTTCAAAATATATCCTAATTTTCCTGACTCCTTGCTACTTCCACTGTTAGGACCCTGGTCCTAGGCACTAGCATCTTTCTCCTCTGTTAATTTAATAGAGTTCTGTTTCTCTGTTTCCACTGCCCCTTGCCTACTGTCTGTTTCTTTGATAGCAGCCCCAGTGATCTTGTCAAAGTAAATGTCAGCCATGTCACTTCCCTGATCAAAATCCTCAGCTCACTTTGAATGAAAGTCCTCACCAGGCCTAAAGGGCTCTACACAATCAAGTCTCTTGTTTCTTTTCTAAACCTACCCCTAATGCTGCCCTTGGCTCACTCCTGCTCCACTTGCATTGGCTTCAAACAAGGATGCATATAGCACGATCTCCTGCCCCAAGGCTTCTACACCTGCTATTTACTTTCTCAATGGTGTTTTGGGGTAAGCTGCTATTGGCTTGTGAGTCACTTGTCAAATTGTCGGGAACTGTGCTAGGCAGTTGTTAAACCAGTGGTAGCTGGAAATCAGCCAAAGTGGGAGTATTTACACCAAGGAAATTGGCAATCTTTAAAAATCAGATCACTACATTCCACGGAGACACTGTTAAGCATTTACCAGAATTTCACTGATTTTTCTCTTCCTGTAATGTTCTCCTCTGGCACAAGTACCTCTCCTACTTCCTCAACTTCTTCAGATCTTTATAAAAGACCTTAGGAGTGAGGTCTACTCTGCCTACCCTGTTTAAAATATAACCACCCTCAACTTTCTCTCATCCTTTCATTATTTTTCTCCATTAAACTGGTAATTTTTGTCATTTTTATATTTATTTATTTATTTTTAGTTTATTGTCTGTCTCCCTGCAATAAAATATGGAATGAATGCATAAAAGAGTTAATCAGCACTCTATCAATATATATTGCACTCTTCCAATAGCCATCAAATGCATCAGAGTTCTTCCTCACCATATAACATTTGAATGCTGATTTTTAAAAAGTATCTATTTTGAAATAATTAACTTTATTTGAAATAAATTTCATCTCATATAAGAGTTGCAGGAATAGTATTTAAAAAAGACTTTTGCATACACTTCACTCAGATTCAGCAGTTATTGACATTTTGCCACATTTGATCTATCTATCCACCATCTATCTAATTTTTTTTTTAACCAGGACCATTTGAGGTACTTGCTTACTTCATGACCCTAAATGCTTTAACTAGAAGGTCCTCAGAAAACAGTTTCTACCTTTTAAAATATTTTTTCCAGTTTTATTGAAAAATAATTGATATGCATCACTGTATAAATTTAAGGTATACAGCATTATGGTTTGATTTACATATATTGTGAAATAATTACCACACCATATTCAACTAACATCCATCTTCTCATATAGATACAATAAAAAGAAAGAAGAAAAGAAAAAAGGAAAAAAAATTCCTTCTTGTGATGAGAACTCTTAGAATTTATGGTCTTAACAACTTTCACTTATATCATATAGCACTGATAACTATCATGTTGTACATTATGTCCCTTGCACTTACTCATTTTATACCTGGAAGTTTGTACCTCTTGACCACCTTCCTCCAATTCCCTCTGGTAACCACAAATCTGATCTCATTTTCCATGAGTTTTTTCTTTTTTAAGATTCCACATATAAGTGAGATAATACAGTATTTATCTTTCTCTGTCTGACTTATTTCACTTGGTATAATGACTTCAACGTCCATGCACGTTGTCGCAGATGGCAAGATTTCCTTGTTTTATATGACCAAATAATATTCCATTATATATCATGTCTTCTTTATCCAGTCATCCATCAATGGACACTGAGGTCTGTTTCCATGTCTTGGGTAGTGTAAATAATGCTGCTATGAACATGGGGGTGCAGATATCATTTTGAGTTAGTGTTTTTCCTTTGGATGTATTCCCAGAAGTTGAGTTGCTGGATCATGTGGTAGTTCTATTTTTAATTTTTTGAGGATCCTCTATACTGTTTTCCATAGTAGCTGCACCAATTTACAATCCCACCAACAGTGCACAAGTGTTTCCTTTCCTCCACATCCTGGCCAGCATTTGTTATCTCTTGTCTTTTTGATGGTGGTCAATCTAACAACTGTGAGGTGAAGGGATATTCTGTTATATAACCACAGAAATGTGGTCAGCCTCGGGAAATTTAACATTGATAAAATAGTATTATTTAAATTGCACTACATACTTTTTTTAACACATGTTCAAAATTTTCTCTTTTTTTGGCCTTGCTACATGACATGTGGGATCTTAGTTCCCCGACCAGGGATCAAACCCGTGCCTGTTGCATGCACTCCATATTTAAATTTTGCCAACTGTTCCCCAGATGTTCTCTTAATACTTTCTTTTCTCCAGTCCAGCATCTAACACAGCAACCTGAATGACATTTAGTTGCATCTCTTTCTCCTTAAAACTGGACACCCTAAACCGTCCTGACACAGCTTCTCAGCTTTCCTTGTCTTCTGTGATCTTTTGTAAGAGAATAGGCCATCATCAATATGGAATGTATTTTAGGTTGGATTTGACTTATATGTACTCATTATGAGATTCAGATTATGTAGTTTTGGAGAAATACCTCGTATATGATATTATGACCTTCTCAGTACATCATATCAGAAGGCATAGAAGGGCAATTTGTCCCATTACTGATGATGCTTTGATCTTTTTGTTAAGGTGTTGTCTGCCAGGTTTCTCTACTCTGAAGTTATCATTTTTCGCTTTGTGACTAATAAGTAATCTACAGAGAGATACTTTAAAACAATATAAATATCTTGCTCCTCTTCAAACTTTCATCTGATTGTTTTATAACACATTGATGATTCTTGCCTGAATAAATTATGATAGTTTCAAAATGATGATTTTTAAAATTCTCTTATTCCTTCTTCATTTATTATTTGGCATTCTATTGTAAGGAAGACCTTTCCCTTCCCTTCCCCTTTATTCATGATCAATATGAACTAATGGATTCTCACTTTATTTGATAGGTTACAATCTATTATTGTCATTATTTATTTTGATCTAAAATTGTCCTAGATTACGTTGGTGGGAGCCCCTTAAAATTGACTCTCATGTCCCTTTGACACGCCCCATCTTTCTTTGGAGCACTTCCTCACATTTCGGTATAACAAGATTTTTTAGACTAATCTTGTACTTTTCTGTCTTTTTGGGTTTCGTTTTTTTTTTTTTCTTCTTCTTCTTCAAAGTAGTTATGTTATTTCTTTGGAATGTAGTTAGGTTCCTTTGTTCTGTTTGTGCATAGTTTGACATTGTCCCCTTCCCCCATTCCTTGTTGATTTAATTTAAATTTTTAATATGTAAAACATTAAAATGGTTCCAAAAGTCAAACCTATACAGAACAGATACTCAGAGTACCCTTTGCTATCTCTTTCACCCTGTTCCCAACTACTCCTTGTAAAAAGTCAGTTTCAGATTTGTTTGTTTGCAAAAATAAACAGTTTTTTTAAAAATTCTCTTTTCTTCCTTAAACAAAAGGTAGCATATTCTTTATATACTCTTTTGCACATTTTTTTTTTTTTGCGGTACGCGGGCCTCTCACTGCCGTGGCCTCTCCCGTTGCGGAGTACAGGCACAGCTACTCCGCGGCACGTGGGATCTTCCTGGACCGGGGCACGAACGCGTGTGCCCTGCATCGGCAGGCGGACTCTCAACCACTGCGCCACCAGGGAAGCCCTCTTTTGCACATTTTTAAACAATATATCCTAGAAATCACTCCTAGTCAGTTCATGCAGGTCTTTCTCACTCTCTCCTATTTTAATAGTTGCATGATACTTCATAGTGTGTATGAGCAATAGTTTATCCAGCCAATCTACTATATATGGGCATTTAAATTGTTTTTAATATTTTGCAATGACAAATAATGCTATATTGGTTAAATACTAAATTTTAAGTGTTTACTCTTCTTAGTTTAAGATCATTGATAAAGTATGAGTAAGCTGGAAAGCCATAATTCTTAAAGTTATTTCCAGTCATTTATATCACACTGTGAACACATGATAAAACTACATTCTTTCACTGTGGAAATGTAAGGAAAACAGCAGCATGCTAGTTTGAGCATGTGTGTATATGTCGGGGTGAGTAGGAATCCACTAACAGGAATTTAGGGCTGAAAAAGGTCAGCTGGCAAGGCGAATTTCTTCTACTTTCAAGTGGCATTAAGGCCCAGTTTGTGTTTGATATTTTATTTATTCAACAGATGCTTATAGGGAACTTGCCCTTTGGTAGGTGCTATTCAGGGCACTGGGACACAACAGTGAACAAGAGAGGCAAAGGTAACTCAGATTTGTGGTTACCAGAGGCATGGGGTGGGGGAAGGGGGGAATTGGAGGAAGGCGGTCAAAAGGTACAAACTTCCAGTTTTAAGAGAAATAAGTACTAGGGATGTAATGTGCAACAAGATGACTATAGTTAGCTGTATTGTGGTATATTTGAAAGTCGTTTATCATATGTAAAGCAAATCATTATACTGTACACCTTAGATTTATACAGTGCTGTATAAATATACAATTATATTTCAATTATATTTCAGTAAAACTAGAAAAAATGTGTGACAAAGGCTGTGTTCTCATGGAGTTGCATTCTACTTGGACACAAATCATAAACCAGTATACCAATAAATAAATATGTAATTTTAGATAGAGTCTATCTATATGAAAAAGACAAAATGACTTGGAGGAGGGAGGGGAACATTATTTTAGGAAGGGTGCTGGAGAAAACCTTTTGTATAGGCAAACTTTGAGCAGAGATGTGAAAAAATAGAAGCAAAAAAAAAAAAATAGTTGATAGAAATGATTACAGGTTGAGAAAATGACCAGGGCAAAGGGACTGAGGTGGGAATGCTCTTGTTGTGTTCTAGAACTTGAAACCAGGTAAAGGAGAGGAGGGGTCTGTGAGGAGGCAAGTGAATGACCATTTAGAGTAAGGATATGGATTTTGTTTTAAAAATATTAGTAAGCCATTGGGGGGGGGTTCTAGGTGATATGATCTGATTTTTTATTTTTTAATTTTCAGGTCACCTTGGCTACTATGTGGAGAAAAAACTGCAAGTGAAAAAAGTGCAAGCAGGGATAGTGTCACTGCAGTCTGGATCAAAGAAGGTGGTGCCTTAAGCTAGGGTAGGCACAGTGTCGGTAGTGAGAAATACCATAAATAATGTAAATTTTAAAGATAGAACTCACAGGATTTTCTAATGGATTATGGAGGTTGTGGAAGAGAGATTAAAGATGACTCCTAGATTTTATCTTAATCAAGTCTAGGAATGACACAATTGTGCTCTTTTACAAGGCCTTGGAGACACAGCCCAGTCTAATAGCTTCCTGTCATCACAGTGCCTGTTAAAGCCTTGTCAATGTATTTCTTTCTTGCTAGCGATCAAGAGTTTCCTGAAAATAAGCGGGAGTATTGCGGGCAGAGGAAAATATGCGAGATATGAGAATTGATGAGAAAAAAATTTCCCTCAAAAATGAGCTATGACAAAAACCGAACTAGTTTCTAATGATTAAGTAATTAATTCATTCACTTATTTTCTATTTATTGGGTGTTAGGGGTTATACTACAGAGCAACATAGATGTGGACAATGCCATCATAGAGTTTACAGTTATCCTGACAGCATAATATATGTCAATACTGGGAATCACAGGGATTCACAAAAACTGGTGGATCCCATTTGATATACAATGTGCTCCATCATTTTTAATTTGAGATTTGCCTCAAATCTTATGGCAAAGAACTTTGAGTAATCAAATTAACTTATACCAATGTGTGATGGACAGTCTTTGGTAACATTTGCTTTAAATGAGAACGTTGAATTTCTTTTTTTTTCTTTTCTTTTTTTGCCAATCTTTTTTTTTTTTTTTCCTGCAGTATGCAGGCCTCTCACTACTGTGGCCTCTCCCGTTATGGAGCACAGGCTCCGGACGTGCAGGCTCAGCGGCCATGGCTCACGGGCCCAGTCGCTCCGCGGCATGTGGGATCCTTCCGGACCGGGGCACGAACCCGTGTCCCCTGCATCGGCAGGCAGACTCTCAACCACTGCGCCACCAGGGAAGCCCTTTTTTGCCAATCTTATTCCATTTTCCCCCACACTTTTCTTCTTGGAGTTTTATTTGTATGTCTTTTTATTTTATTTTATTTTATTTTTAACATCTTTATTGGGGTATAATTGCTTTATAATGGTGTGTTAGTTCTGCTTTATAACAAAGTGAACCAGTTATACATATACATATGTTCCCATATCTCTTCCCTATTGCGTCTCCCTCCCTCCCACCCCTCCAGGCGGTCACAAAGCACCGAGCCAATATCGCTGTGCCATGCGGCTGCTTCCCACTAGATATCTACCTTACGTTTGTTAGTGCATATATGTCCATGACTCTCTCTCACCCTGTCACATCTCACCCTTCCCCTCCCCATATCCTCAAGTCCGTTCTCCAGTAGGTCTGTGTCTTTATTCCTGTCTTACTCCTAGGTTCTTCATGACATTTTTTTTTCTTAAATTCCATATATATGTGTTAGTGTACGGTATTTGTCTTTTTCTTTCTGACATACTTCACTCTGTATGACAGACTCTAGTTCTATCCACCTCATTACAAATAGCTCAATTTCGTTTCTTTTTATGGCTGAGTAATATTCCATTGTATATATGTGCCACATCTTCTTTATCCATTCATCTGATGATGGGCACTTAGGTTGTTTCCATCTCCGGGCTATTGTAAACAGAGCTGCAATGAACATTTTGGTACATGACTCTTTTTGAATTTTGGTTTTCTCAGGGTATATGCCCAGTAGTGGGATTGCTGGGTCATATGGTAGTTCTATTTGTAGTTTTTTAAGGAACCTCCATACTGTTCTCCATAGTGGCTGAACCAATTCACATTCCCACCAGCAGTGCAAGAGGGTTCCCTTTTCTCCACACCCTCTCCAGCATTTATTGTTTCTAGATTTTTTGATGATGGCCATTCTGACAGGTGTGAGATGATATCTCATTGTAGTTTTGATTTGTATTTCTCTAATGATTAATGATGTTGAGCATTCTTTCATGTGTTTGTTGGCAGTCTGTATATCTTCTTTGGAGAAATGTCTATTTAGCTCTTCTGCCCATTTTTGGATTGGGTTGTTTGTTTTTTTGTTATTGAGCTGCATGAGCTGCTTGTAAATTTTGGAGATTAATCCATTGTCAGTTGCTTCATTTGCAAATATTTTCTCCCATTCTGAGGGTTGTCTTTTGGTCTTCTTTATGGTTTCCTTTGCTGTGCAAAAGCTTTGAAGTTTCATTAGGTCCCATTTGTTTATTTTTGTTTTTATTTCCATTTCTCTAGGAGGTGGGTCAGAAAGGATCTTGCTGTGATTTATGTCATAGAGTGTTCTGCCTATGTTTTCCTCTGATATGATAGTTTCTGGCCTTACGTTTAGGTCTTTAATCCATTTTGAGCTTATTTTTGTGTACGGTGTTAAGGAATGATCTAATCTCGTACTTTTATATGTATCTGTCCAGTTTTCCCAGCACCACTTATTGAAGAGGCTGTCCTTTCTCCACTGTACATTCCTGCCACCTTTATCAAAGATAAGGTGTCCATATGTGCGTGGGTTTACCTCTGGGCTTTCTATCCTGTTCCATTGATCCATCTTTCTGTTTTTGTGCCACTACAATACTATCTTGATTACTGTAGCTTTGTAGTATAGTCTGAAGTCAGGGAGCCTGATTCCTCCAGCTCCGTTTTTTATTCTCAAGATTGCTTTGGCTCTTCGGGGTCTTTTGTGTTTCCATACAAGTTGTGAAATTTTTTGTTCTAGTTCTGTGAAAAATGTCAGTGGTAGTTTGATAGGGATTGCATTGAATGTATAGATTGCTTTGGGTAGTAGAGTCATTTTCACAATGTTGATTCTTCCAATCCAAGAACATGGTATATCTCTCCATCTAATTGTATCATCTTTAATTTCTTTCATCAGTGTCTTATAATTTTCTGCATACAGGAATTTTGTCTCCTTAGGTAGGTTTATTCCTAGATATTTCTTTCTTTTTGTTGCAATGGTAAATGGGAGTGTTTTCTTGATTTCACTTTCAGATTTTTCATCATTAGTATATAGGAATGCCAGAGATTTCTGTGCATTAATTTTGTATCCTGCTACTTTACCAAATTCATTGATTAGCTCTAGTAGTTTTCTGGTAGCATCTTTAGGATTCTCTATGTATAGTATCATGTCATCTGCAAACAGTGACAGCTTTACTTCTTCTTTTCTGATTTGGATTCCTTTTATTTCCTTTTCTTCTCTGATTGCTGTGGCTAAAACTTCCAAAACTATGTTGAATAAGAGTGGTGAGAGTGGGCAACCTTGTCTTGTTCCTGATCTTAGTGGAAATGCTTTCAGTTTTTCACCATTGAGGATGATGTTGGCTGTGGGCTTGTCATATATGGCCTTTATTATGTTGAGGAAAGTTCCCTCTATGCCTACTTTCTGCAGAGTTTTTATCATAAATGGGTGTTGAATTTTGTCAAAAGCTTTCTCTGCATCTATTGAGATGATCATATGGTTTTTCTCCTTCAATCTGTTAATATGGTTTATCACATTGATAGATTTGCATATATTGAACAATCCTTGCATTCCTGGAATAAACCCCACTTGATCATGGTGTATGATCCTTTTAATGTGCTGTTGCATTCTGTTTGCTAGTATTTTGTTGAGGATTTTTGCATCTATGTTCATCAGTGATATTGGCCTGTAGTTTTCTTTCTTTGTGACACCCTTGTCTGGTTTTGGTATCAAGGTGATGGTGGCCTCGTAGAAGGAATTTGGGAGTGTTCCTCCCTCTGCTATATTTTGGAAGAGTTTGAGAAGGATAGGTGTTTGCTCTTCTCTAAATGTTTGATAGAATTCGCCTGTGAAGCCATCTGGTCCTGGGCTTTTGTTTGTTGGAAGATTTTTAATCACAGTTTCAATTTCAGTGCTTGTGATTGGTCTGTTCATATTTTCTATTTCTTCCTGATTCAGTCTTAGCAGGTTGTGCATTTCTAAGAATTTGTCCATTTCTTCCAGATTGTCCATTTTATTGGCATAGAGTTGCTTGTAGTAATCTCTCACGATCTTTCGTATTTCTGCAGTGTCAGTTGTTACTTCTCCTTTTTCATTTCTAATTCTATTGATTTGAGTCTTCTCCCTTTTTTTCTTGATGAGTCTGGCTAGTGGTTTATTTATTTTGTTTATCTTCTCAAAGAACCAGCTTTTAGTTTTATTGATCTTTGCTATTGTTTCTTTCATTTCTTTTTCATTTATTTCTGATCTGATTTTTATGATTTCTTTCCTTCTGCTAGCTTTGGGGTTTTTTTGTTCTTCTTTCTCTAATTGCTTGACGTGCAAGGTTAGGTTGTTTATTCGAGATGTTTCCTGCTTCTTAAGGTGGGCTTGTATTGCTATAAACTTCCCCCTTAGAACTGCTTTTGCTGCATCCCATAGGTTTTGGGTCGTTGTGTCTCCATTGTCATTTGTTTCTAGGTATTTTTTGATTTCCTCTTTGATTTCTTCAGTGATCACTTCATTATTAAGTAGTGTATTGTTTAGCCTCCATGTGTTTGATTTTTTACAGATCTTTTCCTGTAATTGATATCTAGTCTCATGGTGTTGTGGTCGGAAAAGATACTTGATACAATTTCAATTTTCTTAAATTTACCAAGGCTTGATTTGTGACCCAAGTAATGATCTATCCTGGAGAATGTTCCATGAGCACTTGAGGAAAATGTGTATTTTGTTGTTTTTGGATGGAGTGTCCTATAAATATCAATTAAGTCCATCTTGTTTAATGTATCATTTAAAGCTTGTGTTTCCTTATTTATTTTCATTTTGGATGATCTGTCCATGGGTGAAAGTGGGGGGTTAAAGTCCCCTACTGTGAATGTGTTAATGTCGATTTCCCCTTTTATGGCTGTTAGTATTTGCCTTATGTATTGAGGTGCTCCTATGTTGGGTGCATAAATATTTACAATTGTTATATCTTCTTCTTGGATCGATCCCTTGATCATTATGTAGTGTCCTTCTTTGTCTCTTGTAATAGTCTTTATTTTAAAGTCTATTTTGTGTGATATGAGAATTGCTACTCCAGCTTTCTTTTGGTTTCCATTTGCATGGAATATCTTTTTCCATCCCCTTACTTTCAGTCTGTATGTGTCTCTAGGTCTGAAGTGGGTCTCTTGTAGACAGCATATATAAGGGTCTTCTTTTTGTATCCATTCAGCCAATCTGTGTCTTTTGGTGGGAGCATTTAATCCATCTACATTTAAGGTAATTATCGATATGTATGTTCCTATTCCCATTTTCTAAATTGTTTTTGGTTCGTTTTTATAGGATTTTTCCTTCTCTTGTGTTTCTTGTCTAGAGAAGTTCCTTTAGCATTTGTTGTAAAGCTGTTTAGGTGGTGCTGAACTCTCTCAGCTTTTGCTTTCTGTAAAGGTTTTAATTTCTCCATCAAATCTGAATGAGATCCTTGCTGGGTAGAGTAGTCTTGGTTGCAGGTTTTTCTCCTTCATCACTTTCAGTATGTCCTGCCACTCCCTTCTGGCTTCCAGGGTTTCTGCTGAGAGATCAGCTGTTAACCTTATGGGGATTCCCTTGTGTGTTATTTGTTGTTTTTCCCTTGCTGCTTTTAATATGCTTTCTTTTTTAATTCTTGACAGTTTGATTAATATGATTAATATGTGTCTTGGTGTATTTCTCCTCGGATTTATCCTGTATGGGACTCTCTGTGCTTCCTGGACTTGATTAACTATTTCCTTTCCCATATTAGGGAAGTTTTCAACTATAATCTCTTCAAATATTTTTTCAGTCCCTTTCTTTTTCTCTTCTTCTCCTGGAACCCCTATAATTCGAATGTTGGTGTGTTTAGTGTTGTCCCAGAGGTCTCTGAGACTGTCCTCAGTTCTTTTCATTCTTTTTCTTTATTCTGCTCTGCAGTATTTATTTCCACTATTTTATCTTCCAGGTCACTTATCCGTTCTTCTGCCTCAGTTATTCTGCTATTGATCCCATCTAGAGTACTTTTAATTTCATTTATTGTGTTGTTCACCGTTGCTTGTTTCAACTTTATTTCTTCTAGGTCCTTGTTAACTGTTTCTTGCATTTTGTCCATTCTATCTCCAAGATTTCGGATCATCCTTACTATCATTATTCTGAATTATTTTGCAGGTAGACTGCCTATTTCCTCTTCATTTGTTAGGTCTGGTGCATTTTTATCTTGCTCCTTTATCTGCTGTGTGTTTTTCTGTCTTCTCATTTTGCTTATCTTACTGTGTTTGGGGTCTCCTTTTTGCAGGCTGCAGGTTCATAGTTTCTGCTGTTTTTGATGTCTGTCTCCAGTGGCTAAGGTTTGTTCAGTGGGTTGTGTAGGCTTCCTGGTGGAGGGTACTAGTGCCTGTGTTGTGGTGGATGAGGCTGGATCTTGTCGTCTAGTGGGCAGGTTCACATCTGGTGGTGTGTTTTGGGGTGTCTGTGGACTTATGATTTTAGGCAGCCTCTCTGCTAATGGGTGGGGTTGTGTTCCTGTTTTGCTAGTTGTTTGGCATAGGTTGTCCAGCACTGTAGCTTGCTGGTCGTTGAGTGAAGCTGGGTGCTGGTATTAAGATGGAGGTCTCTGGGAGATTTTCACCCTTTGATATTATGTGGAGCTGGGAGGTCTCTTGTTGACCAGTGTCCTGTAGTTGGCTCTCCCACCTCAGAGGCAGAGCCCTGGCTCCTGGCTGGAGCACCAAGAGTCTTTCATCCACAGAGCTCAGAATAATGGGGAGAAAAAGTAGAGAGAATTAGTAGAAGTATGAAGAAAGAAAGAAAGAAAGAAAGAGAGAATGAAAGAAAGAAAGAAAGGAGGGAAGGCAGGCAGGAAGGAAGGAAGGAAGAAAAGAAAGAAAGAAAGAAAGGAGCGAAGAAGGAAAGAAGGCAAGAAGGAAAGAAAGGAGAGAGGGAGGGAGGGAGGAAGGAAGGAAGGAGGGAAGGAAGGAAAAAAGACAGAAAGAAAGAAGATACAGTAAAATAAAGTATAATAAAGTTACTGAATTAAAAAATAATTATTTAGAAAAAAAAAAGGGACGGATAGAACCTTAGGACAAATGTTGGAAGCAAAGCTATACAGACAAAATCTTACACAGAAGCATACACATACACACTCACAAAAAATGGTAAAGGGGAAAAAAATCATAAATCTTGCTCTCAGAGACCACCTCCTCAATTTGGGATGATTCGTTGTCTAAAGGAGGGAAGGAAAGAAAGAAAGAAAGAAAGAAAGAAAGAAAGAAAGAAAGAAAGAAAGAAAGAAAGAAAGAAAATTATAATAGATTTATTAAAATTAATTATTAAGAAAAAAAATTTAAAAAACCATGGACGGATAGAACCCTAGGACAAATGGTGGAAGCAAAGCTATACAGACAAGATCTCACACAGAAGCATACACATACACATTCACAAAAAGAGGAAAAGGGGAAAAAATCATAGATCTTGCTCTTGAAGCCCACCTCCTCAATTTGGGATGATTCATTGTTTATTCATGTATTCCACAGATGCAGGGTACATCAAGTTGATTGTTGAGTTTTAATCCGCTGCTCCTGAGGCTGCTGGGAGAGATTTCCCTTTCTCTTCTTTGTTCTCACAGCTCACAGGGGCTCAGCTTTGGATTTGGCCCTGCCTCTGCGTGTAGGTCGCTGGAGGGCGTCTGTTTTTTGCTCAGACAGGACGGGGTTAAAGGAGCCGCTGATTCGGGGGCTCTGGCTCACTCAGGCCGGGGGGAGGCAGGGGCACTGCGTGCGGGGCGGGCCTGCGGCAGCAGAGGCCGGTGTGACATTGCACCAGCCTGAGGCCTGCCGTGCGTTCTCCCGGGGAATCTGTCCCTGGATCCTGGGAACCTGGCAGTGGGGGGCTGCACAGGCTCCCCGGAAGCGGGGTGTGGATAGTGACCTGTGCTCGCACACAGGCCCCTTGGTGGTGGCAGCAGCAGCCTTAGCGTCTCCCGCCCGTCCCTGGGGTCCGTGCTTTTAGCCGCGGCTCGTGCCCGTCTCTGGGGTCCGCGCTTTTAGCCATGGCTCGCGCCTGTCTCTGGAGCTCCTTTAAGCAGCGCTCTTAAACCCCTCTCCTCGCGCACCAGGAAACAAAGAGGGAAGGAAAAGTCTCTTGCCTCTTCGGCAGGTGCAGACTTTTCCCCGGACTCCCTCCCGGCTAGCCGTGGTGCACTAACCCCTTCAGGCTATGTTCAAGCCGTCCACCCCAGTCCTCTACCTGTGCTCCAACGGAAACCCAAGCCTCCGCTCGCAGCCCCGCCCGCCCCGGCGGGTGAGCAGACAAGCCTCTCGGGCTGGTTAGTGCCGGTCAGCACCGATCCTTTGTGCGGGAATCTCCCCGCTTTGCCTTCCGCATCCCTGTTGCTGTGCTCTCCTCCGCGGCTTCGAAGCTCCCCCCTCCGCCTCCTGCAGTCTCCGCCCGCGAAGGCGCTTCCTAGTGTGTGGAAACTTTTCCTATTTAGCAGCTCCCTCCCACTGGTGCAGGTGCTGTCCCTATTCTTTTGTCTTTGTTTTTTCTTTTGCCCTACCCAGGTACGTGGGGGAGTTTCTTGCCTTTTGGGAGGTCTGAGGTCTTCTGCCAGCCTTCAGTAGGTGTTCTGTAGGCATTGTTCCACGTGTAGATGTATTTCTGGTATATCTGTGGGGAGGAAGGTGATCTCCACGTCTTACTCTTCGCCATCTTCAAGGTCCCCCCTCAGATAGCTGTATGTCTTTTTAATTGAAATATAATGACTTCCAGTATTACATTAGATTCAGTTGTACAATATAGCAATTTCATATTTTTATAAATTACACAATAATTACCACAATAATGCTGGTTACCTTCTGTCACCATACAAAGTCACTACAATATTGACAATATTCCCTATATTGTATATTATCTCCCTGTGAATTATTTATTTTATAACTGGAAGTTTGTCCCTCTTAATCTCACTCACTTATTTCACCCATTCTCACCTCCCCCTGGCAACCACAATTTGTTCTCTGTATCCGTGAGTCTGTTTCTTTTGTTATTTTGTTGTTTTGTTTTGTTTTTTTAGATTGCACAGTTGAGTGAAATCATACGGTATTTGTCTTTCTCCATCTAACTTATTTCACTTACCATAATACCATCGAGGTCCAACCATGTTGTTGCAAATGGTAAGATTCTTTCCTTTTTATGGGTGAGTAAATTTTTATTGTATATATATAAACCACTTCTTTATCCATTCATCTATTGATGGGAACTTAGGTTGCTTCTGTATCTTGGCTATTGTAAACAATGCTGCAATGAACATTGGGGTGGATATAACTTTTCGAATTACTGTTTTCATTTTCTTTGGAAAAATAACCTGAAGTAGAATTGCTTGACCTTATAGTAATTCTATCCTTAACTTTTTAAGAAAAAAATCTTAATGTTTTCCATGGTGACTGTACCAATTCACGTTCCCACCAACAGCACGTGAGGGTTCCTTTTTCTTTCTTTCTTTTTTTTTATTTTTTGGGTGAAGTAGAAAAGGATAGCTTTATTACTTTGCCAGGTAAAGGGGGACACACTGGACTTCAGCCTCGAAAAACTGTGTCCTAATCCAGGAAGATTTTTTTTTCCTAACATCTTATTGGAGTATAATTACTTTACAATGTTGCGTTAGTTTCTGCTGTATAACAAAGTGAATCAGCTATATGTATACATATATCCCCATATCCCCTCCCTCTTAAGGCTCCTTCCCACCCTCCCCATCCCACCCCTCTAGTTGGTCACAAAGCACTGAGCTGATCTCCCTGTGCTATGCGGCTGTTTCCCACTAGCTATCTATTTTACATTTGGTAGTGTATACATGTCCGTGGCACTCTCTCACTTCATCCCAGCTTACGCTTCCCCCTCCCCATCCGTATACTCAAGTCCATTCTGTAAGTCTGCATCTTTATTCCTGTCCTGCCCCTAGGTTCATCACAACCATTTCTTTTTCTTAGATTCCATATATATGTGTTAGCATATGGTATTTGTCTTTCTCTTTCTGACTTACTTCACTCTGTATGATAGACTCTAGGCCCATCCACCTCACTACAAGTAACTCAATTTCTTTTCTTTTTATGACTGAGTAATATTCCATTGAATATATGTGCCACATCTTCTTTATCCATTCACCTGTTGATGGACACTTAGGTTGCTTCCATGTCCTGGCTATTGTAAATAGAGCTGCAATGAACATTGTGGTACATGTCACTTTTAGAGTTATGGTTTCCTCAGGGTATATGCCCAGTAGAGGTATTGCTGGGTCATATGGTAGTTCTATTTGTAGTTTTTTAAGGAACCTCCCTACTGTTCTCCATAGTGGCTGTATCAATTCATTCCCACCAACAGTGCAAGAGGGTTCCCTTTTCTCCACAACCTCTCCAGCATTTATTGTTTGTATATTTTTTGATGATGGCCTTCTGACTGGTGTGAGGTAATACCTCATTGTGGTTTTGATATACATTTCTCTAATGATTAGTGATGTTTCATGTGTTTGTTGGCAATCTGTGTATCTTCTTTGGAGAAATGTCTATTTAGGTCTTCTGCCCACTTTTGGATTGAGTTGTTTGTTTTATTGTTCTTGAGCTACATGAACTCCTTGTATATTTTGGAGATTAATCCTTTGTCAGTTGCTTTGTTTGCAAATATTTTCTCCCATTCTGAGGGCTGTCTTTTCGTCTTGTTTATGGTTTCCTTCGCTGTGCAAAAACTTTGAAGTTTCATTAGGTCCCATTTGTTTCTTTTTGTTTTTATTTCCATTTCTCTAGGAGGTGAGTCAAAAAGCATCTTGCTGTGATTTATGTCAAAGAGTGTTCTGCCTATGTTTTCCTCTAAGAGTATTAAAGTGTCTGGCCTTACATTTAGGTCTTTAATCCATTTTGAGTTTATTTTTGTGTATGGTGTTAGGAAGTGTTCTAATTTCATTCTTTTACATGTAGCTGTCCCATGTAACTACATGTCTTTTACATGTACTTTTCCCAACACCACTTATTGAAGAGGCTGTCTTTTCTCCATTGTATATTCTTTTTTTTATTATTATTAATTAATTTATTTATTTTGGGCTGTGTTGGGTCTTCGTTGCTGTGCACGGGCTTTCTCTAGTTGCGAGCGGGGGCTACCCTTCGTTGCAGTGCTCGTGCTTCTCATTGCGGTGGCTTCTCTTGTTGTAGAGCATGGGCTCTGGGCATGCGAGCTTCAGTAGTTGTGGCACATGGGCTCAGTAGTTGTGGCTCGCAGGCTCTAGAGCGCAGGCTCAGTAGTTGTGGCGCACAGGCTTAGTTGCTCGCAGCATGTGGGATATTCCCGGACCAGGGCTCGAACCCATGTCCCCTGCATTGGCAGGCAGATTCTTAACCTCTGCACCACCAGGGAAGCCCCCATTGTATATTCTTGCTTCCTTTATCAAAGATTAGGTGACCATATATGTGTCGGTTTATCTCTGGGCTTCGTATCCTGTTCCAAGGATCTATATTTTTGTTTTTGTGCCAGTACCATACTGTCTTGATTACTGTAGCTTTGTACTATTGTCTGAAGTCAGGAAGCCTGATTCCACCAGCTCCATTTTTCTTTCACAGGATTGCTTTGGCAATTCGGGGTCTTTTGTGTTTCCATACAAATCATAAAACTTTTTCTTCTAGTTCTGTGGAAAATGCCATCGGTATTTCGATAGGGATTGCATTGATTCTGTAGATTGCTTTGGGTAGTATATTCATTTTCACAGTGTTGATTCTTCCAATTCAAGAACATGTTATATCTCCCTATCTGTTTGTGTCTTCTTTGATTTCTTTCATCAGTGTCTTATCGTTTTCTGCATACAGGTCTTTTGTCTCCTTAGGTAGGTTTATTCCTAGGTGTTTTATTCTTTTTTTTGCAATGGTAAATGGGAGTGTTTCCTTAATTTCTCTTTCAGATTTTTCACCATTAGTGTATCGAAATGGAAGAGATTTCTGTGCATTAATTTTGTATCCTGCTACTTTACTAAATTCATTGATTAGCTCTAGTAGTTTTCTGGTAGCATCTTTAGGATTCTCTATGTACAGCATCATGTCACCTGCAAACAGTGACAGTTTTACTTCTTCTTTTCCGATTTGGGTTCCTTTTATTTTTTTTCTTCTCTGATTACTGTGGCTAAAACTTCCAAGACTATGTTGAATAATAGTGGTGAGAGTGGGCAACCTTGTCTTGCTCCTGATCTTAGAGGAAGTGGTTTCAATTTTACACCACTGAGAACATTGTTGGCTGTGGGTTTGCCATATAAGACCTTTAGTATGTTGAGTTAGGTTCCCTCTATGCCCACTCTCCAGAGAGCTTTTTATCATATATGGGTGTTGAATTTTGTCAAAAGCTTTTTCTACATCTATTGAGGTTCTCATATGGTTTTTCTCCTTCAATTTGTTAATATGGTGTATCACACTGATTGATTTGCATATATTGAAGAACTCTTGCATTCCTGGGATAAATTTAATTATGGTGTATGATCCTTTTAATGTGCTGTTGGATCCTGTTCGCTAGTATTTTGTTGAGGATGTTTGCAAGTATGTTCATCAGTGATATTGGCCTGTAGTTTTCTTTTTTTGCAGTATCATTGTCTGGTTTTGCTATCAGAGTGATGGTGGCCTCGTAGAATGAGTTTGGGAGTGTTTCTCTCAATGCTAGATTTTGGAAGAATTTGAGAAGGATAGGTGTTAGCTCTTCGCTAAATGTTTGATGGAATTCACCTGTGAAGCCATCTGGTCCAGGTCTTTTGTTTCTTGGAAGATTTTTAATCACAGTCTCAATTTCAGTGCTTGTGATTGGTCTGTTTATATTTTCTGTTTCTTCCTGGTACAGTCTCAGAAGGTTGTTCTTTTGTAAGAATTTTTCCATTTCTTCCAGGTTGTCCGTCTTATTGGCATATAGCTGCTTGTAGTAGTCTCTCATGATCCTTTGTATTTCTGCAGTGTCAATTGTTACTTCTCCTTTTTCATTTTTAATTCTGTTGATTTGAGTCTTCTCCCTTTTTTCTTGATGAGTCTGATTAATAGTTTATCAATTTCTTTATCCTCTCAAAGAACCGCATTTTAGTTTTATTGATCTTTGCTCTTGTTTCCTTCATTTCTTTTTCATTTATTTCTGATCTGATCTTTATGATTTCTTTCCTTCTGCTAACTTTGGGTTTTTTTTGTCCTTCTTTCTCTAATTGCTTTAGGTGTAAGGTTATGTTGTTTATTTGAGATTTTTCTTGTTTCTTAAGGTAAGATTGTATTGCTATATACTTCCCTCTTAGAACTGCTTTTGATGCATCTCATAGGTTTTGGGTCATCATGTTTCTATTGTCATTTGTTTCTAGGTATTTTTTGATTTCCTCTTTGATTTCTTCAGTGATCTATTGGTTATTAAGTAGCATATTGGTTAGCCTATATGTGTTTGTGTTTTTATTACTGTTTTTTTTTTCCTGTAATTGATATCTAGTCTCATAGTGTTGTGGTCAAAAAAGATACTTGATACAATTTCAATTTTCTTAAATTTACCAAGGCTTGATTTGTGACCTAAGGCATGATCTATCCTGGAGAATGTTCCATGAGCACTTGAGAAGAAAGTGTATTCTGTTGTTTTTGGATGGAATGTTCTTTAAATATCAATTAAGTCCATCTTTTGTAATGTGTCATTTGAAGCTTGTGTTTCCTTATTTATTTCATTTTGGATGATCTGTCCATTGGTGTAAGTGGGGTGTTAAATTTCCCTACTATTACTGTGTTACTATCGATTTCCCCTTTTAAGGCTGTTAGCATTTGTCTTATATATTGTGGTGCTCCTATGTTGGGTGCATAAATATTTACAATTGTTATTTGTTATTCTAGGATTGATCCCTTGATCATTATGTAGTGTCTTATGTAGTGTCTTTCTTTGTCTCTTGTAATAGTCTTTATTTTAAAGTCTATTTTTTCTGATATGAGTATTGCTACTCCAGCTGTCTTTTGATTTCCATTTGCATGGAATATCTTTTTCCATCCCCTCACTTTCCGTCTGTATGTGTCCCTATGTCTGAAGTGGGTCTCTTGTATACAGCATATATATGGGTCTTGTTTTTGTGTCCATTCAGCCAGTTAGTGTATTTTGGTTGGGGCATTTAATCCATTTACATTTAATGTAATTATCGATATGTATGTTCCTATTACCATTTTCTTAATTGTTTTGGGTTTGTTTTTGTAGGGCTTTTTCTTCTTTTGTGTTCCCTGCCTAGAGAAGTTCCTTTAGCATTTTTTATAAAGCTGTTTTGGTGGTGCTGAATTCTCTTAGCTTTTGCTTGTCTGTAAAGGTTTTAATTTCTCCATCGAATATGAAATAGATCCTTGCTGGGTAGAGTAATCTTGGTTGTGGGCTTTCCCCTTTCATCACTTTAAATGTGTCCTGCCACTCCCTTCTGGCTTGCAGAGTTTCTGCTGAAAGATCAGCTGTTAACCTTATGGGGATTCCCTTGTATGTTATTTGTTGCTTTTCCCTTGCTGCTTGTAATATTTTTTGTTTGCATTTAATTTTTGATAGTTTGAGTAATAGATGTCTTTGCATGTTTCTCCTTGGATTTATATTCTGTGGGACTCTCTGTGCTTCCTGCACTTGATTTACTATTTCTGTTCCCATGTTAGAGAAAATTTCAGCTATAATCTCTTCAAATATTTTCTCAGACCCTTTCTTTTTCTCTTCTTCTTCTGGGACCCCTATAATTCGAATGTTGGTGTGTTTAATTTTGTCCCAGTGGTCTCTGAGATTGTCCTCAATTCTTTTCATTCTTTTTTCTTTATTCTTCTCTGTGGCAGTTATTTCCACTATTTTATCTTCCAGGTCACTTATCCATTGTTCTGCCTCAGTTATTCTGTTATCGATTCCTTCTAGAATATTTTTAACTTTATTTATTGTGTTGCTCATCATTGTTTGTTTGCTCTTTTGTTCTTCTAGGTCCTTGTTAAACGTTTCTTGTATTTTTTCCGTTCTATTTCTGAGATTCTGTATATCTTTACTATCATTTTCTGAATTCTTTTTCAGGTAGACTGTGTATTTCCTCCTCATTTGTTTGGTCTGGTGGGTTTTCACCTTGCTCCTTCATCTGATGCATATTTCTCTGTCTTCTCCTTTCGTTTAACTTACTGTGTTTGGTTTCTGCTTTCCACAGGCTGCAGGTTTGTAGTTCCTGTTATTTTTGATATCTGCCACCAGTGGGTGAGGTTGGTTCAGTGGCTTGTGTAGGCTTCCTGGTGGAGGGGACTGGTGCCTGTGCTCTGATGTGTGGGCCTGGATCTTGTCTTTCTGGTGGGCAGGGCCATGTCTTGTGGAACACCTGTATATCTTTTTTTTTTTTTCCTTTGTGTTTTTCTAGTTTCACTTGAAGTAGATCCTGCTCTTCAGACCAGAGTTCCTAGTGCGGAATGGCTGCACCCAACACCTCAGCTAGGCAGGCCATGTGCCCGAGCACTTTGCTCCACACTGCAATTGACCCAGGAGAATTTGATGAGGTGTTTTATAACGATGGTTCAAAGATGGGGACTCTGACAAGATTCAGATGTGAGCAGGGCTTGCATTCCTTTAATCCCATCTCAGGTCTCCTAATATTGATGAGCTTCCCTGGTCCCTTCAATCTTGTCTCAGGTGTTTTCTTGGCAGCTCCTTCCTTGATTAGCAACTGTTTGAATCCACCCTTTGAAATTCAAGGAAGGTTATGGATGCTGGAGTCTTGCTGAGCCCTCACAGAGTCCCTCAGCCTCCAGTTCATGCTGGTCCTTTGTCTCCTAACCATCTACCACCTCATCAACCTCCTCATCTCCCACCAGTCATCCTGTCCAGAATTTGGCTTCATTTCTCCAGGTTCCCTTTTCTTAACATCCTCACCGTTACTTGTTATTTGTTGTCTTTTTGATAATAGCCATTCTGACAAGTATGAGGTCATATCAGATGGTGGCTTTGATTTTAGAATTACTTGTTCAAATTTTGCATACAAATTTTAAAATTACTTGTTTTAATTCTGTGATATTTGCCATTGGTATTTTGATCAGGATTGCATTGACTCTGTAGACTGCCTTGGGTAGTATGTTCATTTTAACAGTATTAATTCTTCAAATCCATGAGCATGGTATATCTTTCCATTTATTTGTGTCATCTTCAATTTCTTTCCTCAATGTCTTATAATTTTCTGAGTACAGGTCTTTTACCTCCCTGGTCAGATTTATTCCTAGGTGTATATTCTATTTGATGCATTTATAAATGTGATTGTTCTCTTAAATTCCCTTTCTAATTGTTTGTTGTTAGTGTATAGAAACACAGCAGATTTTCTGTATATTAATCTTATATCCCACAACTGTACTAAATTCATTTATTAGTTTTAATAATTTTTTCATGGCATCTTTAGAGTTTTCTATATATATTATAATATCATTTGCAAACAGTGATGGTTTTACTTCTTCCTTTCCAATTTGGATCCCGTTTATTTCTTTTTCTTGTCTGATTGCTGTGGCTAGGACTTTCAACACTATGTTGAAAAGTGGCAAGGGTGGGTATTCTTTTCTTGTTCCTCATCTTAGAGGAAAAGCTTTCAACTTTTCACCATTGAGTATGATTGTCTATAAGTTTGTCATATATGGCCTTTATTGTGTTTAGGTATGTTACCTCTATAATCACTTTGTTTAGCATTTTTTATCACAAGTGGATGTTGAATTTTTGTCAAATGTCTTTTATGCATCTATTAAGATGATAATATGATTTTGATTCTTTTATTTATTACTGTGAATGTCGTGTTAACCAATTTGTGGATATTGAATCATCATTGCATCCCCGGTGTAAATCCCACTTGGTTGTGATATATGATCCTCTTAATGTATTGTAGAATTCAGTTTGCTAATATTTTGTTGAGAATTTTAACATGTGTATTCATCAGTGACATCGGTCTGTAATTTTCTTTTTTGTGGTGTCTTTGTCTAGTTTTTGTATTACGATGATAATGCCTTGTAAAATGATTTTGAAAACATTCTTTCCTCTTCAATACTTTTGGAATACTTTAAGAAATATAGGTGTTAACTCTTTTCTAAATGTTTGGTGGAATTCACCTATGAAATCCCCTGCTCTTGGACTTTTGTTTGTTGGGAATTTTAAATTATTGATTCAATTTCATTACTGGGTATATTTTTCCTATTTCTTCCGGATTCTTCCTGGGATATTGTACATTTCTAGGAATTTATCTGTTTCTTCTAGGTTGTCTATTTTATTAGCATGTAACTCTAAAAATCTCTTTTGATGTATTGCATTTCTGTGATATCTCTTGTAACTCTTTTTCTTTTATTTCTGATTTTAAAATTATTATTATTATTATTAAACAAACCTTTATTTTTCACAGTTCTGCAGGCTGGAAAGTCCAAGATGATCTTGGCACTGGCAGATTCATTTTTTTGTTGGGGGCCCTCTCCCTGGTTCATAGACAACTATCTTCTTGCTGTGTCCTCACATAGTGGAAAAGGCCTATTTATGATTTAATTTATTTGTGCTATTTCTTTCTTTTTCTTAATGAGTCTAGCTAAAGGTTTGTCAATTTTGGTTATCTTTTCAAATAGCCAGTTTCATTGATCCTTTTTATTGTTTTTAAAGTCTCTATTTTATTTACTTCTCCTCTGATCTTTATTGTCTCTTTCCTTCTACTAACTTTGGGTTTTGCTTGTTCTTTTACCAGTTCGTTTAGGTTTAAGTTTAGATTGTTTATTTGAAATTTTTCATGTTTCCTGAGATAGGCTTGTTTTGTTATGAACTATAGATTTTGGATCAGTGTGTTCCATTTTCATTTTTCACCAGGTCTTTAAATTTTTAAATTTCCCCTTTCTTCAGTGATTCACTGGTTGTTTAGTAGCATGTTGTTTAGGCTCCATGTGTTTCTGTTTCTTGCAGTTTTTTCTTATAGGTTACTTCTAGTCTCATACTGTTGTGTTGAGAAAAGATCCTTGATATGATTTCAATCTTCTTAAATTTATTGAAACTTGATTTCTTGCCTAGCATGTGATCTATATTGGAGAATGTTTCATGTGCACTTAAAAAGAATTTAGATTCTGCTGTTTTTGGATGGAATGTTCTCTCTCTATATATATATATCTATTAAGTTCATATGGTATAATGAGTTGTTTAAGGCCAGTGTTTCTTTATTCATTTTCTAACTGGATGATCTGTCCATTGGTGTAAGTGGGGCGTTAAAGTCCCTTGCTACTATTGTATTACTATCATTTTCTCTCTTTGTGTTTGTTAATATCTGCTTTATGTATTTAGGTGCTCCTATGTTGGGTATATATAGTTATAATTATTATATCTCCTTATTGTATTGATACTTTTTCATTACATAATGTTCTGCTTTGTCTCTTGTTTTAGCCTTTGTCTTAAAGTCTATTTTGTCTGATATAGGTATTGCTACTCCAGCTTTCATTTTGTTTCCATTTGCATAGAGTACCATTTTCCATCCTCTCACTTTCAGTTATGTGTGTCTTTAGATCTGAAGTGATTCTTGTGTAGGCAGCATAGATATGGGTCTTGGTTTTTTATACATTAAGTCTTTCTATGTCTTTTGATGGGAGCATTTAGTCCATTTACATTTAAAGTAACTATTGATAGGTGTGTACTTATTGCCATTTTGCTCACTGCTTTCTGATTGTTTTCATAATTCTTTTTTTGTTCCTTTCTTCTTTTGCTCTCTTCCTTTGTGATTTGATGCCCATCTTTAGTGCTATATTTGGATTCCTTTCTCCTTTTTGTGTGTGTATCTAATACACCTTTTTGGTTTGTGGTTACCATGAGGTAATAATATGCATATAGGATTATTTTAAATTGATGATCTCTTAAGTTTGAACACATTCTAACCACCCTGCATTCTTGCTCCCCCCCAACCATACTTACTATTTTTGACATCATATTTTACATATTTTTGTTTCATGTATCCTTAACTATTTGTGGACATAGATGATTTTACTACTTTTGTTTAACCTTCCTGCTAGCTTAATAAATGGCTGATATACTATACCTTTACTAAACTTTCCCTTTACCAGTGAGATTTTTCCTTTTGTAGTTTTCATATTGCTAGTTGTAGTTTTTTCTGCTTAGAGAAATCTTCTTAACATTTCTTGTAAAGCTGGTTTAGTGATGCTGAACTCTTTTAGCTTTTGCTTGTCTGTAAAATCTTTATCTCTCCTTTAAATCTGAATGATAGGCTTTCTGGGTACATTATTCTTAGTTGTAGATTTTATCCTTTCACCACTTTGAATATACCATGCCACTCTTTTCTAGCCTGCAAAGTTTCCACTGAAAAGTGAGTTTGTTGTCTTATAGGAGTTGCTTTGTATATAACTAGTTGCTTTTTTCTTGCTGCATTTAAGTTTCCCTCTTTATCTTTAATTTTAATTATAATTTATCTTGGTGTGGACCTCTTTAGGTTTACCTTATTTGGAACTCCCTGTTTCCTGGAGCTGGATGTCTATTTCTTTTTCCAAGTTAGGGAAGTTGTAAGCTATTATTTCTTCTAATATATTGTCTGTCCCTTTCTCTCTCTTGTCCTTCTGAGATCCCTATAATGTGAATGTTAGTATGGTTGATGTTGTCTCAGAGGTCTTTTGAAGTATCCACATTTTTTAAAATTCTTTTTTCTATTCACCTACTGCTGTGTCTTCTGGTTTACTGATCTCTTCCTCTGTTTCATCTAATCTAATATTGATTCCTTCTAGTGTATTTTTAATTTCAGTTATTGTATTCTTCAGCTCTGTTTGATTCTTTGTTATATTTCCTCTTTGTTAAACTGTGTTCATCCATTCTTCTTAATTTATTGAGCATTTATTTTAACATCTTTATTGGAGTATAATTGCTTTACAATGGTATGTTAGTTTCTGCTATATAACAAAGTGAATCAACTATACATATACATATATCCCCATATCTCCTCCCTCTTGTGTCTCCTTCCCACCCTCCCTATCCCACCCCTCTAGGTGGTCACAAAGCACCGAGCTGATCTCCCTGTGCTATGTGGCTGCTTCCCACTAGCTATCTATTTTACATTTGGTAATATATATATATATATCAATGCCACTCCCTCACTTCGTCCCAGCTTACCCTTCCCCTCCCTGTGTCCTCAAGTCCATTCTCTACATCTGTGTCTTTATTCCTGTCCTGCCCCTAGGTTCTTCAGAACCTTTTTTTTTTTTAGATTCCATATATATGTGTTAGCATACAGTATTTGTTTTTCTCTTTCTGACTTACTTCACTTTGTATGACAGACTCTATGTCCATCTACTTCACTACAAATAATTTCGTTTCTTTTTATGACTGAGTAATATTCTATTGTATATATGTGTACCACATCTTCTTTATCCATTCATCTGTCAATGGACACTTAGGTTGCTTCCATGTCCTGGCTATTGTAAATAGAGCTACAATGAACATTTTGGTACATGACTCTCTTTGAATTATGGTTTTCTCAGGGTATATGCCCAGTAGTGGGATTGCTGGGTCATATGGTAGTTCTATTTTTAGTTTTTTAAGTAACCTCCATACTGTTCTCCATAGTGACTGTATCAATTTACATTCCCACCAACAATGCAAGAGGGTTCCCTTTTCTCCACACCCTCTCCAGCATTTATTGTTTGTAGGTATTTTGATGATGGCCATTCTGACTGGTGTGAGGTGATACCTCATTGTAGTTTTGATTTGCATTTCTCTAATGATTAGTGATGTTGAGCATCCTTTCACATGTTTGTTGGCAATCTGTATATCTTCTTTGGAGAAGTGTCTATTTAGGTCTTCTGCCTATTTTTGGATTGGATTATTTGCTTTTTGATATTGAGCTACATGGGCTGCTTGTATATTTTGAAGATTAATCTTTTGTCAGTTGCTTTGTTTGCAAATATTTTCTCCCATTCTGAGGGTTGCCTTTCGTCTTATTTATGATTTCCTTTGCTGTGCAAAAGCTTTGAAGTTTCATTAGGTCCCATTTGTTTATTTTTGTTTTTATTTCTATTTCTCTAGGAGGTGGGTCAAAAAGGATCTAGCTGTGATTTTTGTTATATAGAGTGTTCTGCCTATGTTTTCCTCTAAGAATTTTATAGTGTCTGGCCTTACATTTAGGCCTTTAATCCAATTTGTGTTTATTTTTTTGTATGGTGTTAGGGACTGTTCTAATTTCATTCTTTTATGTAGCTGTCCAGTTTTCCCAGCACCTCTTATTGAAGAGGCTGTCTTCTCCATTGCATATTCTTACTTCCTTTATCAAAGATAAGGTGACCATATGTGTGTGGGTTTATCTCTGGGCTTTCTTTCCTGTTCCATTAATCTATATTTCTATTTTTGTGCCAGTAGAGTACTGTCTTGATTACTGTAGCTTTGTAGTATAGTCTGAAGTCAGGGAGCCTGATTCCTCCATCTCCGTTTTTCTTTCTCAAGATTGCTTTGGCTATTCTGGGTCTTTTGTGTTTCTATTCAAATTGTGAAATTTTTTAAAACAAGGTATTTTAAAAGGGCTTCATTGACTAGTAAATCTCACTCCTGATAAAAGCGTAGAAAGACATTAGAACTCCTTGCTTCCGTATTAAAAAGTTAGTATGGTTAAAGTAATTGAAAATGAATGCCAGATCACTGATATGAAATGTTAGTGCTATTTGATATGGATGTTGCCTCCAGCCTGTATATTCAGGTTAGATTACGTGCAGGGTACTTCATGAACTAAAACGGTGGTTCTCAAAGTGTAGTCCCTGGACTTGCAACATCAACATCACCTAGGAACTTATTAGAAATGAAAATTTTGGGGCCTCATCCTAAACCTACTGAATCAGAAGCTTGGGGAAGGGGGATGTAAAGGAGTAGCAATCTATGTTATAAAAAGCCTTCTAGGTAGTTTGATGCTTGATAATGTTTGAAAACTACTGAGTTAAGGATGTATTTTCCATTCATTCATTTAGCATATTTTCATTGATTACTTAATATGTACCTGTTACTTTCCTAGGTACTAGGATATCGAAGTAAAAAAGCAAACTAGGTCCCTCATCTCAAGGATATTGTATCAATTAGGGATAATCAGAGAAACACTAACTGCTTTAAATATTCAGAACAGAGGATTTTTAATTGGATTTGATTACACAGGAAATGAAGAGCTGTGAAGATAACAGGTGATAGTGAGGCAACCAAGAGATCAGCAACAGCAAGAAGTCACTAGTATGCCTTGGCTGGAGCACAAAAAGAGATAGTGTTATTAGAGCTCAGGGACCAAAATCACCAGGCAGGATTGTCTGTAGTGTGCTTAAGGCACAAAGGAGTGGCAAGTGCTGCTACAGTCCTGAGACCTCCTGGGCAGAGAGGGCCAGGGAGATATATCCTGGCTTCCTTCTTCCTTCCACCCTCCCACCAACACTCCCTATTTTCCAAACTCAGTAAGAAACCTGCTGACAAGGGGCCTGGATGTGCAGCCTACAGGTGACAGTCAAGTGATACAGAGCAGAGCTTGCTGGAGAACCAAGAGGACAAACAGTACAGCATTAGTACATGTGCTTTCTAGGGAATTCAGACTATTACCTGAATCCTCTGCATAGACTGTTCTTTACACCTGTAATTTGCAGATAAATGTTGAGAAATATTTTAAATTTGCACAATATATAATAAATCGGATTAAATTAAAAACAAGGAATATTGCAGGGAAAATAAAAGTTCTAACTTATTTTTTATTCTGTCATTGTAATACATTTGTATTCTCTCCTAAATGAATGAGTCATTTAGCATGAAAAGATGTTCATGTGCAAATAGAATAGGTGGATTAATTATACTACATTTACTATCAATTCATTTTTTAATACTGACTACAGTGATTTAAGCTTTCAAAAAGCTAAGTGCTCACACAAATCATGTCTCAAGAGACTGTGTGCTTTGTGCTGATCAATAATTATTCTGTTAATTATGCAGATATAGGGAAAATTAGGCCATTTATAATTTTGCATGCATAAGAACAACTCTTCAAAGCTGAAAATACCTTTCTGTTTAGGTTGGCTTAATGCTCTGGAAGATGATTAGACCACATTCTCAATTAATCTTTTGGCAAGTGCTATTTTCTTATTTTCCTCCCAAGTATATTTTGGTTTTGAAAGAATAGAATTCTTTAAAAGAATTCACTATAAATCTACACTTTTTTCCTTTTGGGTCTCTATCTACCTTTAGAATATTCTCAGTGACAGGATCTTTCATTCATTCAACAAATATTTAGTGCATGCTTATCTAGTGCAAAATATTGTGGGGAATAAAAATGCTTTTAAAACAAATGAAGCTTGTACACAGAGAACAGTTTCCAAAGCTGGTTTTGAACAGCTCACTGGTCAGATAGACTCCAGCTATTAGATCTGTAAACTTATTTTAAATAACTAGTCTGAGTCTGTTTCTTTCTCTGTAAATAGGTCCTGTCACATCTATCTCACAAAGAGCTATGAGAATTAAGAATAATATACATTTTTATGAGTCTACTGCTGTGTCTGGAATACTCTGAGTACTGTAACAATAAATGTTAGTTCCTTTCCTAAATTTTCTGCACACTTCTCCTCTCCCTAGATAATTTCATTATTTCATATTTGTTCTCTAATGCCCCCAAATACCTTTTGTCCCTTTCTCATAGTCTTCTTATATTTTTCACTATCAAAATAACTCACCATCATTGGCAGCTAATCCCAATGAAGGGAAAAGCTCTCTTTCTCACTCTTATTCTACATTGACATTGGCATCATTCATTCAAAAACATATTTATTGAGAGTCTGTTTTGTTCCAAGCATTCTTCTCATGAGTGTAAGTTCTAGTAAAATAGACAAGGTATTTTTCCTTATTCACTTAAAAAGGTATTTTAACAACTCTTTTCTAAGTTTCTACTATATGCCAGGTTGTATTCTAGGCACTGGGAATATAGCAGGGAGCAAAAATTTTTTGACCCCATAGAGTTGATGCACTCATTATCAAAGACCAATAACTGACCGATTAACAACCAATTATAAAATATGTCATGTAGTGATAAGAACTTTGAAGACAAAGCAGGATGAAGGGACTGTGGGGATGGTGTCTGAAAACAGAACTCAGGTAGAAAGCTGAATGAAATGAGGATGAGCACTATGAATATCTGTAAGGAGAGTGGCTGCAGGTAGTAGGGAGTTCAAATGACGTGGTTAAATGCGAAGACAGGGCTGGCATGGTGGACGCTGGAGGTTGGTGAGAAAGGAGAGTAAGGACAGGGTGAGGGATAAGAACTGAGAGTTAGCAGGCCAATTCCCACTGGAAGAGTGGGCCAATGTAAGCACCCTTTTCTCATTCTGTGAGTGTTGGGAAGTGGAGAAGTGACATTTCTGACTTTTGTTTCCAAAGGATTCCTCTGGCTTCTTGGTGGAGGAAGGTCTGTAGGAGTCAGGAGTGGAAGTAGGGAGGTAGCCATCAGGGGACAGAGCCTGTGGCTTGGAATACCTTAGTAGTGATAAAAATGGTGAAAAGGGGGAAGATTCTGGATATCTTTTGAGGTAGAGTCAACAGAATTTCTGACAATTGAATATGGGAGGTGATGGAAAGAAAGAAGCCAAGTGTGACTGCAAGGGTTTTGATTTGAGAAACTGGAAAATCTCCCTCATGGAGTGTAGACTCTAGTGAGGGAGAAAGGACATGAACAAATAAACAAAGTGAATTGCAGTTACTAACTTTGTGGGTGGTGTTGGGGTCAGGGACACTTTTCCAGGAAGTGGTATTTTTCTTTTTTTCCCTAGGCGGTATGGTATTTATTCTGAGAATGGAGATTTAATGTCATACACAAATAATGTAGTAAGCTTAGATTCTGAATAGAGTTTGAAACAGTTTGCATTTAGGCAGGAAGTGGCATTTAAGTCAGGACCTGGAAGATGAGTGAGAGTTAGCTGGATGGGGGTGTGTGTTTGTGTCTTCAGGGGTGGGACATGCAGTGGAGGGCATGAATTTTGACATGTGCAAAGATCCTGAGGCAGAAAAGAGCTTTATAACACATCTGAATGTTGAGTAGACACAACAGGAGAACCCAACCTGGCTTGCTCATGTCTCCTCTACTGATGCACAACTTTTGCCCAAGTCTGCATATACCAGAGACCTTTCATTTGTTTGCTTCTCATTCAGCAATATACCAGTCATCAGTTCTAGTTATATAGCTCTCTCATTTTAAAAACATTATAATTTTTACTTTGAGAAATAGAAAAATAAATAGAAGTCCACAGAACAATAAAACACTCATGCCCACTACCCAGAATCAACAGCTATTAACCATATCGGTTTCCAGTCTTTATTTTTTTAAGAAATGAGAATTTATATATAAAACCAAGTCCTCTTTAACCATTGCCCACACTACTCGCCCCCTCTTTATCTTCAACAGAAGCAACAATTTGTATGATTGGATACTTTTCTTTCCTGTTAACTTTGTATGTTTTTGCACACATATTTATAACCATGTCTGATATATAGAGTTTTTGTATATAGGCCAATAGAGATTTTGTAGGATTTTAAAAATCTACACAAATATTATACTACATGTACTATTCCACATTTTCTTTTTCATTTTATTCTTATAGTTTATTTTTATTTATTTATAAATTTATTTATTTATTTTTGGCTGTGTAGGGTCTTTGTTGCTGCACGTGGGCTTTCTTTAGTTGCAGCAAGTGGGGTCTACACTTCTTTGCAGGCTTCTCATTGTTGTGGCTTCTCTTGTTGTGGAGCATGGGCTCTAGGCATGCAGGCTTCAATAGTTGTGGCTCATGGGCTCTAGAGCACAGGCTCAGTAGCTGTGGTGCAGGACTTAGTTACTCTGCGGCATGTGGGATCTTCCCAGACCAGGGATCAAACCCATGTCCCCTGTATTGGCAGGCGGATTCTTTTTTTTTGGTTTTTACAATGTTCTCAACCAGTTTAATATTTTATTATATATTAGGCTGCATTTTCACCATAAAATTGTGGGGTCCCTAAGGCTGGAAAGTATATGAGAAGCTACATGGACAAGACAAGACACCTGGGAGATCCCATATACCTGTACTTGAATGGGGAGCTCAGGCCAAGGCTTGAATTGAGTCCCGCTTTCTGGGTCTATGAAGCAATTGGAAATTTTTGGTTTTTCAAATTAAGCTTCTTTTTTTTTTTTGAAGTTTTGAATTTTCTTTTATTTATTTTTTTTATACAGCAGGTTCTTATTAGTCATCTATTCTTATACACATCACTGTATACATGTCAATCCCAATCTCCTAATTCATCACACCACCACCCCCACCCCCTGCCGCTTTCCCTCCTTAGTGTCCATACGTTTGTTCTCTACATCTGTGTCTCAATTTATGCACTGAAAACTGGTTCATCTGTACCATTTTTCTACGTTCCACATATATGCGTTAATATACAATATTTGTTTTTCTCTATCTGACTTACTTCACTCTGTATGACAGTCTCTAGATCTATTCACATCTCTACAAATGACCCAATTTCGTTCCTTTTTATGGCTGAGTGATATTCCATTGTATATATGCTTTATCCATTCATTTGTTGTTGGGCAATTTAGGTTGCTTCCATGACCTGGCTATTGTAAATAGTGCTGCAATGAACATTGGGGTGCATGTATCTTTTTGAATTATGGTTTTTCTGGGTATATGCCCAGTAATGGGATTGCTGGGTCATATGGTAGTTCTAGTTTTACTTTTTTAAGGAATCTCCATACTGTTCTCCATAGAAGCTGTATCAATTTACATTCCCACCAACAGTGCAAGAGGGCTCCCTTTTCTCCACACCCTCTCCAGCATTTGTTGTTTGTAGATTTTCTGATGACGCCCATTCTGACTGATGTGAGGTGATACGTCGTTGTAGTTTTGATTTGCGTTTCTCTAATAATTAGTGATGTTGAGCAGCTTTTCATGTGCTTCTTGGCCATCGGTATGGCTTCTTTGGAGAAATGTCTATTTAGGTCTTCTGCCCATTTTTGGATTGGGTTGTTTGCTTTTTTAATATTGAGCTCCATGAGCTGTTTATATATTTTGGAGATCAATCTTTTGTCCATTGATTCATTTGCAAATGTTTTCTCCCGTTCTGAGGGTTGTCTTTTCATTTTGTTTATGGTTTCCTTTGCTTTGCAAAAGCTTTTAAGTTTCATTAGGTCCCATTTGTTTATTTTTGTTTTTATTTCCATTACTCTAGGAGGTGGATCAAAAAAGATCTTGCTGTGATTTATGTCAAAGAGTGTTCTGCCTATGTTTTCCTCCAAGAATTTTATAGTGTCTGGCCTTACATTTATGTTGTTAATCCATTGGAAGTTTATTTTTGTGTATAGTGTTAGAGAGTGTTCTAATTTCATTCTTTTACATGTAGCTCTCCAGTTTTCTCAACACTACTTACTGAAGAGATTGTCTTTTCTCCATTGTATATCCTTGCCTCTTTTGGCATAGACTAGTTGACCATAGGTGTATGGGTTTATCTCTGGGCTTTCTATCTTGTTCCATTGATCTATATTTCTGTTTTTGTGCCAGTACCATATTTTCTTGATGACTGTAGCTTTGTGGTATAGTCTGAAGTCAGGGAGTCTGACTCCTCCAGCTCCATTTTTTCCCTCAAGACTGCTCTGCCCATTCGGGGTCTTTTGTGTCTCCATAGAAATTTTAAGACTTTTTGTGCTAGTTCTCTAAAAAAAACATTGGTAATTTGATAAGGATTGCATTGCATCTGTAGATTGCTTTGGGTAGTATAGTCATTTTCACAATATTGATTCTTCCAATCCAAGAACTTGGTATATCTCTCCATCTGTTGGTATCATCTTTAATTTCCTTCATCAGTGTCTTATACTTTTCTGCATACAGGTTTATTCCTAGGTATTTTATTCTTTTTGTTGCAGTGGTAAATGGGAGTGTTTCCTTAATTTCTCTTTCAGATATTTCATCATTAGTATATAAGAAAGCAAGATATTTTTGTGCATTAATTTATATCCTGCAACTTTACCAAATTCATTAATTAGCTCGAGTAGTTTTCTGGTGGCATTTTTAGGATTCTCTCATGTCATCTGCAAACAGTGACAGCTTTACTTCTTCTTTTCCAATTTGGATTCCTTTTATTTCTTTTTCTTCTCTATTGCCATGGTTAGGACTTCCAAAACTGTGTTGAATAATAATGGTGAGAGTGGATATCCTGTCTTGTTCCTGATCTTAGAGGAAATGTTTTCAGTTTTTCACCATTGAGAATGATGTTTGCTGTGGGTTTGTCATATACGGCCTTTACGATGTTGAGGTAGGTTCCCTCTATTCCCACTTTCTGGAGAGTTTTATCATAATTGGGTATTGAATTTTGTCAAAAGCTTTTTCTGCATCTATTGAGATGGTCATATGGTTTTTATTCTTCAATTTGTTAATATGGTGTATCACACTGATTGATTTGCATATATTGAAGAATCCTTGCATCCCTGGAATAAATCCCACTTGGTCATGGTGTATGGTCCTTTTAATGTGCTGTTGGATTCTGTTTGGTAGTATTTTGTTTAGGATTTTTGTATCTATATCCATCAGTGATATTGGTTTGTAATTTTCTTTATTTGCAGTATCTTTGTCTGGTTTTGGTATCAGAGTGATGGTGGCCTCAGATAATGAGTTTGGGAGTGTCCCTTCCTGTGCAATATTTTGGAAGAATTTGAGAAGGATGGGTGTTAGCTCTTCTCTAAATATTTGATAGAATTCACCTGTGAAGCCATCTTGTCCTGGACTTTTGTTTGTTGGAAGATTTTTAAACACACTAGTTTTAATTTCATTACTTGTGATTGGTCTGTTCATATTTTCTATTTCTTCATGTTTCAGTCTTGGAAGGCTATAACTTTCTAAGAATTTGTCCATTTCTTCCAGGTTGTCCAGTTTATTGGCATAGAGTTGCTTGTAATAGTCTCTTAGGATTCTTTGTATTTCTGATGTGTCTGTTGTAACTTCTCCATTTTCAATTCTACTTTTATTCATTTGAGGCCTCTCCCTCTTTTTGTCAATGAGTCTGGCTAATGGTTTATCAATTTTGTTTATCTTCTCAAAGAACCAGTTTTTAGTTTTATTGATCTTTGCTATTGTTTTCTTTGTTTGTCTTTCATTTATTTCTGCTCTGATATTTATGATTTCTTTCCTTCTGCTAACTTTGGGTTTTGTTTGTTCTTCTCTCTCTGGTTCCTTTAGGTATGAGGTTACATTGTTTATTTGAGTTTTTTCTTGTTTTGAGGTAGGCTTGTATAGCTATAAACTTTCCTCTTAGAACTGCTTTTGCTGCATCCCACAGGTTTTCAATTGTTGTGTTTCCATTGCCATTTGTTGCTAGGTTTTTTCGATTTCCTCTTTGATATCTTCAGTGATCTCTTGGTTATTTAGTAATGTATTGTTTAGCCTCCATGTGTTTGTGTTTTTTACTTTTTTCCCCCTGTAACTGATTTCTAATCTCATAGCATTGTGGTCAGAAAAGATGCTTGATATGATTTCAATTTTCTTAAATTTACTGAGGCTTGATTTGTGAACCAAGATGTGATCTATCCTGGAGAATATTCTGTGCACACTTGAGAAAAACATGTAATCTGCTGTTTTTCGATGGAATGTCCTATAAATATCAATTAAATCTATCTGGTCTTTTGTGTCATTTAAAGCTTGTGTTTCCTTATCAATTTTCTGTTTGAATGATCTGTCGATTGGTGTAAGTTAGGTGTTAATGTCCCTCACTATTATTGTGTTACTGTCAATTTCCACTTTTATAGCTGTTAGCAGTTGCCTTATGTATTGAGATGCTCCTAAGTTGGGGGCATATATATTTATAATTGTTATATCTTCTTCTAGGATTGATCCCTTGATCATTATGTAGTGTCCTTCCTTGTCTCTTGTAACATTCTTTATTCTAAAGTCTATTTTATCTGATATGAGTATAGCTACTCCAGCTTTCTTTTGATTTCCATTTGCATGGAATATCTTTCCCATCCTCTCACTTTCAGTCTGTATGTGTCCCTAGGTCTGAAGAGGGTCTCTTTTAGACAGCATATATATGGGTGTTGTTTTTGTATCCATTCTGCTAGCCTGTGTCTTTTGGTTGAAGCATTTAATCCATTCACATTTAAGGTAATTATCAATATGTATGTTCGTACTACCATTTTCTTAATTGTTATGGGTTTGTTTTTGTAGATCCTTTTCTTCTCTTGTGTTTCCCACTTATAGAAGTTCCTTTAGCATTTGTTGTAGAGCTGGTTTGGTGGTGCTGAATTGTATTAGCTTTTGCTTGTCTGGAAAGCTTTTGATTTCTCCATCGAATCTGAATGAGATCCTTGCCGGGTAGAGTAATCTTGGTTGTAGATTCTTCTGTTTCCTTACTTTAAATATATCATGGCACTCCCTTTGGCTTGTACAGTATCTGCTGAGAAATCAGCTGTTAACCTTATGTGAGTTTCCTTGTATGTTATTTGTCATTTTGCCCTTGCTGCTTTCTTTCTTTTTTTTTTTTTTTAACATCTTTATTGGGGTATAATTGCTTTACAATGGTGTGTTAGTTTCTGCTTTATAACAAAGTGAATCAGTTATACATATACATATGTTCCCATATCTCTTCCCTCTTGTGTCTCCCTCCCACCCTCCCTATCCCACCCCTCTAGGTGGTCACAAAGCACCAAGCCGATAGCCCTGTGCCATGCGGCTGCTTCCCACTAGCTATCTACCCTATGTTTGTTAGTGTATATATGTCCATGCCTCTCTCTCGCCCTGTCACAGCTCACCCTTCCCCCTCCCCATATCCTCAAGTCCATTCTCCAGTAGGTCTGTGTCTTTATTCCTGTCTTATCCCTAGGTTCTTCATGACATTTTTTTTCTTAAATTCCATATATATGTGTTATCATATGGTATTTGTCTTTTTCTTTCTGACTTACTTCACTCTGTGTGACAGACTCTAGGTCTATCCACCTCATTACAAATAGCTCAGTTTTGTTTCTTTTTATGGCTGAGTAATATTCCATTGTATATATGTGCCACATCTTTTTTATCCATCCCTTGCTGCTTTCAATAATATTTCTTTGTCTTTAATTTTTGTCAATTTGATTACTATGTGTCTCAGCATGTTTTTCCTTGGGTTTATCCTGTATGGGACTCTCTGCGCTTCCTGAACTTGCATGTCTATTTCCTTTCCCATGTTAGGGAAGTTTTCGACTATAATCTGTTCAAATATTTTCTCGCACCCTTTCTCTCTGTCTTCTCCTTCTGGGACCCCTATAATGCAAATGTTGTTGTGTTTAATGTTGTCCCAGAGGTCTCTTATTCTTTCATTTGTTTTCCTTCTTTTTTCTGTATTCTGTTCTGCAGCAGTTAATTCCACCATTCTGTCTGCCAGGTCACTTATCCCTTCTTCTGCCTCACTTACTCTGCTATTGGTGCCTTCTAGTGTATTTTTCATTTCAGTCATTGTATTGTTCACCTCTGTTTGTTTGTTCTTTAATTCTTCTAGGTCTTTGTTAAACATTTCTTGCATCTTCTTGATCGTTGCCTCCTTCTTTTTTTTTGAGGTCCTGTATCGTCTTCAGTATCATTCTTCTGAATTCTTTTTCTGAAAGGTTGCCTATCTCCACTTCATTTAGTTGTTTTTCTGCAGTTTTATCTTGTTCCTTCATCTGGTACATAGCCCTCTGCCCTTTCATCTTGTCTATCTTTCTGTGAATGTGGTTTTTGTTCCACAGGCTGCAGGGTTATAATTCTTCTTGCTTCTGCTGTCTGCCCTCTGGTGGATGAGGCCTCTAAGAGGCTTGTGCAAGTTTCCTGATGGGAGGGACTGGTGGTGGGTAGAACTGGCTGTTGCTCTGGTGGGCAGAGCTCAGTAAAACTTTAACCTACTTGTCTGCTGATGGGTGGGGCTGGGTTGATTGTTTGACCTGAGGCGACCCAACACTGGAGCTTCCCCGGGCTCTTTGGTGGGGCTAATGGCTGACTCTGGTAAGGCTCACACCAAGGAGTACTTCCCATAAATTCTGCTGCCAGTGTCCTTGTCCTCCTGGTGAGACAGAGCCACCCACTGCCTCTGCAGGAGACCCTCCAACACTAGTAGGTAGATCTGGTTCAGTCTTCTGTGGGTTCACTGCTCCTTCCCCTGGGTCCCAGTGTGCACACTATTTGGTGTGTGCCTCCAACAGTGGAGTCCCTGTTTCCCCTAGTCCTGTCGATGTCCTGCAATCAAATCCCGCTAGCCTTCAAAGTCTGATTCTCTTGGAATTCCTCCTCCCGTTGCTGGATCTCCAGGTTGGGAAGCCTGACATGGGGCTCAGAACCTTCACTCCAGTGGGTGGACTTGTGTGGTACAAGTGTTCTCCAGTTTGTGAGTCACCCACCTAGCAGTTATGGGATTTGATTGTATTGTGATTGTGCCCCTCCTACTGTCTCAATATGGCTTTTCCTTTGTCTTTGGATGTGGGGTATCTTTTTTGGGAAGTTCCAGTGTCTTCCTGTCGATGACTGTTCAGCAGTTAGTTGTGATTCCGGTGTTCTCGCAGGAGGGAGTGAGAGCACGTCCTTCTACTCCATCATCTTGAACCCACATCCCGGCAGGAGATTTTTAACCACTGTGCCACCAGGGAAGTCCCAAGAAAAACATTTTTGATACCTTATATACTTTATTCTACCTGTGCACTTGTTACAGGCATTTGTGTGTCTCTTTGCTCTTCTGCGATGCTGGAAGCTCTGTGAAGACAGGGACTCTCATATTCATCTTTGTGGCTCCCACAGAGCAAAGTCCAGCTGAACAATTACAAACAAGAATAAATAGGTAAAATTTATAATGTATATTTGTTGCCTATGAATATCATGTGTTTGGACACAAATTGTGAAGCAAACTATCATAGAGATATTTCCAAATACTCACACACGTAACATCTTATTAAAAACTATACATATATTTGATTGAGATTTTTAGCATTCATTTGGAATTTGATGTTATATAGTCACCTAGGCACATTGTTCAATTTTATTTAAAGTTTGATAATTTTCATTTAGGTCCATTTAATATATCTATATATTTACATATATCAATATCTGAAGTTAAAAATAAATTGTATAAAATAAATAGAAAAATATATGCAATTATATACATGAGAATCACTGCCACTTTTTGTCAAATATTTTTACTGTGTTTTATTGTGGTGAAAAATATAAAATTTGTATCTAACAATATTTTGAAACTCAGTACTTTATAATATAAAACTTGAATCTAATATTTTGAAGATCAGAAATTTGTGAATCTATGGCAATCTGTCTGACAGGAATGATGAAGAAACTAAGACTGAAATTCACGATAACAGTGAAAATATTTGCGCTCTTAATATTTTACATAATTATTTCAATGTAAAGTCAGTATAAATGTGTGTTGCATAAAAATAATTGCATATGGCCAATATGGGAAACTACTAGATAAGATTTAAAGCAATTACATATTATTTATATATATATATATATACCAATTAGAATGATAATAAAACCAAAATTTATTGGGCTATTCGTATCTGATAGCACTATTCTAAGTGCTTTACATATATTAACTTATTTTTTATTTAGTTCTCATAATAATAATAAATTAATACTACTGTTTTTCCCCATTTTAATATCGGAATCATAGGGAAGTTAGGTAAAGTGTCTAAAGTTACACAGTATTAAATGGTCCTGCCAGAAATTGAAACAAAGCAGTCTGACTCTAGAGATAGGATTCATAACTGCTAGACATTACTGTCCATTGGAATCCATCTTTGTTGGTTTAGAATGAGAACTTGATTTAGATTCAGAAGGTTTAGAATTGGGTTCAAATCTCAACTATATCACTTACTTTGTGAACTTGTCTTCAATCCACGTGACCTCATGCTAAAGAAATAGGAATAAATAATCAAAAATTCACTGTGGGTCTTCCCTGGTGGTGCAGTGGTTGAGAGTCCGCCTGCTGATGCAGGGGACACAGGTTTGTGCCCCCGTCTGGGAGGATCCCACATGCCGCGGTGCGGCTGCACCCGTGAGCCATGGCCACTAGGCCTGTGCGTCCGGAGCCTGTGCTCCACTACGGGGGAGGCCACAGCAGTGAGAGGCCCGCGTATCGCAAAAAAAAAAAAAAAAAAAAAAAAAAAAAAAAATTCACTGTGACAGAAATGACAGCACATTTTTCATTATGACTTTGAAATTCATCTCAAAAGAATAAAAGATGTTTTTCTGCACTCAAGCACTAGTATATTTTTTAAAAAGTACTTTAAAATAATAATCAGCAATCAAAATCAGGAAAGCATCCATGCCGTTTTAAAACTAGCATATATTCACTTTTTTCAGGAGTTGAGAGATAGATATATGATTCACAGACATCCAACTAAGAGTGTAACAGGACAGGAACAGTTACAAAATTAATTACCTATGATTATCACACAAAAGGAGGTGATTACATTACCTGAGTGACAAAGAGAAAAGTATTCAGTGAAGACAAAAAAGCACCAGAAGTATAAACTGATAAAAAAGTTACTCACAGTTAAATTAGAAATAGCACACTTTAGTTTTTGTTTTCACAGTAACATTAAAATGATGCATTTTCTATTTTCTTAAGCATCAGTACATCTCTTTAAGGAGCATATAGTTATCATCAACTCTTTTTTTTGTTTTCTTCTCAATACATTTTATAAACATCCTTCACTAGAGAAAAGTATAAAAGAAACAATCTAGTGGTTTTGAAGGTGATAGACACTGATGGGCAACTGAATCATATTGAAGGCATAATTAATATCTTCCCAACTCCTACTTATCTTTTCAGATTCATATTAACTACCATTTTTGCTGGGAGCTTTGTCTAGCCTCCTTGATTATTAGGTGCCTCAAAAATTATTCTCTAAGAGCATCCTGTTCCTCCCCTTTCACAGAACTTAAAATCACATCAATTTTCTCACTTAATGATTTACCCTATGGACAAGTAAGCTTGCTCTATAACCATGCACCATGTTAACTTGGTCAGTGCTTTATCCAGTGCCTGGCATTCAGAATGCTCTGAAAAATTAGTTGTGTATTTGAGACATTATGTTAATTTAATGTACACTTTTTCTTGTCTCATTCTCCTTTCTCCCCTAATGTCCAGACTCTCTCATAGAGTACTCTTAATACTCTTCAAAAAAGCAGAAGGAAGAAAATAAACCATGAAAAGCTTCAATTTCTAGACACTGCCTCTTCACTGACACATACCTTTCATGAAAGCATGTTACCTAGAGCAATTTGCTCATCACTGTATTGGATTTACCAAGGGTCAGCCATGGTAATAACTCTATCTTTGCTGTCAGCATTCTATACTTCATTCTATAAGTTTATTACCTTAGAGGTTTTTTCTTCACTATTTTCCCTATAAGTTAAGTGCATTGTAACTTGGTGGCCCATGTGACTTGGTTATTTTTTCACTGAGTATTAGAATCTGGCTGCATGAAGGTGAATAAAGAGATAGAATCCAGAGTTGTAGTATACCAGTAAAGAAATAATTAGAAAAAAACAGTTAAAATATGGATAAATTTCTTTGCTCCGTATTTAGCAAAGGAAAAGTGAAAGAGCTGTCTGTACTTGTTCTTGCCACTTTCTTCTCTCTCATTCTTTCTTGAGCTTGCTTTCTTCAGGCTTTTGTCCATATCACTCTAATTAAACAGCTCTTTCCAAGATCACTAGTGATTTCTGCATTTTGCCAAATTTAGTGGTCAATTCTCAGTCTGCATTTTACCTGAACTTCTTGGACTTTGGAACAAATAATTCTTGAAATATTTTCTGGACCTAGCTTTTAGGTCACCACTAATATGCCATAACAAATAACCCCTTTTAGACCACTCTTGTATACCAGATCCATTTATCCAAATGCCTGACTTTTCCACTTAGATGGTATATCTAAAACAGAACTCATGGTATTTCCCTTGAAGTCTTCTCATCTGCCATGTTCCTCACTATAGTTAGTCAGAAACCTTAGAGTCATCCTTTGTTCCTCTCATTTTTTCATATATTCTTATTCCAGCAACATTTTTGGGCCTGTCTGCAAAATATTTTTGAATTTAATCTTTGATCACCACCTCCACCAAATTTCTTGGTCCAAGCCATCAATGTCTCTTATAGATTACAGCAATAGCTTCCCAACTGGTCTTATTCCCCTTCTATCCACCCACTACTCACCTCCCCCCACCCAGTCTATTCTCATAGCAAGTAGAGTGATCTGTTAAAATTGTAAATCATACCTCACTCCCTGATTCAAAAATCTTTCCACAGTTTTGAGTAACATCCAAGTTTTGAGAGTAGGATTAAGTTGGTGAAGTAAGGAGACCCTGAGATCACCTCCCCTATGAACTACAATTACATATAGAGCAGCTATCACTGTGAACAACCTGAAGACTAGCAGAACTGCTTTTCTTCAACCAAGGATATAAAGAACGAACAACATGGAGTCTGATAGGAGGGAAGGAGAAAAGATCTAGTTGGATCCACACCCCTGGTGGGTGACCTGGAAGAGGAGAGAAATATGACAGGCTTGGGGATCCTCCCTAATGAATAAAGGTTCAAACCCCATATTAGGCACCCCAGCCCTGGGGTCTAGCATTGGGAAGATGAACACACTAGACTGGCTTGAAAACCCTCTTGAAGAGCATGCTCACAGACTTGCTTGCTCCCAGTTCCAGTGCAGAGGCAACAGATTGAAAACTGAGTGGTTCTTTGACTGGCTGCCAGGATTGCCCCAGTGAGATCCCCTAGCCTGCACTGGGCTTCTGCTCTAGCCCTCCTGCTCTGGCACTGCACCCTGCTAAGGTAGAGACCACGATTATGTGTGCCTGGGTAACTGGAGCAGGCTTAAAGTTGAAGCTCCAGCCCCTTGTGCCTGCCCATGCCCATAAACAAGGCAGGGCCCACAATTCTTGCCACACATGTGCTCGTGCACATCAGGGAGAAGTGAAAACAGCTCAGAAGTATAGCTCTAGGCCCTTGGACCTTGATCCTACCCCCTGACAGGGCAGCAACCAACAGTGAGCCCAGGAGAAGCCCTGGCTTGTGCTTGGTTTGGCTGTAGCCCCTCTGACTCTGGCCCTACTTCCCACAAAAACAGCAGCCACCAGTGCACCTTGGAAGAAGATGCCACTTGTGATCACTTCAGATCCAGTTCTCCCACCAAAGCCACTGTGCACAAACAGACTGCATAAGGTCATTCCCACACAAGGACAAGCATTCAAGACCAGAAAATGTAACTTTCACCTAATTTCATATAAACAAACAGAAGGTCAAAGAAAATGAGAAGACAGATGAATAGGTGCCAAGTGAAAGAATAAGATAAAACCACAGAAAAAATACCCTAATGACATGGTGATAATTTAGCCAATAAAAGTTCAAAGAAATAGTAATAAAAATGCTCACTGAACTTGGGGATAAAATAGAGGAACATAGTGAAAACTTCAACAAAGGACTAGAAAATATAGAAAGGAACCAGTCAGAGCTGAAGAATACAGCAACTGAAATAAAAAAGACACTAGAAGAAATTAACAGCAGATTAGCTGATACAGATGGGCACATAAGAACATATAATCTGGAAGATAGAGTAGTGGAAATCACCCAATCAGAACACTAAAAAAATATGTATTTTTAAATGAAGATAGATTAAGGGACATTGGGAAAATATCAAACTTACTAACATTCATCGTATAGGGATCCCAGAAGGAGAAGAGAGAGAGAGGAAGTGGCAGAAAAAGTATTTAATGAAATTAAGGCTGAAAACTTCCCTAACTGAAGAAGGAAACAGATATCAGGTCCAGGAAGCACAGAGAATCCCAAACAAATGAACTCAAGGAGACTTACATCAAGACATATCATAATTAAAATGGCAAAAGTGAAAGGTAAAGAGAGAATTTAAAGTGAAAAACAAGGGGTCACATACAAAGAAACTCCCATAAGGCTATCAGCTGGTTTTTCAGCAGAATCTTTGCAGGCCAGAAGGAAATGCCACGAAATATTTAATGTGCTGAAAGAAAAAAACCCTACAACTTAGAATATTTTATCCAGAAAAGTTATTCAGAATTGAAGGAGAGATAAAATGTTTCCCAGACAAGCAAAAACTAAAAGAGTTCATCACCACTAAACTGGCTTTACATAAATATTAAAGAGTCTTCTTTACATGAAAAAGAAAAGATATAATAACTAATAAGAAAATATTAATATATCAAAGGAAAAGTTTCATTGGTAAATGCAAATGTATAGAAACGACAGTGGATCAATGACTTGAAAAGCTAGCAGGAAGGTTAAAAGACAAAAAAAATGTAAAATCAACTATAACTACAATAACTAGTTAAGGGACAGATATAAAGATGTGAAATATAACATCAAAAACATAAAATGTTGGGGGTAGAGTAAAAAATGCAGAGCTGCTAGAATGTGTTTGATCTTAGAGGACCATCAGTTTAAGACAAGTAGACATAATTATAGGTTGATATATATGAATCTCATGGTAACCACAAATCAAAAACCTACTATAGATACACAAAAAACAAAGAGAAAGGAATCTAAATTTGACACTAAAGAAAATCATCAAACCACAAGAAAAGAGGCTAAAAGAAGAAACAGAGAAGAACTACAAAAACAACCAGAAAATAAGTAACTAAATGGCAATGGGTTCATACCTATCAATAATCACTTAAATATAAATGAACTAAATGCTTCAATCAAAAGACATAGGGTGGTTGATTGGATAAAAAAATAAGATCCATCTATATGCTGCCTACAAGAGACTCACTTCGAGCTAAAGACACACACAGACTGAAAGCATAAGGATGAAAAAAAAATTCTATATAAATGGAAACAAAAAGACAGCTGGGGTAGCAATACTCATATCAGACAAAATAGACTTTAAAACAAAGTCTATAATAAAAGACAAAGAAAAGCATTGTATAGTGATAAAGGGGTCAAGACAAGAAGAGGATATAATATTTGTAAACATATATGCACCTAATATAGGAGCACCTAAATATATAAAATAAATATTAGCACAGATAAAGGGAGAAATTGAGAATAATGTAATAATATAGTAGGGGGTTTTAACACCCCACTTACATCAATGGATAGAACATACAGACAGAAAATCAATAAGGACACTACAGCCTTAAATGCCACATTAGGCCAGATGGACTAAATAGATATCTATAGGACATTCTGTCCCAAAACAGTAGCATACACATTCTTTTCAAGTCCACTTGGCAATCTCTCCAGGATAGATCAGTTGCTAGGCCACATAATGTATCAATAAATTTAAGAAGATTGAAATTATATCAAGCATTTTTTCTGACCACACAGATATGAAACAAGAACTCAATTACAGGAAGAAAAATGGAAAGAAGACAAAGACATGGAGGCTAAGCAACATGCTACTAAAAAACAAATGAGTCAATGAAGAAATCAAAGAGGAAATCAGAAAATACCTTGAGACAAATAAAAATAGAAACACAACTTTCCAAAATCTATGGGATGCAGCAAAGCAGTTCTAAGAGGAAAGTTTATAGCAACACAGACCTACCTCAAGAAACAAGAAAAATCTCAAACAACCTAACTTTCCATCAATAAGAATTAGAAAAAGAAGAAAAATTAAAGTATAATATAGTGTCAAGCATTAATAAATACTATGAAGATAACATAAAATTCCTAGATTACATAGGCAGTATGGTCTTTGACATCTATCTTAGGAAATATTTTTATAAATCTGTTACCTCAGGCAAAGGAAACAAAAGTAAAAATAAACAAATGGGACATAATCTAACTTAAAATTTGCACAGCAAAGGAAATGTCAACAAAACAAAAAGGCAACCTACTGAATGGGAGAAGGTATTTGCAAGTGATATGTCTGATAAGTGCTTTATATCCAAAATATGTAAAGAACTCATATAACTCAAAAGGGGCAAACTGATTTAAAAATGAGCAGAGGAACTGAATAGGCATTTTTTCATAGAAGACATACAAATGGCCAACAGGCACATGAAAATGCACTCAACATCACTGATCATCAAGGAAATGCAAATCAAAGCCACCATGAGCTATCACCTCAGGCCTGTCCAAAGGGCTATGGTCAAAAAGACAAGAAATAACAAGTGTTGATGAGGCTGTGGAGAAAAGGGAATTGTGCACTTTGGTGGGAATGTAAATTGGTACAGCCACTATGAAAAACCATATGTTGATTTCTAAAATATTAAAAATAGAACTACAATATGATCCAGCAATTCCACTTCTATGTATTTATCCAAAGAAAATGAAAATGCTAATTTGAAGATATATGCGCCCTAATGTTTATTGCTGCTTTATTTATAATAGTCAAGATATGGTAGCAACCTAAGTGTTCATTAACAGATGAATGGGTAAAGAAGATGGGGTATATATATATATACATATACATATACACACACACAGTGGAATATTACTCAGTCATAAAAAAAGAATGGTAAGTGTTGGTGATGATGTGGAGAAAAAGGAACCCTTGTACAACATTTTGCCATTTGCAATAATATGGATGGACCTGGACGGTATTATGCTTAGTAAAATAAGTCAGACAAAGATAAATACTGTATGGTTTTATTTAGATGTGGAATCTAAAAAATAAACAAATGAATATAACAAAACAGAAGTGAAGTCACGGATACAGAGAATAAACTAGTGGTTACCTGAAGGGAGGGAGTGGGAGGAGGTGCAAAATAAGTGACGGGGATTAAGAGAAACAAACTATTGGGTATAAATAACTAAGTTACAAGGAAGTAATGTACAGCACAGGGAATTTAGCCAATATGTTATAATAACTTCACATGATGTACAAAATATGAAATCACTGTGTTGAACACCTGAAAATAATATATTATTGTAAGTCAACTGTACTTCAATTTAAAAAAAAAAATCAAGTCCTAACAATAACCTAGAAGGTCCATGTGATCTGACATCTATCCACAATTCTGACCTGATTTGTCCCATTCTTATTGCTCATTTTGTTTCAACTGCTACTCTTCAAACACATAATACTCATGTCTTTAAGATCTTGCATTCATCATTCTTTCTGGTGGAATGCTCTTTACTCAACTATTCAGAGGACCCACTTTCTTGTTTCTTTAGATCCTTGCTCAAATATCACTTTCCTATCTAAAATAGCAACTATTTGTCATTTTCTATACCCTCAGCTTTAGTTATCTTCATAGTATTTATTAATGCTTGACACCATATTATACTTTCTAATGTTTGTTTGATAGTTGATTATTTTCCCAATTAAATGTGAGCTCTATGACAGCAAAGATTTTATTTTGTTTACTGCATTCTCACTGCACAGGGCAAGGTCTGGCAACAGAATAGGTGCTAAATAAGTATTTATTGAATAAATAGGTGAAGAAATTTACAGAATGCTAGAAATGATGGTAGTATAATATAGTTATATTCAAAGTACCAGAGAAAATATAAGCACCTTACTTAAACCTATTTTGAAACAAACTTATGTATCAGAAAATGTGCTGAGTGCTGGGGCTACAACAATGTGTGAAAAAAGATACCTGTATTCTGAGATCTCCTTTATTCCAAAGTGATAAACCTGGAAACTTACATATCAGTCACTTACAAACCAGGAACATGGTGTTTCCATTGGAATTTCTTACACTGGACTTTCAATTTTGTCCCTTAATTCTGGAATTATAGATCTTCCTAATAGGTTGGTCAACCCAATATGAACCAGGATGAAATGAACCATTTCATTTTGCCCTCAAATGCCACTTGAGGTTCTAGATTCTGTGATTGCATTCAGGGTAGAGGTAGTGTTCTAATCATTTTCTTTAGAAATATGTTCATTACATCATTGACTAATCAATTACCTTTACTATCATAAAGTTCCTAGGCATCAAAATCTTCATCTAAAATAGAGACAAACTAATGGCCAAACAAGATACTGCAACATAAGATCTACACAAGAATAGTTTATATAATTGGCACATCTGATGTCTTAATTGTCTTGGGCTGTTAAAACAAAATATCATAGTCTGAGGGCTTAAGAAACAGAAATTTATTTCTCATCGTTCTGGGGTCTGAGAAGATCAAGTTGCCAATTTGTTTTCCTGGTGAGGACTCTTCTTGGCTAGTAGATGGCCATTTCCTCACTATATCATCACACGGCCCTTGACTTGATGACTGCAAATGGGGAGATAGGGAGGAGGAGAGGGAGAGGGAGAGGGAGAAAGAGAGTTCCTTTTTCATACAAGGCCATTAGTCCCATCAAGAAGTTTCCAATCTCATGACCTAATCTAACCTTTTACCCCCCAAGGCCCCATCTTCAAATACCATCACCTTGGGGGTTAGGGACTCAACATATTAATTTTGAGGGAACACTAACATCAGTCCATACACCATCTAGCACAATAAATAATGTTTATTGTATTAAGTAGAAATTATAAGTGTGCTGGTCAATAGAGAAGGGACAAACAGACAGGACGTGGAGAGTCAAGAAGAGCCTGGGAATTAAGAGTTGAGTCTGTACAGGCTTCCTAGGTTCAGAGCTTGAGGTAAAGATTCTGGAGGTACGCTAGCATAAGAAGTTGTGGTAAGTCAGAGAGTAAGACTATACCTGAGCTATAGCTGAGTAGATTATAATTTATTTATTGTGTTTTGAAGCAACACCTACATTTTTAGATTCCATCAGCATCACAAACATCCCAGCCATTAACCCCAAATCAGAAACTATCTTGTAAGGGGAAATTCTGTGCTAAAGACCCAGGAACTAGAAGAAGGAAAAGGTTTACGATGCTTCTCTCTTAAAGAATTTCTTTTGACTTATTAATAAACTATAGAGAAAATTGGTCTCATCTCTGTTTATTCTACAACTCCTGCAGATTAGGAATGTGGTTTTAAGCAAACTATTAATTTTAACACAATTACATTTCAATAAAGCATTCTCAATTTCCTATGGAGTTTATTACAGTGGGAGGTTTACTTGAATTAAAAATAGTTTTGTGGCAACATTTGTCACACTTTATAATAGAGTAAATTATATGATAGAATGCAAACAGAGTGAGAAAGATCTTAAAAGTAATTATCTACTCCATGTTTTTGTTTTGTTTTGTTTGTTTTTTGGCCACTCTGTGCAGCTTGTAGGAATCTTAGTTTCCTGACCAGAGATTCAACCCGGGTCCTCATCAGTGAAAGCGTGGACTCCTAAAACTACTGGACTGCTAGGGAATTCCCTCTACTCCACGTTTGAATCCCTTTTGCAATATGCTTGTTGCATGATCACCCATTCTTGTGCTTGAACACCTCCTGTAATAGAGACTAACTTTCTTAAAAGGCAGTTCATTTCATTTTTTGGACAACCCTGAATTTTACAAAGATCTTTCTTATATTGAGTCAAAATTTAGTTGGAGCTGTCACCTAAAAACAGTCCTACCTCATGGTAGAAATACTAACATCACCCTAGGTACTTTCTCTGACTTTTCCTTCTCCCAATTCTCTGCTTCTTCCCCCAATTTTCCATTTTTCCTTTATTTTTGCTTATTATTTTATACACCTGATTTCTTTATTTCTTCTTCTTTTTTTTAAGGACATTAATCTTTTATTTTAACAAAGACTGACAGTTTACAAGACCCTGTGATTTACAGTGGTTAAAGCACAGGTTTTGTACCTTCTCTCTGGGTTCAAGTCCAGGTTTTAACATGCATTGGCTGTGTAACCTTGAGCAAATCATTTAATCTCCATCTGTCTCTGTTTCTTCTTTAGCTAAATGAATATAATACCAGTATCTACCTTACAAGGATGATGTAGGATTAGTATATATATGTATACACCTGATTTCTAAGTTAAAGAGAAAAAATGGAAATTTTGGACTATTTATAAATGAATGATAATGATAGTTTCGTATCAAAAACTATAAACTATACCATAAGGATTATTTGGGGAAAATGCGTTAAATATGTTTATTTAAAAAATAGGTTTAAAATAAATGTTAAGCATTTCATTCAAGAAACTAGATAAAATGCAACAACATATATTTAAGTAAGTAAAAGACAGTAATGAGGTCAAAAGCAGAAATTAATGAAATAGAAAACAAAATAAATATTAGATTTGAGCAATAAAATCCAAGATTTCTTTTTAAGATCAATACAATAAATAAACTTTTTGTAAGGCACTTATAAGATGAGAGTGTGAGAGAGAGAAAACACAAGACATTAGAATGAAGAAAGGAACATGACTAAAGACATATTGAAAAATATTACTAGATAATAGAATGTTTACATTTGCATTAATAAATTTGGAAAAGAAAATGAAATGAATATTTTCCTAGGAAAAATATATATGACCATGACCAATAAGAGTTATTAGATAATATGACTGGGTGAACAACTATAGAATAAATTAAATAGTTAATCAAATATCTAATACTTAAATGAATAACAGGTCTTTTTAAATTCTACCTAAATATGTTAGGAAGTATGTTATTATTTAAATTCTAAGCACTTAAAAGAGCATAGAAAATTATGGAAAATTGGCTAACACAGTCTATGTATAGTACATGATCCTGATACAGTCTTGAAAAAGTTAGCACAACTAAAAATCAATAACACTTATCATTATAGATTCAAAAATATAAAATAAAATAAAATTTGGCAGTATATTAAAAGAGTAACACACTATGATCAGGTAGAATGTATTTCTAGAACACAATTTGTTAAACATGCGTAATATAGTACCCATAATAATAGAATAAAGAATGCCAACATATTGGGTAAAGAAAAGAAAAAGCAAAGGTTAAAAAACAATATAACCATCTAAAAGTAACATTTTTAAGAACTGTTCAGTAAAAGGTTCAACTCTGTAAGACACAAAACCCTGGAGACAAAAAGGAAAATATTCTCACATGTAAGTAAACACAATTTAAAATCTCTTATAAAAGGTGAATAACAAATCAGGAGAAAATATTTTTCTAACATATATAACAGGCAAAGGTTAATATCCATAATATATAAAGAACACTAATGAATCAATAAGAAAAAGGTAACCAAAATTGGTTAACTGAGAATTTATTTAGAAACAGATAATACACATGTATCATAATCATAAAAGAAGTCAAGCTCAGTGGAAACCAAGGAAATGTAAATTAAAGCAACAATTTTGTAAGCATACTTTTTCGTCCATCATATTGATAGATTTAAATGTTGTCAAAGCTTTAGTATAACTGATAATTTTATGTGCTATTTGTAAGGGTACAGATTGGAACAACTTTAAATGCTTACACATTCTTGGTCCAGCAATTCCATCCCAAGAAATCTATTCTTCAAAAATAATACCATGTGTATTAGCATTGGTTAAAGTACTAAAAAACTGGGCACAATATAAAGGAGAACAGTTAAATAATTATGACACTTTCATTGAAGGAAGAAAATGGAAAATGATGTAATTGTTAAGAATAATGGGATAGGTGTGGGTCTGCATGGACCCTGAGCTCCTCCCTCTGCTTCTCTTGCCTCCAAGGTCGCAGATTGTCCCAAAATCTGAGAAGAAGGCGGCATGATCCCCGACACCAAAACCTCACTGCCACTGCGCTCGAGACAGACCCTGCCAGCCGAAACCCTATCTGCCCTCTGGGCCACGTGCCAGATGTTGCTGTCTTTAAATTGAACCTGCTCACCGTTTTTGAGCAAAGAGCCCTGGGATGTGAAGAAAAGGAAACAACAGTCATACACCCAGGTAGGTTATTACAGACTATTGAGGAGAGTGCCTGTGCTATCAGCTGTGTGGTGGACAGGGTCTTCGTGCTCCGGCTGGGTGTCAGGCCTGTGCCTCTGAGCAGAGAGAGCTGAGTTCAGGGCATTGGTCCACCAGAGTCCTCCAGCTCCATGTAATATCAAATGGCAAAAGCTCTCCCAGAGATCTCCATCTCAATGCTAAGACCCAGCTCTACTCAACGACCAGCAAGCTACAGTGCTGGACCTCCTATGCCAAACAACTAGAAAGACAGGAACACAACCCCACCCATTAGCAGAGAGGCTGCCTAAAATCATAATAAGGTCACAGATACCCCAAAAAACAACACTGGACGTGGTCTTGCCACCAGAAACACAAGATACAGCCTCATCCACCAGAACACAGGCACCAGTCCCATCCACCAGGAAGCCTACACAGCCCACTGAACCAACCTTAGCCACCGGAGGCAGACACCAAAAAAAACAGGAATGACAAACCTGCAGACTGTGAAAAGAGACCCCAAACACAGTAAGTTAAGCAAAATGAGAAGACAGAGAAACACACAGCAGATGAAGGAGCAAGGTAAAAACCCACCTGACCAAACAAATGAAGAGGAAATAGGCAGTCTGCCTGAAAAAGAATTCAGAGTAATAAGAGTAAAGATATCCAAAATCTTGGAAATAGAATGGAGAGAATAAAAGAAACGTTTAACAAGGACCTAGAAGAACTAAAGAGCAAACCAACAACGATGAACAACACAATAAATTAAATTAAAAATTCTCTAGAAGGAATCAATGGCAGAATAACTGAGGGAGAAGAATGGATAAGTGACCTGGAAGATAAAATAGTGGAAATAACTACTGCAGACCAGAATAAAGAAAAAAGAATGAAAGAATTGAGGACAGTCTCATACACCTCTGGAACATCATTAAACACACCAACATTCGAATTATAGGGGTCCCAAAGAAGAAGAGAAAAAGAAAGGGACTGAGAAAATATCTGAAGAGATTATAGTGGAAAACTTCATTAATATAAGAAAGGAAATAGTAAATCAAGTGCAGGAAGTGCAGAGAATCCAATACAGGATAAATCCAAGGAGAAATATTTCAAGACACATATTAACCAAACTATCAAAATTAAATACAAAGAAAAATGTTAAAAGCAGCAAGGGAAGGGCAACAAATAACACATAAAGGAATCCTCATAAGGTTAACAGCTGATCTTTCAGCAGAAACTCTGCAAGCCAGAAGGGAGTGGCAGGACATATTTAAAGTGATGAAAGGGAAAAATCTACAACAAAGATTACTCTACCCAGCAAGGATCACATTAAGATTCGACAGAGAAATTAAAGGCTTTACAGACAAGCAAAAGCTAAGAGAATTCAGCACCACCAAATCAGCTTTACAACAAATGCTAAAGGAAATTCTCTAGGCAGGAAACACAAGAGAAGGAAAAGACCTATAATAACAAATCCAAAACAATTAAGAGAATGGTAATAGGAACATACATATTGATAATTACCTTAAATGTAAATGGATTAAATGCTCCCACCAAGAGATATAGACTGGATTAATGGATAAAAAAACTAGACCCAAATATATGCTGTCTACAAGAGACCCACTTCAGACCTAGGGACACATAAAGACTGAAAGTGAGAGGTTGGAAAAAGATATTCCATGCAAATGGAAATCAAAAGAAAGCTGGATTAGCAATTCTCATATCAGAAAAAAATAGACTTTAAAATAAAAACCATTATAAGAGACAAGGAAGGACACTACATAATGATCAAGGGATCAATCCAAGAAGAAGATATAACCATTGTAAATATTTATCCACCCAACATAGGAGCACTTCAATACATAAGGCAACTGCTAACAGCCATAAAGGGGAAATCTACAGTAACACAATCATAGTTGGGGACTCTAACACACCACTTACACCAATGGACAGATCATCCAAAATGCAAAATAAATAAGGAAACACTAGATTTAAGTGATATATTAAACAAGATGGACTTAATTGATATTTATAGGACACTCCATCCAAAAACAACAGAATATGTATTCTTCTCTAACTGCTTATGAAACATTCTCCAGGATAGGTCATACCTTGGGTCACAAATCATGCCTTGGTAAATTTAAGAAAACTGAAATCATATCAAGTACCTTTTCTGACCACAATGCTATGAGACGAGATATCAATTACAGGAAAATAATCTGTAAAAAATACAAATACATGGAGGCTAAACAGTACACTACTCAATAACCAAGAGATCACTGAAAAATCAAAGAGGAAATAAAAAAAATAGCTAGAAACAAATGACAATGAAAACATGATGACCCAAAACCTATGGGATGCAGCAAAAGCAGTTCTAAGAGGGAAGTTTATAGCAATACAATCTTACCTCAAGAAACGAGAAACATCTCAAGTAAACAACTTAACCTTACACCTAAAGCAATTAGAGAAAGAAGAACAAAAAACCCCAAAGTTAGCAGAAGGAAAGAAATCATAAAGATCAGATCAGAAATAAATGAAAAAGAAATGAAAACAAAAATAAACAAATGGGACCTAATGAAACTTCAAAGCTTTTGCACAGCAAAGGAAACCATAAACAAGACCAAAAGACAACCCTCAGAATGGGAGAAAATATTTGCAAATGAAGCAACTGACAATGGATTAATCTCCAAAATTTACAAGCAGCTCATGCAGCTTAACAACAACAACAACAACAAAAAACCCAATCCAAAAATGGGCAGAAGACCTAAATAGACATTTCTCCAAAGAAGATATACAGATTGCCAACAAACACATGAAAGGATGCTCAACATCACTAATCATTAAAGAAATGCAAATCAAAACTACAATGAGATATCATCTCACACCAGTCAGAATGGCCATCATCAAAAAATCTAGAAACAATAAATGCTGGAGAGGGTGTGGAGAAAAGGGAACCCTCTTGCACTGTTTGTGGGAATGTAAATTGATACAGCCACTGTGGAGAACAGTATGGAGGTTCCTTAAAAAATTACAGATAGAACTACCATATGACCCAGCAATCCCACTACTGGGCATATACCCTGAGAAAACCATACTTCAAAAAGAGTCATGTACCAAAATGTTCATTGCAGCTCTATTTACAATAGCCCGGAGATGGAAACAACATAAGTGTCCATCATCGGATGAATGGATATAGAAGATGTGGCACCTATGTACATTGGAATGTTACTCGGCCATAAAAAGAAACGAAATTGAGCTATTTGTAATGAGGTGGCTAGACCTAGAGTTTGTCATACAGAGTGAAGTAAGTCAGAAAGAGAGAGACAAATACCATATGCTAACACATATATATGGAATTTAAGAAAAAAAAATGTCATGAAGAACCTAGGGTTAAGACAGGAATAAAGACACAGACCTACTGGAGAATGGACTTGAGGATATGGGGAGGGGGAAGGGTGAGCTGTGACAGGGCGAGAGAGAGGCATGGACATATATACACTACCAAACGTAAAATAGATAGCTAGTGGGAAGCAGCCGCATAGCACAGGGAGATCAGCTTGGTGCTTTGTGACCACCTGGAGGGGTGGGATAGGGAGGGTGGGAGGGAGGGAGATGCAAGAGGGAAGAGATATGGGAACAAAAGAAAATTAAAATAAATAAATAAATAAAATTAAGCAGCCAGTTAAATTTCTCATTGTTTTAAAATAGAACTAAAATTAGGCAACTCCCACACTCTTCTCTACTGAAATATTAAAAGTATGCTTCATAAGGAAAAAAAAAAAAAGAAATGAAGGAAACCATAGCAAAGATCAATAAAACTAAAAGTTGGTTCTTTGAGAAAATAAACAAAATTGATAATCCATTAGCCAGACTCATCAAGAAAAAAAAAGGGAGAAGACTCAAATCAATAGAATTAGAAATGAAAAAGGAGAAGTAACAACTGACACTGCAGAAATACGAAGGATCATGAGAGGTTACTACAAGCAACTATATGTCAATAAAATGGACAACCTGGAAGAAATGGATAAATTCTTAGAAAAGCACAACCTTCCAAGAATGAACCAGGAAGGAATAGAAAATATAAATAGACCAATTACAAGCACTGAAATTGAGACTGTGATTAAAAATCTTCCAAGAAACAAAAACCCAGGACCAGATGGCTACACAGGTGAATTCTACCAGATATTTAGAGAAGAGCTAACAGCTATTCTTCTAAAAGTCTTCCAAAATATAGCAGAGGGAGAAATACTCCCCAAATCATTCTACGAGGTATCATCACCCTGATACCAAAACCAGACAAAGAAAGAATACTACAGGCCAATATCACTGATGAACATAAATGCAAAAATCCTAAATAAAATACTAACAAACAGAATCCAACAGCACATTAAAAGACTCATACACCATGATCAAGTGGGGTTTATCCCAGGACTTCAAGGATTCTTCAGTATAAGCAAATCAATCCATGTGATACACCATATTAACAAATTGAAGGAGAAAAAAACATATGATCATCTCAATAGATGCAGAAAAATCTTTTGACAAAATTCAACACTGATTTATGATAAAAACCCTCCAGAAAGTAGTCATAGAGGGAACTTACCACAACATAATAAAGGCCATATATGACAAACCCGCAGCCAACATCGTTCCCAATGCTGAAAAACTGAAACTGTTTCCATTAAGATCAGGAACAAGACAAAGTTGTCCACTCTCACTTCTATTATTCAACTTTGTTTTGGAAGTGTGAGCCACAGCAATCAAAGAAAAAAAAGAAATAAAAGGAATCCAAATTGGAAAAGAAGAAGTAAAACTGTCACTGTTTGCAGATGACATGATACTGTACATAGAGAATCCTAAAGATGCTACCAGAAAACTACTAGAGCTAATCAATGAATTTGATAAAGTAGCAGGATACAAAATTAATGCACAGAAATCTCTGGCATTCCTATACACTAATGATGAAAAATCTGAAAGAGAAATTAAGGAAACACTCCCATTTACCATTACAACAACAGGAATAAAATACCTAGGAATAAATCTACCTAAGGAGAGAAAAGACCTGTATGCAGAAAAGTATAAGACACTGATGAAAGAAATTAAAGATGATACAAACAGATGGAGAGATATACCATGTTCTTGGATTGGAATAATCAGCATTGTGAAAATGACTATACTATCCAAAGCAATCTACAGATTCAATGCAATCCCTATCAAACTAACACTGGCATTTTTCACAGTACTAGAACAAAAAATTTCACAATTTGTATGGAAACACAAAAGACCCCGAATAGCCAAAGCAATCTTGAGAAAGAAAAACAGAGTTGGAGGAATCATGCTCCCTGACTTCAGACTATACTACAAAGCTACAGTAATCAAGACTGTATGGTACTGACCCCCAAACAGAAATATAGATCAATGGAACAGGATATAAAGCCCAGAGATAACCCAATGCACATATGGTCACCTTATTTTTGATAACAGAGGCAAGAATATACAATGGAGAAGAGACAGACTCTTTTATAAGTGGTGCTGGAAAACTGGACAGCTACATGTAAAAGAATGAAATGAGAACCCTCCCTAACACCATACAGAAAAATAAACTCAAAATGGATTAAAGACCTAAATGTAAGGCTAGACACTGTAAAACTTTTAGAGGAATACATAGGCAGAACACTGTATGATATAAACCACAGCAAGATCCTTTGACCCACCTCCTAGAGAAATGGAAATAAAAACAAAAGTAAACAAATGGAACCTAATGTAACTTGAAAGCTTTGTAACTTGAAAGCTTTTGCACAGCAAAGAAACCATAAACAAGACGGAAACACAGCCCTCAGAATGGGAGAAAATATTTGCAAATGAAGCAACTGAGAAAGGATTAATCTCCCAAATTTACAAGCAGCTCATGCAGCTTAATATCAAAAAAAAACAAACAACCTAAGCCAGAAATGGGAAGAAGACCTAAATAGATATTTCTCCAAAGAAGATATACAGATTGCCAACAAACACATGAAAGGATGCTCAACATCACTAATCATTACAGAAATGCTGATCAAAACTCCAATGAGCTCTCACCTCACACCAGTCAGAATGGCCATCATCAAAAAATCTACAAACAATAACTCCTGGAGAGGGTGTGGAGATAAAGGAACCCTCTTGCACTCTTGGTGGTAATATAAATTGATACAGCCACTATGGAGAACAGTGTGGAGGTTCCTTAAAAAACTAAAAATAGAACTACCATTCGACCCAGCAATCCCACAACTGGGCATATATCCTGAAAAAAGCATAATTCAAAAACAGTCATCTATCACAATGTTCATTGCAGCTCTATTTACAATAGCCAGGACATGGAAGCAACCTAGGTGTCCATCAACAGATGAATGAGGAAAGAAGATGTGGCACATATATACAATGGAATATTACTCAGCCATAAGAAGAAACGAAATTGAGCTATTTGTAGTGAGGTGGATGGACCTAGAGTCTGTCATACATAGTGAAGTAAGTCAGAAAGAGAAAAACAAATACCGTATACTAACACATATATATGGAATGTAAAAAAAAAAAAAAAAAGTGTTCTGAAGAACCTAAGGGCAGGACAAGAATAAAGATGCAGACATAGAGAATGGGCTTGAGGACATGGAGAGTGGGAAGGGTAACCTGCGACCAAGCGAGAGAGTGGCATGGACATATATACACTACCAAACGTAAAATAGATAGTTAGTGGGAAGCAGCTGCATGGCACAGGGAGATCAACTCGGTGCTTTATGACCACCCTTTCCCACCCTAGAGGGGTGGGAAAGGGAGGGTGGGAGGGAGGGAGACGCAAGAGGGAAGAGGTATGGGAACATATGTATATGTATAACTGATTCACTTTGTTATAAAGCAGAAACTAACACACCATTTTAAAGCAATTATACTCCAATAAGATGTTAAAAATATATATATAACGAGATAAATGGAGGGAGCTTATGAAGAGATAAATGGATTTGTAACAACAACAAAACAAAGGATATTAGTCACATTATGTTCACATTAATATTGAATGTATATGAAAATGTATACAAAATAATAACTGGAATGATATCAATTAATTTGGCAAATATTTAGTGAACACTTAGATGTGTGCTATTGATTGTTCTCAGGTGCTAGATTTATGGCTATGACAAACCAGGAAGATAAATACTATTTTGTTTACCTTTATGGTGTTGAATTTGGTAGTAAAGAGGGTTTGTTTTTATATGTTACTATATTGTATGAATTTCTTTTTGACTGATATATATTCATATGCTACTTTTATGAATTTAGAATATAAGGTAAAAAAGAAAAAAAGAGAAAAATTAAACCCATAGGTACTTCTTGTTCATTTGATATTATAATTTTATTGGCATAAGTCTGAATTTAACTTATGAATTTGATAATTATGTATTTAGATACTTTTCCATTCACACTTGCTGATTTATTTATCAGCAAGAGACTAAAACAGTGTTTATACACACACTGAAAGATATAGTGTTAAACATGTAGTTTGCTTTCATATGTTCTATGAAAGGAAACAATTTCAGACACATCCAGAAATCATTATCTGAATGGCCGAAAGATATTTGTATATATCAAAGAAATTCTCCATTTCCTTAGTGAGGGCATATATGGCGGCAGAAAATACATTTTTTCGGGTGATAGTTTAATTCGAGGAGGAAGAAAGAGCTTGCACAAATAATTTGAAATAAATCATTTTAAGCAGATGCATATTCATTCAAAATAAGTAATTATAACTGTGTTTACACAACATTTATAATTTATTTAGTTCTTTCAGAATGATGTGCTCTATCACAGTATATAGAGTTAGTTTTACAGTGTATGTTCTGCAGAACATGGTATGAGAGAAAATAGCATTTTCAAAGCTTTTCTGTTTCCTTTTGTCATCATTATTTACCTGAATTGTTCAAGTAGGTATAAATAACACTCAAGGAAAAGCAAAGTTCTTCTTTGTCCACACTGAGTTTGAAGTAGTCAAGTTAGTAGGATTTAGAATTTAGAAAAATGGCTATTACATATCAAATTGGGAGTCTCTGGTACCAAAATGGTAGCTGAAACCTGGCCATAAGTGCAATATAGCCAAAGAAGAGAGCATATAATGAACAGAAAAGGCTGATAATGAAATTTTGGGGGCCATGAAAGGTTACAGGATGGTAGAAGGAAGTGTATCCAGTAAAAGGGACAGCATCTGGAAATAAGAGTGTCACTGACAACCTGAAATCTACTTTGGAATATGAAGTTGAATTATTGAAAAGTTAACCTCATCTTCCCTGTATTTGCCTTCTAGGTTCTTTCCTTATCCTCAGAGTCACTACTTAGATATAAAATGGTTCCAGATGCAACTGTGCCAAACACACAAGTAAGTCTCAGCATTTGGTTTATTGGTTTTGCTTGGAAATATTTTATGATTCAGTGAACTACGTATTTGGCCAGTTTAATTGCAACTGAAAATTGGAGAGGTTTAATTTACCTGTTTATGCAGTCACTTGAGTGGCTAAATTTATGCAATTTTTTTCTTTTAAGGAGATGTGATAACAGGCACCTATTATATCTTCTAGCCAAGTCTTCTCATTATATACACATATCTCTCATTAATGCAAATTTGTGGTTTATTTTGTTGATGTCAAAATTGGTTTGTATAATCTGCTTCCTAAGGTGATAAAAAAAAAATCCTTAGATTTCAATACATTGTTTACTTGATGTAACTAAATCAGTTAAAGCACTTATATTTTTCCTATAATATACTGGCTTTATAAGTGAGAAGAATTGGAAATTCTTGTTCAGATATGTTTCAAAGTGGTGATACTTGTGTTTTTTGAAATTATTCAACTTTTAAAATTAATCCAATAAGACATTATCTCCGAAGGGTGGGGTTATACTTTTTTATGGGCTGACTTACGTGTTTTCAACAGAAATGATCAAATTAATTGAACGTTATGTTTGCTCTTCTTTTTTTTCCATTATGTAGATTCAATTGGTCTAAAAATGTTGTTTGGTTGAATTTACACTAGTTTAGCAATGTGTGCATTAAAGCTGCATTTCCCTAGAATAAAAAGCTGATTTCTCAGGCCCTAAAACACACCAGGAGTTAAATACCACTTATGCAGTCAAATAAGAGGTATTTTTGAAGCATTACAAAAGGACAGAATAGACAAATATTATGGTTCAGTGATTCTGATAAATACAAATGATCCAAAACCTTCAATCCAGGAACCAAGTATAAGCAATGCCCAGTTTTCCTGAACTCCCTAGAAAAGAAATAATGGAAATAATTTTAATGCTGGAAAAAAGGTTAGCAAATAAGAATCTAGCTAGGTTCCCTGTACAATCTCTTACAAAGAAAAAAAATCGCAGAGCCTCATACATGTGTAGGTGAGTGTTCGAAGTTCTGATTGCTTATCTGAACTCTCCAACGTTTGGCAGCATGCCCACCTTCAGGGCAGACCCTGTCATCTTTGGCATGAAACAGAATGAGGTGATCTGAACCTAGGAGTCAATTTCTTCTCTAGATGCATGTGTGCAACTCCTATTAATTTTAATGAGAATTATGTTTGCACATTGAGGCAGGATAAATCCCTTCGGGAGGAATCTTTTCCTTGGATGCATACGCGTAATTTCCATTAAAGGGACAAAACCCCAGGGGAAACGTACATGGGTGCCTGAGGGCACGCTCTGACACTTTGCATAAAAAACACTGCACAAATCACCAGGTCATCTTAAACTTGTAGATGCCAAAATATAAGAGGTAAGTGAGCATTTATTTAAGCCTGAAATTTGTATTCAGTTGATGTGGATTTCTCTGAGAACTACCTTTAATTTGTGATCATATAAAGAAGAAATGACTACCAAACTGTAGAATCCAATCTTATAATTAGGATATTTGTTAAAGAACAGTAACCAATATAAGGTGAATAGTGTCATATATATTTTTAAAAGAAATAATACAATTCAAATGAAAGAGACAATGAAAACTGAGTTAATGAAAAAAGTAACCTATTTCACATACTCTTGCTTCCAAAGGAGACTTCGAAGATTATGGACGATTTAAGTCTTTTCATCAGTGAATCCTGTGTGAAAACTTTTTAAGTGGCCCTAATATGTAATGAATAACCTCAGGGCAGAGATCTGTTTGAAGGCGATATGATTGATGGTCTATCATTCCTAATTCACTGTTTATACTGGTAGAGAGCCTACTGGGAAAATACCTCATTCATCAGGGTATTAGTGAATTCAACCAACGTATGGCACCTTCATTTTAACAAACTAAAGGAGAAAAGCTAAATGGGGGAAATTGACAACCATCTCTGATTCTATGATAATGCAATTAGGCTGCCCCTCTCCAGAGCTTTTGCTAATTCACAAAACAGCTTCAGTCGGCAGGTCATAAATATATGATCATTTTTCACACTTTGAAAAGTAATGATGCCTTGACATGAATCAATAAATCTTGGTGAAGTCCTTTATACTTTTTATGTTCAGCATGCAAGTCAGTTTTAAAACTCATGTGTATTAAATCTGACTTGCTATACAGCCTGTGTTTACACAATCTAATTTAACAAAGTCTCAAATAAACGTGTAAATGAAGTGTTTATAGTAAGCACAAGGAAAGTTTCCCTTTCATTGAGAAAGTGTGATATGGTGCATCAAACTATTTTAATTTGCACCCTGAAATACCCATATTTGCAAATGTGCCACATACAGAGAGCTGTTGCTCTTAAAATTTGGTAGTTTCTATATCGAGCTTTGCATGTTATGCTCAATAGATGAATAAAAAAAAATTTCTACTGCATATGACACAGTATGTAGTACATTATTTATCTAAAATGGATTTGTTGCAAAACATCCAGAAACATTAATAACACTCTTCCAGTCCAAAAAAAATGTTTGCTCATCTTTCTAAAACAATTGCATAAAAATCCGTGCAAACATATATTCATGTATTAAGTAGCAAATATACACAGTAGCACAACAGTTTTCTAACAATCATAGCTCCGCATACTCTACAGGGAATAGGAAGATGGACAGGCTAATGAATACAGCAGGTAGCAAGTGGTTGAGGTTTGCTTAAGGATGAATTATCAAACAGGAACAAATTGCCAATTTAAAGAGGTTATACTATATAGTACATAGCATTTTATTTTTTATTCTTGGAATGGTTGACAATTTTCCTGGATGAAAACTGAAATGATACCAAATCATACATGTACCTGCTGTGCTGTCATTCCCATTAAACTCTCCCTTTGTTTTGTTTATTCACCGTCCCTGGTTGCAAAAAAGAAAAAAAAAAAAGTGCCTTAAGACAGGGGTGGACAAAGCAGTACTTTCATCAAAGACCTGGACAGCAATATGTTTTTAAATTAAAAATAAAACAATTGGTGCTTGGTTCATGAGTTTTTCACTGTCATTTGGAATTGTTGATGAAAATAAATATTGCATAGAAAATGATTTCTGAAGTGTTCATGCATTCTGCTCGAATATCTCCATTACTCAATATTTGCTATGATGAGTAATTGGTATGATATACTATCTATAAATAGACTGTATCCACAATACAACATCAAGGGCGTGATGGGAAATCGATTCCACTGGTTGAAATTTCCATTTTGTCTTATGGTCTGTAAATCTAGCCTTACGCATACATATTCCCTACATACTGAGTAAAAGTGGTAAATTCTAAAAAATTTTAATTTTTAAAACCAGATTACCATATCACAAATTATCTCATAAAGATAGTTTGGAAAAGCCATTTTGAGAATACCCTTCAAATGTTCACAAAGGGACACCAATCAGTAATTGAGAACTAATATTACAGAGGGATTTATATGCAGATCTATACACAACACATTGAACTCTCTTGCATTTCTCATTGTAGTGGATCCTGATTTGATTTTGGGTAAAATATGCAGTTCCCTCCAAAATAACCATCTTTACTTCAAGACAGGCTATGCAAAGTGGTGTGAAACAACCTCTAAAATTATTGGACTAAATCCTATGTCTTGTCCTCTAATTCTGATCATGAGAGGCCTGGAGGAGGCCTGGATTCATTTTATCTGTTGGAGGCCTGGATTCATTTTATAAAGGTTATTGCAAGGAAAATATTTGGATTAATGGTATAATTTAGTGACAGTAGGTCTAACCTCAGCTGAATGACAATAGAATTGAAAAAGTAACCAATGGGATAGATGCGACTGTGGCTGTTGGGGCAGCAGCAGGAGGCTGCAGGGGTCACTGTGATTGGCATTGTCACTTTCCCCATTCATCAAGCAAGGCCAGACTTCCTGAATCATTTCCCAGACGGGGCAGCTCGTCAGTTTAAACACCTGATATGAAGCCATCCGTCATCTGATAACATGATCGTTGGGCTGCAGCTGGCTGGGTGCTCTGCAGCCCGAGTGCACATGTGATGGACTGAAGCCAGGGAGGCAGGCTTAGTCGCGTTGCCCTCCCTTGATAGGATTTGCAGTCCTCTACTGGACCATGGAACAGGTGGAGGCTGAGTGAGAATGAAAAAATTACCATGTGTTGCAGGGATTAGAGCCTTACATACTCACCACTCCGCCTGAATACCAATCAAAGCCAGACAACCAAACTTGAGTCAGACCAACTTCAGGCCTGGCCATAGAACAGGGAATTAGAAGATATGCAAAAACACTGGAAGACCTGGTTTCCTGCACTAAGAACAACTTTTAACATTTGTAATCCGCCTAAATTTTTTCTAAACCAAATGGCTGGAGATGAGATTTTTCTCTAAAATTCTTCAACTTTCTTTTTCTTTTCTTTCTTTTTTTAAAAAATAAACAAAGCAACTTAAGCATTTTTAAAAGAGAGAGAGAGAGAGAGAGAGAGAGAGAGAGAGAAGAGTAATCTCTAGGGAATCATCACAAATCCTGTTATTTTATGCTTACCATGGAGAAAAAAACTAATGCAACAAAGAGAATCAGACAAAGAGACAAATTATGCACACTTAAACTGAAAGTGTTTATTGCCATGTGAAGTATAATTATGCTGATTTAAAATGTTCACTGCTCAGACAGTCTAGAGCTTATCAGAATAAGGGCTAACCTTTCACTAGAGACTGAGGCTTTTGCTGAATTCCACAGAAGCATGGAAAATAGGGCTGTGTAGAAGGGTGGCCTCATTTCTCACCCTGGTGGACTGTTCTGCGAAACCATCCCTTTATTCGTAAAAATTAAAATCCCTCAGTTGGAGAGTCCATAACTGAGATAGCAAGTTAACTAGTGAATACTTAATCCTCTTATGTCCTTTAGTGGAATAATATAAAGAAGTTTATTGTGCTTAGCATATGACACTCCTTATTGTCATAATTCCTAGCAAGGGTCTATTCTAGCTTATTTGCTGTTCTCTGCCAATGGTGAGCTCTCTCTCTCCCTCCCTCTCTCATTCTCTGTCTCAGATGAATGATTTTGCGTCTCCACCCTAAATGACTTGTGTCTCCAAGAAACCTCTCCACAGACTTGATTTTGCAGCTGTGAAGGGGTGGAGCCATTTCTGATGCAGATTCTACATCTAGTTTCCATTTCCTCCCCATCAAATTTTCTGTTCAGGGTACTTTGTCTATCTTCCAGGGACACGTGTGAGTACCTGTCTACTCCTACTTAGATGGCAATTTTAAATAATTATTCATACATATAGGAAAAAATTTAAACCACAGAACCGCCAGCCTCCTAAACTGAAGAGCAGTTTTGCTTTCCTTCTCCTTTCTTCACCTGTATTTACAGTTAAGTTTTATGCCCAAAGAGTAAACATAAAATCTCACAAGGATGTTACTGAGAAGAAATAAGGAAAGATAGGCAAATAAGTAAGAATTTAAGATAGCATACATATTTTAGAGATATAATATTGAGAGGAAAGACCAGAAGTTAGACCCACCAGTGTTCAGATCTTAGTATTGCTGAAACTTACTATGTAACTTCAGACAAGTTATTTAACTTCTCTGAACTAAATAGTTTTTATCTGTGAAATGTGATTATTTAATATTATTCATTATTAAATACCTTTTTCAATTGTTTAAAAAGGTTAAACATCATACTGAATTTAAATAGCTAACATAGTATTTGGCCCATAGTAAGATCTCCATTAATAGTAGCTGTTGCTATATTGCTCTATAACATTGTACAAATAACAATAAGACAATTTACTCCCAATAGGGAAAAGTTTTGCATTTTAGTTCAACAACATTCTTTGAGGGTTTACTTTGTGCCAGTTGCCATGCCAAGGATTAGAGATAAAAGGACATTTAAGACATAGTCCTTCTCCCTCACGAGTCTAAGCCAAGGTTGCTAAAGTTGCACAGGAAAATTTTTTTATGCTACATTTTTTTTTTCTTTTAAAGATTATATCAGTTGTTGTAAAATTTAAAGCACAAATTTTCCCCAACATACTGGTGTAACACATAAAATAGTCCTAACACTGTTTTGATTAATGTAAAATATTTTCACATTTTGAAATAAAGAAAGTTTAGTGATTAAAATAGTATATTCTCTTGGTCTGTAATTCACAGTAATTCATTTTACAAATATTTGAAAACATAAAAATGCAGTCTACTGTGTAAGGTCCAAAAATTCAGAGTTAAATAAGATGCAGTTTTGCAATCAGTTGAGGTGGCAGAAGTAAAAATAACTGTTTTATGATCTGAAATAGGCTATGAAAGAGGTTTGGAATAAATGCAATGAGAAAACAGAGTGAGCATAATTAATTTTGTGTAGGGCATGTTGTCATTGGGGAAATCTTTGTAAGGGAGATAATATTTAAACAATGAGTAGGATTGAAAAGAGGCAAAGTTCATTCTAGGTTGAGAGAACAGCACAAACAAAGGCTCAGAGGGACTCTTGAGAATGCAAAGAGTATTTCATTTATTCATTCAACAAATATTTGAAAATAAATGTTTATCGAGTTTTATACAAGATTGCCTTGTAAATTTACACTTTGAAGCACCCTTCTGTTCCAAATATAAAACAATAGATAAAATTTTAAACACAAACATTTAAAAAGATTTAGCTGTGCTAAAAACAATAAAATGAAGCAAAGTAAACATCTTTGTGGAATAGATACAAAATAGAAATGTTTGGTGGTCAGTGGAGGTGTGGATGAAGGACTAGGGCTGCCAGTTGCTGTGTATAAAACCTGGTAGTTCATGCTTGTGAGGTGAATTCCTCCCTGTGAGGTGGGAGAGAAGAGCCAAACTCACTAATTGAAACCAGGGGCTGGGGAAGGAGGCGCCCTGTAGTAAAAGGCATAGAAATATGGCTTATATGAAGCCATGGGGGACAGAAGAAGCAAACACAGCCTTGTGACCAGAAATGGAACCAAGCCTTAAGATGACTTTGTGACAGAAACTGTAAAATTCTTGATGTCTCTGTTACATAACATTTAATCTTCAATATAGGATATGGCTTTGCTATGGGACACTTGGGGGACCAGGTAGAAGCACTACAAAACTGGACATGGAAGAAAAAACTGAGAAAGAAATTCTGGAGATAACTGATAATTCCTAAAGCCAGGGGAGGAAAAACCCTAATACTGAGAAAGTAATCAAGAAAATAAAAATTTTCTATATTAATTTATTTCATAAAAGTTAATGTAGTAGAACAACTGATATATATTTTAAAATAAATATACTTAGGAAGTTCAGGGAGATGAATGAATAACATCCATAAAGAACAAAGAAATAATGAAATAAAACCCAGGATGAAATGAAGCAAAAAAGGCCTGGATGTGAAAAAGAGTAATTAAAATCCTGAAAATGAATAATATAGCCAGTGAAATTAAAAACTCTATTGATGAAATACACTCTACATTAGACACAGGCAAAGAGGAATTAGTAAATTGGAAGACAGTAATGAATAATTCACTCAGAAAGCAGCAGAGTTAGAGATGAAAAATATGATTATGAAGGAGCATTTTAGATACCTGGAGAATACACCGACAGGCTCCTGTATACATCTAGTGACAGTACCAAAAGGAAAAGAGTACCTTGCAGCAAATGCAAAGGAAGAATGATGAGACTGACAGCAAACTTCTTCCCAGTAAGAGTATGTGTCAGATGTGTATCCATATAATCAGCTAAAGGGAAATAGCTGCCAGTTTAAAATTTTATACCTAATTGAATTACCATTTAATGCAGAGGTCAAAATGAAGACATTTCAGGCATACAGAGACTAAGGGAGATTGCAACAGTCAGATACTAAAAGAACTATTAAACAGGAAGGGATGGAACACATGCAAAAACTTTGAGCAAACTAGTAAATTCAGTAATATACTAACTGGAAAATAAAATACATTTTTGTGTGTGTGTGTTCAGAACAAAAGTAGGGGCAGTAAGTGTGTAGCTAGCATAGGCTATGAGCTTTGTGATCTGAGAAAAATAGAACTATTGGGTGACTTTAGACTTTTTAGAAAAATTTCCACAGCTGTTCAGAGTATTGGGTGTTCATGGCTCAAAGCTGAGTCTCTATCATTTGAATTGTTCCTTCACCCAAGGTTAGGCCCCTTTCTGGGGGCAGCCCATATCCAACAACTGGTTGATGTAGGAATACAAAAGTCTGGCTTTTTTTGCCTCAGAGTTGGACAACTCTGAAGGGTCATCCCAACTCCATAACATCTCATGGGATCTGTTGAGTTCTCTCTTGTAACTGTCTCTCAGTTCAACTTCTCCTTCAGCCCAGTGCTTGCTTTCCTTTTTCTTACAACATTTCTCAAAAATCTTTAGCATGCAAATCTCTGTCTCAGAGTCTGTTTCCAGGGATACTGACCTAGAAAAATTTGGAACCAGAAATAGTCCCAGGAAGCAGACTCTAAAATGGGATATTAGAGCTGGGTCACTCATTGACCAGATGACAGAACTCCATCACTGCTGGTAGGTGGAGTACTGATAACCCCTAGAATGATGTAGCAGTGAAAGAGTTAAATTTTTATCAATAATGACTTGGGATTGGACACCAGTGGAACAGAATGCACTAGCAAGGAAAAGATCTCAGGCTTTGAGAGATTTATAGGAAGTAGTAACTATATGGACCATGGAATTGGATGGCTTTTGCCATCAGTGAGAAAGAAACACAATCTTAGTAGGCTTCTTTGCATTCTGGAGGAGGGATATTTCACTCCTGAGAATATAACTCTGATCCATTTAGTAAGCTGAGCCCAGAGCAGAACAGAGTTCGGCAGCAGGTCTAGATACAGGGCAAGCAGTTTTGCTACTTGGACCACATAACCTTGCATGTCCAATGATATTAATGGTATATGTGGTAGAAAAATGCTATGGAATTTAAGGTAAGCCCCAGTAGGAAAATCATAACCTAGACTCCCAGAATTTTGGAGTAAGTCCATGTCATCCACTGCAGAAAATTATGCTCCATTTTAAAAACAACCTCTGGCATGCTACTGAGCCCTGGTTGAGAGGAAGCCTCTGAGGATGGAAACTCAAATAACCATGTGATCAGAACAGACTCCCATGGAATGTGTTCTGTCAGAACTATCATGTTATAATGTTGGGAAAGCCCAATGCAATTCATTAATAACGTGGAAGTAAGATTGGGGCCAGAAGCTGCAGGAAAGCTTCAAAAGCAAGTGGCCCAGGCTTCCATGTCATCCATCACCTATGGCTACATAGGAGGTTTCTTGTTATCAGAAGAGAAAGGAAAAAGGTCTAACACAATTTATGGATGAGTTGACTTCCTATGTGGGTTAAAGTTGAAAGTGGATTGCTCAGGAGTGGCCCTAAAAGAGAGTTGTGAGGGAAAATCCTCCCAGTGGAAAGAGCTTTAGGTGGTTCATCTGGTAATCTATTTTGTATTTTGATGAAGTCCAATTTGGCAGTTTTTGCTTTATGATTTTCACTTTTTTTGCATACTAAGAAATTATTGCCTAACCTAACATCACGAAGATTTTTCTCCTATGTTTCCTTCCAGAATTTTATAATTTTATGTTATACATTTAGGTCTGTGACCCTTTTCAAGTTAATATTTTATACCTTATTAGGTAAGGGTTGAGGTCTTCCCCCCACCCTTTTTGTTTATATATGTTCTAGCACCATTTGTTGAAAACAATATTATCTCTCCATTCAATTAACTTGGTACCTTTGTCAAAAGTAGGCCATATATATGTAGATGACCAAAGATAATTAAGAAATAATTAATAAACTTTGTTTTTTTAATAGTTTCAGATTTATAGAATAATTGAACTGATAGCACATAGAATTCCATATACCTACTCCACTCTTACCCCTTAACCCTTATCCCCACACAGAGTTTGGTCTATTATTAATATCCTGTATTAGTGCAGTACATTTGTTACAGTAAATGAGCCAATATTGAAGCATTATTATTAACTATAGTCAATAACTACATTGTTTCATTCTTTGTGTTGTACAGTTTTAGCGGTTTTGAAAAATGCGTGATAACATGTATCCACCATTAGTTTTACACAGAATAGCGTCACCACCCTGAAAAATCTGTGTTCTAGTTATTCATTTTATACCTCCCTCCCTTGGAATCCTTGGCAGCCAATGATATCTTTATTGTCTCTATAGTTTTGTCTGTTCCAAAATGTCATATAGTTGAAATCAGACAGTATATAGCCTTTTCAGACTGGCTTCTTTAATTTATCAATATGCATTTAAGGTTCCTCCATATCTTTTCATGGCTTGATAGCTCATTTCTTTCTTTATTTTTTTAATAGATCTTTATTGGAGCTTAATTGCTTCACCATACTGTTAGTTTCTGGTGTACACCAAAGTGAATGAGTCATAGGCATACATATGTCTCCATATCTCCTCCCTCTTGAGCCTCCCTCCCATCCTCTCTATCCCACCCCTATAAGTCATTGCAAAGCACCAAGATGATCTCTCTGTACTATGCTGCTGCTTTACACTAGCTAACTATTTTACATTCAGTAGTGTATATATGTCAATGCTACTCTCACTTTGCCCCAGCTTCCCCCTCCCACCCCGTGTCCTCAAGTCCATTCTCTATGTCTACATCTTTATTCCTGCCTTGCAACTAGGTTCATCAGTACCATTTTTATTTTCTGACTTACTTCACTCTGTATGACAGACTCTAGGTCCATCCACCTCACTACAAATAACTCAATTTTGTTTCTTTTTATGGCTGAGTAATCTTCCATTGTATATTTGTGCCACATCTTCTTTATCCATTCATCTGTCAATGGACATTTAGGTTGGTTCTATGTCCTGGCTATTGTAAATAGTACTGCAATGAACTTTGTGGTACATGTCTCTTTTTGAATTATGGTTTTCTTAGGGTATGTGCCCAGTAGTGGGACTGGTGGGTCATATGGTAGTTCTATTTTGAATGTTTTGAGGAATCTCCATTCTGTTTTCCATAGTGGTTGTATCAATTTACATTCCCACCAACAATGCAGGAGGGTTCCTTTTTTACCACACCCTTTCCAACATCTATTGTTCCCAGATTTTTTGATAATAAAAAGTATGGAATGCTCCACGAATTTGCGTGTCATCCTTGCTCAGGGGCCATGCTAATCTTCTCTGTATCGTTCCAATTTTAGTATATGTGCTGTTGAAGCGAGCATGCTCATTTCTTTTTATGACTGAATAATATTACATTGTATAGATGTACCATAGTTTGTTTATCCATTCACTTATTGAAGACATATTGGTTGCTTCCAGGTTTTGGTGGTTATAAATAAAGCTGATATAAACATTCATGCACAGATTTTTGTGCAGACATACATTTTTAACTCAATTGGGTAACTAGGAGCACAGTTGCTGGATTTTAAGGTAAGATTATGCTCAGCTTAGTAAGAAATTGTCTTCCAAAATGATTGTACCCATTTTGCAGTCCCACCAGCAATGGATGAGAGTTCTTGTTGTTCCACATCCTCACCAGCATTTGGGATTATCAGTCTTTTTTTTTTTTTTTTTTTTTTTTAAGTTTTAGCCATTCTAATGGGTGTGTAGTATTGTTTTAGTTTGCAATTCCCTAATGACTTATGATGTTGAGCATCTTTTCATTTGCTTATTTGCCATCTGTATATCTTCTTGGGTGAAGTTTCTGTTTAGATCTTTTCCACATTCTAAAAGTTCGGTTGTTTGTTTCCTTATTTTTGAGCTTAGAAAGTTTTCTGCATGTTTTGAATACAAGTTCTTATTTGGATATGTGTTTTACAAATATTTTCTCCAAGTTTTGGCTTGCCTCTTCACCTAAGAAAATTTTAAACTAAGTTTTTAATGTCAATAATTTAAAGTAACTACTATGAAAAGAAATCAATAGCTTCCAAATTTGTATAGAAATTAAAAAAGCATTAGAAAGCATTAAAAATCTATAAATGAAGAATATTAAAAATGCAAACACAACATGGTAATTGGAAAGTGAAAGATAGAAAACAGAGATACGGACAAATATATCAATCACAACAAGTGTAAGCACATTAAACTCTCCTATTAAAATACCTCTAGTATCAAACTAGACTAAAATGTGTTACTATTAACAGAACGTACAGAAGAGTTGATAATTAAGAAATGAAAAAATAAATAGTTGAGTAAGTACTCTGAAGATAATAAATAGAAAGTTATTTTAGCTATGTTAATATCAGACAAAGTAGAATTCATTTATTTATTTATTTAACTTTTATATTTTAATTAATTAATTTTTTTTGGCTGTGTTGGGTCCTCGTTGCTGCATGCAGGCTTTCTCTAGCTGTGGTGAGCAGGAGCTACTCTTCGTTGTGATGCACGGGCTTCTAATTGTGGTGGCTTCCCTAGTTGCAGAGCACGGGTTCTAGGTGCACAGGCTTCAGTAGTTGTGGCACACAGGCTCAGTAGCTGTGGCTCACAGGTTCTAGAGCACAGCCTCAGTAGTTGTGGCATACGGGCTTAGTTGCTCTGCGACATGTGGGATCTTCCCGGACCAGGGGTCGAACCCATGTCCCCTGCATTGGCAGGTGAAGTCTTAACCACTGCACCACCAGGGAAGTCCCCAAGATAGAATTTAGAATGTATTTCTGGAATGAAAGGATGATTCACCACTAGAAAAATATATCATAACACAACACATCAAATTTATAGATTAAGGAAAAAATGCTTAATTATATCAATAGATACATAAGCATTTGACAAAATTCAACATTTAGGTATAGTCAAATAATGTTGCTATGCCACAGTTAAAATCAATTAACTAGAGTTGAAAACAACCCAACATAGATATATTTTGAAAATGTAATGTTGGACAAAAATGTTATAAAATAACATCTATTATATGATATAATTTGTATAAAGTTTAACTACTTGCCAAAGCAATATCATGTTGTATATGGATATAAAATCTATTATATTGAAAAATATAAGAATATCTTCAGGAAAGTTTAACACTAAATTTATAATAGTGATTACCTCTTGGGAGGGGAGAGTACCCTCTTGGGAGGGTTTCAACTTTATTTGTAATATATACAATTAAAATCAGAAGCAAAACAACAATACACATTTATTGAATTTTACCTTTGGAAGACATTTTCTAGGCACTGAAAATATTGGGATGAGTGAGTCATGATCTCTGCTTTCAAAATACTCTCATTTCAGGAGATGGGACATAATTGTATCTAACATAAATTTTATAAGGCCCTTATTGGTTCTCATGTGAATTGCCACAACAGTAATTCTACTAAATGCTTCATACGTGTTGGCTATTATTATTACTGTTAAGAGAACTGGATAATTCATATGGACATTGTTAATAACAACTGCACATACAACATGAGCTTATTGCTTATATTAGGAGAAAAAATGTAAATCTTAAGTCTATTTCCTAGTAAAATGTAGTAGGTTGTATATTGTGCTTTATGAGACCATCAATCACTAGATTAATAGATTATATTAATCTTCCCCACCCCCTCTTTTAATCTAGGCAAATGGCTCCAGTATTCCGCACAATAAGTTGCACTAGTGAAATCAGCCTATAATTGGCTTGTTACCGTAAGAGAATTAAGTTGAGAACCATGGAAGAAGGTAGGATGGATACGGAGCTAGGAACAGAATCCAGAAGGCAGAGATAGGGACAGAATCAAAGGATATCCAGACCTGGAAGAGACTCCCAATCCACAGGACTGGAAGTAAAAATAAAGACAAAAATTGTTCTAAACTTTTCTTCATGTCACTTGCAAAAAAAAAAAAAATCTTTTTATTTAGGGAAACAAAATTCTTTCTCATAGTTAATTTCTCCAAATTATAAAATGTTTCTCAGAAACAACATGAAATACATTTAGATATTTTTCTATACATTTATAAAACTCTTCAAAGCCATTTACAGCCCTTAAAATTATTGGCTCCATTTACACTTCCTGTTCTGTAAATGAACCTGAATCAATAAAGAGTTATGGTTCTGAATGTATTTAGTAAAACAGTTTCCCTCAAACAACATACACCTCATGCCTAATACTCAAATTTATTTTGTGTCTAATCTACTCAAAATGAAACGTAAAGGTGCAGTGAAAACCCAGGAAGTAATATAAATACACAAAGAGTAGAAGGATCATCCATGATATATTTTCTTGTGTTGCATCAGAATTCAATATATGTGAACAGAGAAGTTAGATGTAATTTCCTTTTGAAAAATAATTAATAATTAAAGTGAATTTTAAAGTATGTTTTATTCAATTACCTCTGGAATTTTCAACGAAGGTATATGTTTATAATAATAAGCAGGAAAAACCTGAAGGCAAATATTTCACTTTTTGTAGTTCCAAGGTACGCTTTTTAACTATAGAAGATGATTATACCTTTTAACCACAGAAGAAATTTCAAGAAAATTGTGTATGTAATATAGATTAAAGAATAGCATAAGATCCATAGTAAAAATCCTTTCAGCAAGCATCAGATATTTGAAGAAGTCTAATCGACATTTTTGTGTATTTTTCTTTTTAAGGTAGTGACATAGGTACATAAGACTGTGCAATAATAAGGAGCTTTAGTTGCTCTTAAAATAAAAATTATCAAATGCACGTTTCTTATGTATTTGGAATGCCTTAAAAATCCATATCTGAACTTGAATGAGGGATTACAGAATTTGGGATTGTTTGATCTGGATATTAGAAGGATAAAGGGTTATTATGAGAACATTCTTCATTTTTACCTGAGGACAAAGCAAGAGGAAATTAGCTTAAATTGTTTTAAAAGAGGCTGAGTCAACATGACTAAATTCAAGATCATTTTGACTGAGTTGACCAGTTAACAGGGTTCCATTTAAATGACTGATTGGATCAATTCAGCAAACAATCCATTAGCCAGTTATTTTGGCAAAGAATGAAAATGCAAAGCCTTTGATTAGAAGGAAGTACTCCTTTAATTAAACATTAGGGTATAAATTCAAGTAAGATTATAGACTCTATCCCTAAAGGTCTTTCAAGTTAAAGTAGACAGCTATATAGATTGAATGGTTTAATCAGTCAATGAATATTTATTTAGTACCTACTTTGTTCCTAACACTAAACTATTCAAAACAAGGGCCTAGATAAGAGAATCAACTGAAATAACTTACAATCTGTTATGAGGTTGAATTTTGTCCCCCCAAAAGATATAATGAAATTCTAATCCTCAGTACCTATGAATGTGACCTTATTTAGAAACAAGGCCTTTGCAGATCTAATTAGGTTAAGAGGAGATCATTAGGATGGGCCCCAATCCAATATAATTGGTGTCTTTATAAGAATAGAAGACAGAGAGATGAGGAGGGAGATGGCCATGTGAAGATCAAGATAGAGGGTGGAGTGATGCATCTACAAGCCACAGAATGCCGAAGATTATCGGCAACTGGCAGGAACAATGAGATTGATGTGGAAAAGGTTCTTAGAGCTTTCAGAAAGAACCAAATCTGCTGACACTTTGATTTCAAATTTCTAGCCTCCAGACTGTGAGACAATAAATTTCTGTTGTTTTAAGCCACTGAGTCTGTGATATTTTGTTATGGCAGCCTTAGGAATACATAATGATTAAATTATTTTTTCTCACTTTGTACATTAAAATACAGTATGATCTTTTATAAGCCATCAACTCATTCTTTTTTAAAATGGATTTTAAAAAACCAGCCTTATTAGCATATAATTCACATACCTGATAATCTACTCATTTAAAGTGCACAATTAGTAAACATTAAACTGGAAATTGTAAGACTCCTAGAAGAAAACACAGGGAAAAATTTCTTGACATCAGTCTGAGTGATGATTTTTTGGATATGATCAAAAAAGCACAGGCAACAAAAATAAAAATAGAGAAATGGAATTGCATCAAACTGAAAAGCTTTTTCACAGAAAAAGAAACAATCAAGAGAGTGAAGAGACAATCTAAGGAATGGGAGAAAATATTTTCAAACTGTATATCTGATAAGGAGTTAATATCCAAAATATATAAGGAACTAAAACAACTCAATAGGAAGAAAAATAATCCAATTAAAAATGGGCAAAGGAACTGAATAGGCATTTCTCAAAAGAAGATATATAAAAGGTCAACAGATGTATAGGAAGGTGCTCAACATCACTAATCATCAGGGAAAGGCAAATCAAAATCACAATGAGGTATCAGCTCATGCCTGTTAAAATGGCTTTTATCAAAAGAATAAAACAGGGACTTCCCTGGTGGCACAGTGGTTAAGAATCTGCCTGCCAATGCAGGGGACACGGGTTCAATCCCTGGTCCGGGAAGTTCCCACATGTTGCGGAGCAACTAAGCCTGTGCACCACAACTACTGAGCCTGTGCTCTAGAGCCCATGATACTGAGCCTGTGTGCCACAACTACTGAAGCCCACGTGCCTGGAGCCTGTGCTCCACAGCAAGGGAAGCCACCACAACAAGAAGCCCGCACACTGCAATGAAGAGTAGCCCACGCTTGCTGCAAATATAGAAAGCCTGTGCTCAGCAACAAAGACCCAACACAGCTAATAAATAAATTAATTAATTTTAAAAAAAGACAAAAAAATTAAAAAACCCAAAAAACAAAATTGCAAAAAAAAAAAAAAAAGAATAAAATATAACAGGTGCTAGTGAGAATGTGGAGGAGAACACTTGTACATTTTTGGTAGGAATATAAATTGGTACAGTCATTTTGGAAAATCACATGGAAGTTTCTCAAAAAAATTAAGAATAGAATTACCATATGATCCAACAACCCCACTTCTCTGTATATACCCAAAGATTAATGAAATCAGTAACTGGAAGAGAAACCTGCACTCCCATGTTCACTGCAGTATTATGCATAATACACAAGATGTGGAGTCAACACTTTGTCTGTCGACATACAAAAGATAAAGAAAATAAAGTATGTACACACAATGGAATATCATGCAGCCTTAAAAAAGAAGGAAATCTTGCCATTTGCAACAATATGGATGACCCTAGAGAATATTATGCTAAGTGAAATAATCCAGGCAAAGAAGGAGAAATACTGCATGGTTTCACTTATATGTGAAATCTAAAACAGTTGAATTCATAGAAGCAGAGAATAGAATGGTGTTTGCCAGGGGTCAGAAGGTGGGAAATGGAGAAAAGTTGATCAAGGAATATAAAATTTCAGTTATGTAAGATGAATAAATTCTGGAGATCTAATGTACAGCATAATGACTATACTTAATGATACTATACTGTATACTTGAAATTTGCTGAGAGTAGATCTTTTTTTATAACTTTTAATTTTATATTGGAGTATATTTGATTAGCAATGTTCTGTTGGTTTCAGTTGTACAACAAAGTGATTCAGTTATACATATACATGTATCTGTTCTTTTTCAAATTCTTTTCCCAATTAGGTTGCTACATAATATTAAGCGGAGTTTCCTGTGCTATACAGTAGGTCCTTGTTGGTTATCCATTTTAAATATAGCAGTGTGTACATGTCAATCCCAAACTCCCTAACTATCCCTCCCCTCCACCCTTCCCCCCATGGTAACCATAAGTTCCTGCTGAGAGTAGATTTTAAGTGTTCTCACAAAAAATAAAACAAAACCAAAAAACAGGTTAGCTGTGTGAAGTGATGGATATGTTAATTAACTTGATTGTGGTAATCATTTCACAATGTATGTGTATATTAAAACATCATGCAGTACACCTTAAAAAAGTGTAGAGTTAAGCAGATTTTAATATATTGACAGAATTGTGCAACTATCACCACAATATAATTTTAGAACATTTTCAGCATCCCACTGGCTTCTGAGTTCCCTCTTTTCCAGATCCTGGAAAACCCAAATCTACTTTCTGTCCCTATGGATTTAACTATTCTGGAAATTTTATTTCAGTGGAATCATATAATATGTGGTCTTTCATGACTGGCTTCTTCCAATTATTATAATGTTTTCAAGATTTATCCATGTTGTAGCATGTATCAGTGCTTCATTTTTATATTGCTAAATAATATTCTATTGTATGGACATACCACTTTTGTTTATTCATTCATCAATTAATGGACATTTAGGCTTTTCCACCTTTGATCTATTGTGAATAATGCTGGTATGAACATTTGTACAAGTTTTTATGTGAACATTTTTTCTTTTCTCTTGGGTATATACCTAGGAATGGAATTGCTGGATTATATGGTAATTCTTTGTTCAACATCTTGAAGAAGTGCAAACTGTTTTCCAAAGTGTAATTTTACATTCCCTTCAGTAAAGTATGGGATGTCCAATGTCTCCACATCTTCACCAATACTTCTTATCATCTGGTTTCTAAAAAATTATAACTACCCTAGTGGGTGTGGTTTTGATTTACCTTTCCCTAATGACTAATGTTGAAAATCTTGTGCTTACTGGCCATTTGCTTGTCTTTTTGAGAAATGTCTATTCAAGTCCTTTGCCCAAATGGAAACTGAGTTGTTTTTCTTTGTTGAGTTGTAAGATTTTTTACATATCCTGGATAGACGTCCCTTGTCAGATGCATGATTTGTATTTTGAAACTGAGTTGTCTTTCTATTGTCAAGTTGTAAGAGTTTTTACATATCCTGGATAGAAGTCCCTTGTCAGATGCATGATTTGCAAATATTTTTTTCTCATTCTGTGGGAAGTCTTTTCACTTTTTGCTTGGTATCCTTTACAACACAAGTTTTTAAATTTGATGAGTACAATTTATATATATTTTTCTTTTGTTACTTGTACTTTGGTGTTTTAACTAAGAAACCATTCCCTAACCCAAGGTCACATACCGCATGCTTATTTTCTTACGAGTTGTATAATTTTAGTTATTACATTCAGTTCTCTGATCTATTTTGAGTTAATTTTTATGTATGGTGGGATGTAGGGGTTCAATTTCATCCTTTTGCATGTGGATACCCAGTTGTCTTAGTTGAAGATATTATTCTTTCCTTCATTGAATTGTTCTGTCATCCTTGTCAAAAATCAATTGACCAGGGCTTCCCTGGTGGCGCAGTGGTTGAGAGTCCGCCTGCTGATGCAAGGGACACGGGTTCGTTCCCCGGTCCGGGAGGATCCCACATGCCGCGGAGCGGCTGGGCCCGTGATCTATGGCCGCTGAGCCTGCGCGTCCTGAGCCTGTGCTCCGCAATGGGAGAGGCCACAGCAGTGAGAGGCCCGCGTACCGAAAAAAAAAAAAATCAATTGACCATAAATGTAAGGATTTATTTTTGGACTCAATTCCATTCCCCTGAACTATATGTCTATACGTATATGCTAGTACCACACAGTCTTATAGGGAGCTGGCCAGGGAGCGCATGCACTTACTCAAAAGTTGAAGCAGATCCTAATATGCCCACAGCTAAGGCTGTTAAAGAACTGCATTCCTAGCAGCTGGCAGGTCCATGACTGTCATACTCCATTTTATAGATAAGCAAAGTGAGACTTAGAAAAGTAAAATGCTAGTCAAATATCACACATAAACCTTAGATTTGAACTCAGTCCTTCTGAATCTAGAGACCATATTTTGACTTGTTATGTAATATTACCCCTCTTCTCATGTTTTATCAAATGTGTGGGCTGCACATGTTAATATGTACAGGTACATATTAAGTTTTCAATAAATATCCATTGATTAAATAAATGATTATTTTTGAAAGGCACCACCATTTTTTCAGTTACCCAATCCAGTAACCTGGATTTATCCTCAATTTCCCCTTTCCCCCTTTCTTTTTCTGTCTTCAAATGGTGACCCATTCCTGTCTATTACAACTTAACACTTTCACAATTCATTCATCTTCTCATCCCCAGTGCTGCAGTCTTTGCTGGAACATCTTCCACCTAAATAATTTCAATGGTTTCCTAACTCGTCTTCCTAATCTAACTCTCCCCACTCAACCTCCATTCTTTACAGGATGAAAGTACAGCTCTTTAGCGTGGACTCTAAGACTCTCCACTATCTTCCTAATTCTCTAAGTTCAAGCCTCCACCCACAATAAAAAGCCCCCATGCTCCAGTCATTGAGAACTATGTAGTCCTCTGAATGATAGCACATCTCTGTGCATACTAATACATTTATGAGCAATGTTTTCCCCTACTGGTCCATCTAGTGGGCAGCTGCTCATTTTCTAAGCCTTGCTTCACATTTTATATTCTCTAAGAATTATTTGTAATTTATTGCATATACCTATGCTTATATCAACCACGTAATTTGACTATAAATAATTCATTTCATATTAGAGTTTTAGTCATTATCAATGAACCCTTTTCTCTTTTAATTATAAATGAATGTCTTCATGTGAATTTCTGGGTTAAAAAAATATGTTCTCATGTGTTTAAAGATTTTAACAAAGAGGTTAGTTAACCAGCTGAGCAGCACTCTCAGACTAGTTAATAACTGCTTGGCATCATAGTGGACTGTTGTGTCAAAGTTAATAGTGAGCTATCTCATTCGAAATTTGCATAAAATAACAGTAAAATCCCTAAAGTTTTCAGTTAACATTTTAAAATCAGAGTAGATTTATAATAATGTTACTCTCACATTCGGTAAGATACCGTTAGATACCATCTTAAGTGAGGAAGAAAAGGGTGGAATAATGGCTATTAAATTGGGAATGATGACAATGACAATGTAGTATGAGTGTTTTGTAGTAGGAAAAAAAATGTTGAGTGCTACTACCTACAAAGTTTGTCACACAATTCACACTATTAGGTACATACTGAAGATGGTGTATAAAGACCTTCACAGGTACCAGAGAAAGAGGAACCTCCTGTCTTTTCTCCTTCTGACATTTTCTTGTTCGATTGGGTTTGTGTCTGGTTTGGGAAAGCCCTTGCAGAAATCAGTGCAGCAGCTGTAAGATTAATATTCAGTGCCAGCTCCATGAAGCCACTGATGCTGGCCCTTGATTAGATTTCCTTTGAGCGCTGTGTGGTTGAGCAATGAAAAAGTATGGTGGTCCTCTCACAGAACACCTCTCCTTATTCCTTAAACACTTCCTCTCCATGGATATGCTTCAAAGAACCTGAACTGCTTGGGCAAAGCAGGAAGTTGACCAAGGGCCTCTGAGATGGCAAAAAATTCACTTCTTTTGTTGGTGGCCTGAATTTTCAATACTCGTTCCCCTATTCAGTGTCCAGCTTCACAAGTTTTCCTTAGAACCCTTTTCAATGAGTAGGTTTCTGAAACTCCCCCTCCACTTCCCACTGAAGACAACCTCTCTTTCATCATACACGTTTTTGAAGGTATCTGGACTGTTCATTTTTCTGAACACTACTTTGTAAACAGGACTCTAGGTGCTAAGTTACTGTTGTCTGATTATAATGTTCAAGGCAGGAGGATGGGAAAGAGGTGTGGACATATGGAGAAGTGAGATGCCAAATTGCTTTCATTCTTTCCTGTTGACTTTGTTTATTTGAACACTTTGAAAGACCTAGAAGATGATTTATTTCTTGAGGACATTAAGGCTAACACCTCACTGGATCTAGGGAGGAAACCATGCTCCCAAACAAGTATAAGCAGGATACAAGATATTAAACTGAATAAACTATAAATTAAGTAATATTTCTTAGGGGTTTGTGTGAGTTGAAATAACTATGAGAAAAGATTCATTTCTAACATCCTGAAAAAAGGAGTAAAATTGATTTCATTTTTATCTTTAAAGATCAGTGAAAATGGAAGTGATTTCTATCCTGACATGGGTCATAATGTGGTTTGAAATTTTGTGAAATCTCTCATGATTTCTTTACCAGTATGCATTAGTCTTCTGAGAATGCCATAACAAATTACCACAAACTTGAGTAGCTTAGAACAATAGAAATGTATTCTCTCACAGGAGGTCAAAAGTCTGATATCGAGGAGTCAGGATGACATGATATCTGTCTTCTAACTTCTGGTTGTTGCTGGTAATCCTTGGCAATCTTTGGCTTGCAGCAGTGTACCTTCAATCTCTGCCTCCATCGTGACATGGGCCTTCCTCCTTTTGTGTACCTGTGTCTTCACTAGATGTTCTTTTCTCTCTGTGTCTTGTCTCTTCTTAAAAGGACACCAGTTACACTGGATTAAGGGTCCATTCTACTCCATGACGATTTCATCTTAATATACATCTTAAGTACATCTGCAAATACCATATTTCCAAATAAGGTCACATTCACAGGTACCAGGGGTTAGGATATATGTTTTTTGGGGGGGGAAAAATTCATTCTGCAATATGGTAGATTACTGTCAATAAATGAAACTTCCATTTGTATTTGTTTCTGATGATCTTTTGGGGATTAGGTAATTATGGTATGATTAAAATAAAATGCCAGATATTAAGATGAATGCTGACAATTATAAATTCAAATCTGTATTGTCTCATTAAAAAACAGGAAACCAAATTTTTGTTCCAATACTGCTGCCTTTGTTCGCTGTATTTTGGGGAACTTCTCTTTGTAATGTGACTTAAGAGATAGTAAATTATCTTAATAACTTCAAATCATGGCACAATTCCATGTCCTTTGAAGAGGTAGTATACTGTTGTGAGGGACCTAACTAGACTAATTTAGCTAAAAACTATGTTTCAAACTTACTGGTGGAGAAAATGTTTAGCTATGGCTATTCCCTACAAGTAGAGGAAAACTGGATAATCTTCTCATTTGAAGAATCATGCTCAGTGCTTTCAACCATGAAGTTTCACTGTTAAAACGCAGGAGCCTGGTAACCTCAGTCTTAATCTCCTGGTCTGTCCACTGATCTGCAGTGGTCAAGGCACTCATCACTATTTAAAACTGATGACATAGTATGAAGGAAAGAGTTTGATTGACCTAAGAGTCTTTCAGAGGTACTGTCTGGCAGAGCTTTCCTGGGTCCAGAATAGAAGAGGAAGTCTTCCTTCCTCAGTATCTTTCAATTCTCATAGATTCATTTGCCACGGCAGCATGTGTTCTTGGTCAAATAGATCTCTTTACATATGTGCATAGCCACTGTATCCAAAGTTTTCAGGGCATATGTGCTCTGCCATATCTGTGCCTAGGAACACCCTTCCTTCTGATCTTTATATGCCTTCTGGAACATAGAGCTCCATCTGCCCCATGGTCTATCTCCATCACCGTTTGGAGGTAGTTAAGGGAGAGTTTTAGAATGTAGGTCTGGTGTCAGACTGCTCAGGTTTGAATTCTGTCTCTGCCCTGTACTACTAGTGGGAGGTCGAACAATTTACTTAACCACTTTGAGCCTCTGTATACTTGCTGTATAAGGGGGTAATGACAGTGCCTTCCTCATGGGAATGGTATAAAGAATGTATGAGACACTACTCAGAACATTTCTTGGCTCCCCTCAATGAATGCTTCCAATGAATTTATAACAGTAATAATAATAATAATCAGCTCAACTTCCAATCTGTCCTATTTTAATTCTTTCACTTGCAGATCTCCTGTTTTGGTCCTTTTTCTCCTATGCTTGACCCTAATCTTGAGATTGGAGAATCACTGGACCCTGTTCTGGGCACCCAAATTCAGTCACCATTATTTTTGACAGGTTTACTACAATAGACTCCTAACCCATCCCCTTACCTATCTTGATCTCCCGTGATTCATTTTCCACAGAGGAGAGTAATCTAAATCAGGAGTAGTCACGTCATACTATACCTCTGCTTAAAATCGTTTCATGACTTGCCAACACATTTAAATCCCATACTTCTCACTTTTTTTTTTTTTTACAAATCCTTGTGTGTCCAGCCTCTTCAGTCCCTGGCACCTCATACTACACTTCTCACCCTGGCATTCCAAGCTCACTCCATCTGAAGACAATTGTGACAGCTCTGCTGTCCCCCTAGAATGCTCAACCCCACTTCCTGTCACCTCATCTAAGAGACCTTTCATGGCTGGCTAATTCAAAATTCAAACTGTGTCACATCAGCTTACTGAAATTCTCTTCATTGTACATATCACCCTCAATGCTTTCCTTCATTTATTTTTACTACTTACCTCCCCTCACTCGAATGTAAGTTCCATTAGAATAGTAACTTTTCTTGTCTTGTTCATTGCTCTATTTCCTTCACCTAGAACAGTGACTGGCATTAAGATAATAAATATTTGCTGTTAGATAATATTAATACTAACATTACTTTCTTTTTCAGTAGATGTGCATTCCTTCTGATGAAAACTCCATTTTTATAGGGATGATAATATCTATTTACCTCGCTATTATTGTGTGGATTAGATATAAAAATATGTATTTTATTTAGTATAAACATAGCTTTTTTTCTTAATGAATAGAACCTACAGATAGACAATGAAGGTGATAAGGGGGTCTGGGTGATAAGTTGAATAAACCTTATCACCAAAATATCCTATACTCAAGAAATTTTTCTAAATTCTCATTACTTCCTCTATTTAAAACATGTATATTTTGTATTCTATTTCATAACACATAATTTTTGTTTTAATATACAGTTTTTCCAAAAAAAAATTCAAGTAAAAATGACATTATAGAATGATGAACTATATTGGCAGTAACACAGAGTAGATGTTCATTTAACATTAATTCATTTTCTTTTATTATCTTCCTTTCCAGAGAGATATACCTTTAATAAACAGTCAGACATAATACAATTCCTACATTTGTACATGGATAGAAAAAGTCTGGAATAAATTGGCAACATCAAGAACTTCTGGCAAGGTGATGGGATAAGCACATAAAGAGCTACTTCAAATTCTTGTTCTACTTATTTCTGCTTAGTTTGTATTTTTAAAGACACTTTAAAAAACATGTGCATGTTTTTAATGACATGTGTCATTATATATAATATAATTCGGCCTTCAATTTTTATCTTGTTTCTAATTTCAAATTGCTAACAAAATTATTATAAGTTTATTATCACAATGTTAAATAATTAAAAAAGCCATGAAAGTGTATCTAAAAATGATTATTAAAATATATAATAGGGCTTCCCTGGTGGCGCAGTGGTTAAGAGTCCGCCTGCCGATGCAGGGGACACAGGTTCGTGCCCCAGTCTGGGAAAATCCCACATGCCGCGGAGCAGCTAGGCCCGTGAGCCATGGCCGCTGAGCCTGCGCGTCCGGAGCCTGTGCTCCGCAACGGGAGAGGCCACAACAGTGAGAGGCCCGCGTACCACACAAAATATATATATATATATATAATAATAAAGTAATTATTTTTGTGCATATGTAGAATGTAGTGATTGCCTTTTAAATTCAGGGTATAATAAATGTCATGACTACCAATGACAATAGCAGTTTCTTGTATAGGATCAAAGTTTGAGATGAGGTCAATAAAACCACAAACAATCTTATATCATTTTCAATGGGTTTCCACATAACAGGACAGAACAGCCATGCTTAAATACTGTTTTTATAACAAATTATGAATAAGTATTAAAATAAATGCTTATTACTATAGCTATAAAAAGATCCATCGCATATGTTCAAATTGTTCCACATTACCTAGTTTGATGTATAAAATTTTGTGCTTTATATATCAATAGGAGAAGTAAAATTAGCCTCCTGTCTTAGATGAGCTAATACTTGGAATTTAAACGACTTTCCCACATCAAATACTTAGTTATTGAACAAGGAAGAAAGGACATGTGTGTCTGCCCACAAGGCTATTGGGAAGATCAAATAAGATATTTTACACTGTGAAGTTTTGGGGCATAGTATTACATTTGTAATTGTTATAAATTAAAATAAAAGTAATATATGCAGCATGATTAATAATCAAACGGAATCGAAAAACTTACAATGAAAAACAGCTATTCTATTTTCTACTCTTCACCACGACCTTTAGCACCCCCCCACCGACCACCTCCTGCCCCAGTTACCATTCCCCCAAAGCAAAGTTTCTTCTGTTAGTTACATTAAGGCTTAATAGTATAAAAAAACAAACAACCAAAATAATGCACATAGCATCAACACTGCTGAATCTTAAATGTTTCAGAAATACAGAACCTTAGGGCCACTAGTGAGAATAGCAGTGGTCAATTTATAGAAGTGCTAATCAATAGATTTTAATAAGATGAGATGATGGACAACAAAGACCTTTTTCCTGTATAGAATTTTGTGGTCAGCTCTTTTTATTCTCACTGAAGACAAAAGTCATCTCTATAATATCAGGATATTCAGAGAGAATTATGTTGGCATATACTGTGGGTAGGATTGTCTTAACAGCAAAGTTGCATCTACTCAATAAAATGTTTCTTTGAAACAACATTTACTCAGCAAAGGCAATTCTCTTGTCATATTGCCTAGTGATGGTTTTTTGAGGACAACAGAATTAGTGGATGCAGGTTCTGAACCCAGCCATTGTACACGTCTAGTAATGTACAGGGACCAGATCAAACCTGTTCACAGGGAGCTGTCAGTTGTCAGTGGATACTTTAGGATCTACTAAGCAGCACAGAGAGCAAATCCTCTCTCATACTGTCAGTGCTTTAAGTTGTCTTCAGTATTACGTCTTTAAGTTAGTAGAGATCCAGGGGTAGAGATCTGGGGTAGAGATCCAGTTTAGGAGATAGGTATTATCCTCTACAAGCTGTCTTATTTTTATTACCTGCCTTGAAATCTTAAGGGGCAAGAACTGTGAAGACGGTATCACTTATTATTTTCTGATCATATATTAAAAATGGATTGTTAATTCTTACCTTTTTTCATGATCAGATGCTAAAAAATGGACCATCAAGTACAGGTACACTCAGAGATCATGGAATTTAAAGAAATAAGGACCCTACATCTAAGATGTTTCCATTGGAGCATCCAACTCCCCCCTGCGCCCCCTCCCACACCCCCCCCCACCCAGATTAAAGCAGAACAGGCAAAGACAGACCGGCTTAAATGACACTGAAAAGACTGCTGAAGTAATTACAAACATTGTCAGTGGCTGTCAGGAAGAAGGTCGTGGAATAGCACGACTCAGTGACTCTTTATCTGGGTTCAGACATAAATGCCAGGCTTGGTTCATTCAGTCAGCTTGTCTCCCTAATGATATGCTGAAGCATTAAAAATGGATTTCTTCTTTGTCAACAGTACATCACATATATCTAAGATGATTGGCAGTTTTCTACTCTAATTTGATTCTTAGAATTTTTTTTTTGAGTAAGTTAGTACATGAACTTGGTTTGTGACATTGGCTATGACTACAAATTTTCTATTTAAAAAATTAGATGGGCATAACAGAAAGAAAAAGAGTAGCCAAATGTTTGGGTTAAAGTTCTTTTTATTAAATACTGTGTAAATTACTTAGCTAGTAATTCCTCTAAGGCTCAGTTTTCTCAAATGTAAATTTGAAATTAAAATATCTTCTTCATGGTGTTGTCATTAGATAGAATGACATAGGTATAAAACATAGTAGGTCCTCAAAAATGTGTGTTTTCTTACACTAGATAGTAATGCATTTAAAATAAAAAAAAATGATTCTCTGATGTTCAGTTGAAATTCTCCTAGTTGAAAATTATCTAAATAAATCAGACAATTTAAAAAAAATTTATTTTATTAATTGAAGTATAGTTGACTTACAATATTGTGTTAGTTTCTGGTGTAGAGGACCCTGATTCATTTATACATATACATATGTATATATTCCTTTTCAGAGTCTTTCCCCATATAAATTATTACAAAATATTGAGTATAGTTCCCTTTGCTATACAGTAGGTTTTTATTGGTTACCTATTTTATATATAGTAGTGTGTATATGTTAATCCCAACCTCCTACTTCATCCCTGCCCCCATCCCCCTTTCCCTTTTGGTAACCGTAAGTTTGTTTTCTATGTCTGTGAGTCTATTTCTGTTTTGTAAATAAGTTCATTTGTATCATTTTTTTAAGATTCCACATATAAGTGATATCATATGATGTTTGCCTTTCTCTGCCTGACTCACTTCACTTAATATGATTATCCATGTTGCTGTAAATGGCATTATTTCACTCTTTGTTATGGTTGATACCCCATTGTATATATATACCACATCTTGTTTATCCATTCACCTGTTGATAGACTTTTAGGTTGCTTCCTTGTCTTGGTTACTATAAATAGTGCTGCAATGAGCATTGAGGTGCATGTATCTTTTTGAATTATGGTTTTCTCTGTATATATGCCCAAGAGTTGGATTGCAGGATCATATGGTAGCTCTATTTTCAATTTTTTAAGGAATCTCCATACTGTTGTCTGTATTGGCTCTACCAATTTACATTCCCACCAACAGTGTAGGAGGTTTCCTTTTTCTCCACACTCTCTCCAGCATTTATTGTTTTCTAATTTTTTATTAATATTTTTCTATTTCTTTAATTTTAAAAAATATTTATTTATTTATTTGGCTGTGCCGGGTCTTAGTTGTGGCACGTGGGATGGAGGATCTTCATTGCTGCATGCGGGATCTCTAGTTGCAGAATGTGGGATCTTTAGCTGTGGCATGCGAACTCTTAGTTGCGGCATGTGGGATTTAGTTCCCTGACCAGGGATCGAACCCAGGCCCCTGCATTGGGAGTACGGACTCTTAGCCATTGGACCACCAGGGAAGTCCTTCCAGCATTTATTATTTGTAGACTTAAAAAAATAATAATAATTAATTATTTTTTATCTGCATTGGGTCTTCATTGCTGCATGCGGGCTTCCTCTGGTTGTGGTGAGTGGGGGCTACTCTTCATTATGTGTGCGGGCTTCTACTTGCTGTGGCTTCTCTTGCTGTGGAGCACAGGCTCTAGGCATGCGTGCTTCAGTAGCTGTGGCACATGGGCTTAGTTGCTCCATGGCACATGGGGTCTTCCCAGACCAGGGCTCAAACCCCTGTCCCCTGCATTGCCCCTCTTAACCACTGTACCACCAGGGAAGTCCCTAGACATTTTGATTATGGCCATTCTGACTGGAGTGAGGTGATATCCCTTTGTAGTTTTGGTTTGCATTTCTCTAATAATTAGTGATGTTGAGCATCTTTTCATGTGCCTTTTGTCCATCTGTATGACTTCTTTGAAGAAATGTCTATTTAAATCTGCCCATTTTTTTATTTTTATTTTTTTAAATATTAAGCTGTATGAGCTGTTTGCATATTTTGGAGATTAAGCCCTTGTCAGTCACTTTGTATGCTAATATTTTCTCTCATTCTGTAGGTTGTCTTTTCATTTTGTTTATGGTTTCCTCTGCTGTGCAAAAGATTTTAAGTTTAATTTAGTCCCATTTGTTTATTTTTGTTCTTATTTCCATTACTCTAGGAAGTGGGTCAAAAAAGATCTTGCAATTTATGTCCAAAAGTGTCCTGCTTATGTTTTCCTGTAGGAGTTTTATACTATCTGGTCTTACACTTAGGTCTTTAATCCATTTTGAGTTTATTTTTGTGCATTGTGTTAGAGAATGTTCTAATTTCATTCTTTTACATGTAGCTGTCCAGTTTTCCCAGCACCGCTTATTGAAGAGACTGTCTTTTCTCCATTGTATATTCTTGTTTCTTTTGTCATAGATTAATTGACCATAGGTATGTGGGTTTACTTCTGGGCTTTCTATCCTGTTCTACTGATCTATATTTCTGTTTCTGTGCTAGTACCATACTGTTTTGATTTTTTGTAGTATAGCCTGAAGTCAGGGACCCTAATTCCTCTGGCTCCATTTTTCTTTCTCAAGATTTCTTTGGCTACTCAGAGTCTTTTGTGTTTCCACAGAAATTTAAAAATGTTTTGTTTTAGTACTGTGAAAAATGCCAGTGGTAATTTGATAGGGATTGCATTGAATCTGTAGATTGCCTTGGGTAGTATAGTCATTTTGACAATATTGATTCTTCCAATCCAAGAACGTGGTATGTCTCTCTCCATCTGTTTGTGTCATTTTCGATTTTTCACCAGCGTCTTACAGTTTTTGGAGTACAGGTCTTTTGCCTCCTTAGATTTATTCCTAGGTATTTTATTCTTTTTGAAGTGATGATAAATGGGGTTGTTTCTTTAATTTGTCTTTCTGATCTTTTGTTGTTAGTGTATAGAAATGCAACAGATTTCTATGTACTTATTTTGTATCCTGCAACTTTATTGAATTTATTGATGAGTTCTAGTAGTTTTCTGGTAGCATCTTTAGGATTTTCTTTGTATAGTACCATGTCATCTGCAAACAGTGACAGTTTTACTACTTCTTTTCCAATTTGGATCCCTTTTATTTATTTATTTATTTTCTTCTTTGATTGTTATGGCTAGGACTTCCAAATCTTTGTTGAATAAAAGTGGTGAGAGTGGACAGAGTTATCTTCTTCCTGATCTTAGAGGAAATGTTTTCAGATTTTCATCGAGTATGATGTTAGCTGAGGGTTTGTCATATATGACCTTTATTATGTTGAGGTAGGTTCCTTCTATGTCCACTTTTTGGATAGTTTATCATAAATGGATGTTGAATTTGACAATAACAACTATTGGCAGGCTATGGAGCAACAGGAACACTCATTCAGTGCTGATGAGAGTGAAAATTGATTCAATCACTTTGGGAACATTTTGGCATTACCTAAAGAATGTGGAAGAACATACCCTATAATCCAGAAGTTCTGATTCTAGTTATACTTCCTCAACTAGAGAAAACCTTGCTATATGCAGCTGAAGACATAATCTCAAGCATGATTTTTAGCTGCATTGTTTATAACAGAAAGAAAACTAGAAATCACCCATATATCCATTAACAGAACTGATAAACAATAGAATGGGTAAACAATAAAAGTGGACTACTTTTGTTTAAATCAACAATTAAAGAATCTCATAAATGTTATATTGAGAAAAAAAGGCAAGTTAGAAAAATACAAATTGTGCAGTGTTCCATTTTATATAAAGTGCAAAAACAGGCAGAACAAAAAAAATCATAGTTTAGAATATCTATCTATCTATCCACCTATCTATCTAATCATCTATAATTTGTTTATCTATTTGTCTATGATAAAATCATAAAGGAAAACAAGGAAATGATTAATATAAAATTTAGGATAGTAGTGACTTTTGGTAGGTAATGAAGGTGATGCTATTGAGGAGGGACACAAAAGTAACTAAAAAAAAGTGGTTTTAATCTTTTTTGAAAAAACCTAGAAATAGCTCTATTTTATCTTCATTTTATTTTTATTTTTTTGCGGTATGTGGGCCTCTCACTGTTGTGGCCCCTCCCATTGCGGAGCACAGGCTCCGGACATGCAGGCTAGTGGCCATGGATCATGGGCCCAGCCGCTCCCCGGCATGTGGGATCCTCCCAGACCAGGGCACAAACCCATGTTCCCTGCATCGGCAGGCGGACTCTCAACCACTGTGCCACTAGAGAAGCCCTCTTCATTTTTTAAAAAAGCATTTTTTTAGAGCAGTTATAGGTTTACAGAAAAATTGAAAGGAAGGTACAGAAATTTCCCATATACTCCCTGCTCCCACACATGCATAACCTCCCCCATTATAAACATCTCCTACCAGAGTGGTACATTTGTTACAACTGATAAATCTATTGACAAATCATAATCACCCAAAGTCCATAGCTTACATTACAGTTCACTCTTGGTGCTGCACATTCTACGGGTTTGGACAAATGTATAATTTCATGTATCCACTATTATAGTATTATACAGAGTATTTTCACGACCTAAAAATCCTCTGTGCTCTTCCTATTTATCCCTCTCTGCTCCATATCCCACAAACACTGATTATTTTACTGTCTCCATAGTTTTCCCTTTTCCAGGTTGTCGTATAGTTGAAATCATATAGTATGCAGCCTTTTTAGATTGGTTTCTTTCAGTTATTAATATACATTCAAGGTTCCTCCATGTTTTTCCATGGTTTCACAGATCATTTCTTGTTAGTGCTGAATAAAATTCCATTGTCTGGATGTACCACAATTTATTCATTCACCTATTGAAGGCCATCTTGGTTGCTTTCAAGTTTAAAGCTGCTATGAACATCTGTGTGCAGGTTTTTCTGTGAACACAAATTTTTAACTTCTTTGGGTAAATGCCAGGGACTATGATAGCTGTATTGTAAAGTATGATTAGTTTTATAAGAAACTACCAAACTGTTTTCGAAAGTGGTTGTACCATTTTGCATTCCCACTAGCAATGAATGAGAGTTCCTTTTGCTCTACATCCTCACTAGCATTTGGTGTTGTCAGTTTAATTTCTTTTTTAAGGTAAAGGGTAACATGTAGGCATATTAGTTTTCTAGGATTGCTGTAACAAATTACCACAAACTGGATGGTTTTAGGCAATAGAAATTTATTCTATTACAGTTTCGGAGGCCAGAAATCTGAAATCTAGAAGACAGCATCATTGTTTCCTTCTGGAGGATCTAAGGGAGAATCCATTTCATGCCTGTCTCCTAGTTCCTGTGGTAATGTTTGGAATCCCTAGCTGGTATACACCTGAATTTAGTTTCTCTCTCTTCTTCACATGGTCTTCCCCTCTGCATGTCTGCCTATGTTCCCCTCTTCTGTCTCTTATAAAGACATGTGTCATTGAATTTAGGGCTCACTCTAATCAGGATTATCTAATCTCAATATTTTTGACTTACTTACATTTGCAAAGACCCTTTTCCCAAATGAGGTCACATTCACAGGTTCCAGGTAGACATACTTCTTTGGAGGCCCATTGTTAAACCCACTATAGAAGGTGTACATTTTATTATTATTGTGTGACTGTTATATACATATTCATTCTTTTGGATGCTTGATACATTTTTCAATAAAAATAAATATGATTAAAATTAAAAAGTGAAAAAATGTTTTAATGTCAATTGCAAGATTAGCTTGACTCCCCAGCTTGACAATATAAATTAGAATTGTCTCAGTAAAGAAATAGTTTCCTAATATTTTGAAGTAAAATAATGTTATTTATTTAGATATTTATATTTATATACATATGTATGTAAATATTACATATTGAAATCTCAGTCTAATTTTGAAATATATTGAAGCTGAGCTTTCTATTCCTATATTCCTATTAAAAATAACATTAAATCTGATTTTACATTTGAGATTGCTTTTAATTTTGATGATTAAATTTCTGGAATTAAAGAATAAGGCATTAAATAAGAATTCTAAGTTGATTTATAAGTAGTCTTTTCTGATGTCATTGGGCAACTCACAAGAGGAAAAAGAAAGGATCATATGAAAGTAAAAGTTTAATTCTGACTCATAGCACAAGAAATACATGTTTCCATTTCTGACCACCATATTGACAACTAATTTTTAAAATATTAATTGTCTGTGTTGGAGACAATGTGAATATATAGACACCCTTTTACATTGCTTCTAAGAGTGTAATTCACCATAATCTTTCCAGAATGAAATTTAGCAGTGTGTATCAGGAACATTTAAAATATTCATTTATGCCCTTTGTCCTCGAAATCTATTTATAGGAATTTATACTGAGAAAATAAGCAGATAGTCATATAGATTTATATACAAATGTATTTAATACAAAAGTATTAGCAATAGTAATATTGGAAATAACCTAATTTTCTAAAAATAGTATAAATAAATGACCACTTCAGGTTCCATCTATCTATTACTATGTAGCAATCTACCCTCAAACTTGGTGGCTTAAAATAAAAATGCAGGGATGTTGTTGAAAATAGAGAACCCAAGAGCTACTGTGGAGGGGTTTTTCAAGACCGTGGAGGAGTAGGAGGACATGGAGTTCATCTCTCTCCACAAATGTATCAAGAATACATCTACAGATGGAACAATTCTCACAGAACACTGGCTGAACACTAGTAGAAGACCTTGGACACCAGAAAGGACAATAAAGATCCCTGTATAACCAGGTGGGACAAAAGAAAGAAAGGAGAGAGAAGAAGAGAGGAACCTGCATCCCTAGAGGGGAGCTGAAGCACAGGAGAGATTCCTGTATCTGGGGAAAACATCTCACTGATGGGAAATCAGTTGGGATGGAAGGGAGACATCTGAGGCTGTCAGAGGAGGGTGAAATGGCCGGTCGGTGGCAGACAGGGCAAACTGAGAACTACACAGGCAGTCCGTGCCACGGCCCTGCATGCCCCAGACTGTGATGCGTGTCCACTGGTGCACACGGGGACTGAGAGCTGGAATGTGGGGACTGGAGAGCAAACCTGGGTGGGGAAGACTGCTGTTGGCTGCAAGGAGACAGCCTGAGGGGACGGGTGGCAGGAAATCTGCAACCGGGAATGCCTGTGGAGAAAAGCCAGACTGCCATGGAAGGAAGGTGCCACTGTTGAGTGATTCACAGGGGGTGGAGCTGCCATTGCAGCCTCTCTCTCCCCATGTGCTGGTCCCTGTCCCCCCAGGCAATAGGAAAGGGCCCTGCCAGGGCTAGCCCTCACATGCTTGCTGCCGGGCACTAGAAAATGCTCCCACTAGGGCCGAATCTCTCACTCCTGTAGCCAGTGGCTTCCCCATGCACCTATAGCCACTAGGGGTCCTGAAACCCAGGCAGCTGTGCCACCTCTGCACTCTGTCCTCACCAGGACAGGGCCGGGTGCTCTAGGGCAGCCTCAGGAGCAGAATCCTGTGGGTGACCCACACTCAGAGGTGGGGCTAAAACCACAGCTGAGCCCCACGGGCAGGGCGACTAAAGAAGAGGAAAAACTCCTCAACTGCACAAGACACAGATTAAATCCCTGCAGTTGGCTTGGTAGACCCTGCGTCTATGGAATGTTTGAATGGACAAGAAGTGTCCCCACAAATGAAACTGGTCTAGCTGTTCCCACAAATGAAACCAGCCTAGCTCTGGCAGCTGTGGACTTTGGGGGCAAACACATGAGGGAGTTGGGCCAGATTAGAGTCTGAGCTATCAACCCAGTGCCCACAGTGGGTCCAGAGACCAACCTAGAGGCACTGGAGGGCCTCCTGTGGAGGTGGAGGTGGGGCAAGGACACTGACAGCTGAGAACCCAGGTAAATATTATTATCACTATTATTTTTATTATGTTTTGATTCATTCTGTTGTTGGTTTTTTTAAAAAAATATTTTTATTTTGTTTTTTTGGTTTGTTTTTCCTTTTAAAATTTTTAATATATTTTTTATGTTTTATATTTCAATTTTTACTATGCTTTTTCATTGTTCTGTGTTTTTCTTTTCTTTGTTCCATTTTGTTTTTACCTTAAAAATTTTTTTGTGGGTGTTTGTTTGCTTTATTATTCAGTTTGCATTCACTTTGGTTTTGTTTTTTGTTTTGTGTTTATGTTAATTTTGTTTTTAATTCTTTGATTTCATTTTTGGGTTCTTTTGTTTGCCTGGTTGTTCTCTTGTTTTTTGTTTCTTTTTTTTGTGTGTGTTTCTTTGTTTTTGCTTGGTCTTGCTTTCACCATTTGTCTGGGGCTTTGTCTTTTTATTTTTTTGGCTGTTGTTGCTGTTTGTTTGTTTCTGTCTTTGCTATTTGTCTTGAGATTTTTTTATCTGTTTGTTTTCATTTGTTTTCTTCCTCTCCTTTTTTTCTTTCTTTTCCCTGACATGACATGGCATGCCATCCGTGACATGTGGCTTGCAGGGTCTTGGGGGATGGGCCTGAACCTCTGGGGTAGGATCACTGAGTCCAGGACTGCCAGAGAATTCCTGGCCCCAGGAAATATTAATCTGCAAGAGCTCTCCTGGAGGTCTCCATCTCAAATCCAAGAACTTGCTCCACCCAACTCCCTGCAGGCTCCAGTGTTGGATGCCTCATGCCAAAAAACTAGCAAGAAGGAAGACAAACCCACCCATTAGCAGACAGGCTGCCTAAAGTCATACTAAGCTCACAGACACCCCAAAACACACCATGTGACATGGCCCTATACAGAGAAAATCCTAAAGATGCCACCAGAAAACTACTAGAGCTAATCAGTGAATTTAGTAAAGTTGCAGGATACAAACTTAATACAAAGAAATATCTTGTATTCCTATACACTAACAACAAAAGATCAGAAAGAGAAATTAAGGAAACAATCCCATTCACCATTGCAACAAAAAGAATAAAATACCTAGGAATAAACTTACCTCAGGAGGCAAAAGACCTGTACACAGAAAACTGTAAGACACTGATGAAAGAAATCAAAGACAACACAAACAGATAGAGAGACATACCATGTTCTTGGATTGGAAGAATCAATATTGTCAAAATGACTACTACCCAAAGCAATCTACAGATTCAATGTAAATCCCTATCAAATTACCACTGGCATTTTTCACAGAACTAGAACAAAAAATCTTAAAATTTGTATGGAAACACAAAAGAGCCCAAATAGCCAAAGCAATCTTGAGAAAGAAAAATGGAGCTGGAGGAATCAGGCTCCCTGACTTCAGACTATACTACCAAGCTACAGTAATCAAGACTATATGTTATTGGTACAAAACCAGAAATATAGATCAATGGAACAGGATAGGAAGCCCAGAGATAAACCCATGCACTGATGGTCACCTAATACATGACAAAGAAGGCAAGAATATACAATGGAGAAAAGACAATTTATTCAATAAGTAGTGCTGGGAAAACTGGACAGCTACATGTAAAAGCATGAAATTAGAACACTCTCTAACTCTATACACAAAAATGAATTCAAAATAGATTAAAGACCTAAGTGTAAGGCCAGACACTATAAAACTCTTAGAGGAAAATATAGGAGGAACACTCTTTGACATAAATCGCCACAAGATCTTTTTGGATCCACCTCCTAGAGTAATGAAAATACTCTTAAAATGAAACTTAAAAGCTTTTGCACAGCAAAGAAACCATAAACAAGACGAAAAGACAACCCTCAGAATGGAAGAAAATATTTGCAAATGACAGTCTTAATCTCCAAAATATACAAACAGCACATGTAGCTCAATATCAAAAAAACAAACAACCCAATCAAAAATTGGGCAGGAGACCTAAATAGACATTTCTCCAAAGAAGACATACAGTTGGCCATGAAGCACATGAAAAGCTGCTCAACATCAGTAATTATTAGAGAAATACAAATCAAAACTACAATGAGATACCACTTCACACAGGTCAGAGTGGCCATCATCAAAAAATCTACAAATAATAAATGCTGGAGAAGGTGTGGAGAAAAGGGAACGCTTTGCACTGTTGGTGGGAATGTAAATTGATACAGTCTCTATGGAGAACAGTACGGAGTTTCCTTAAAAAAGTAAAAATAGAACTACCATATAACCCAGCAATCCCACTACTGGGCATATACTCAGAGAAAATCATATTTCCAAAGCACACATGCACCCCAATGTTCACTGCAGCACTATTAATGCATATATGTGGAATCTAAAATATGTTATAGATGATCTTATTTGAAAAGTAAAATAGAGACACAGACGTAGAGAACAAAGGTAAGGAGGGGAGGTGGGATGAATTGGGAGATGGGGTTTGACATATATACACTATTGATACCATGTATAAAATAGATAAGTAATGAGAACCTACACAGGGAACTCTACTCAAGGTTCTGAGGTGACCTAAATGAGAAGGAAATCCAAAAAAGAGGGGATATATGTATACATATAGCTGATTCACTTTGCTGTACAGTAGAAACTAACACAACATTGTAAAACAACTATACTCCAATCAACTTTAAAAGAAAATTAAAAAAAATACTTTATTATATCATGATTCTGTGTGTGAGGAGCATAGTAAGAATGGACAATCTCTGTTCCATAATGTCTGAAGCCTCGGATGGGTAACTCAAAAGTTAGAGGTTGGGTAGTACAGCTGGGGGTTGGCTGGGCATTTCTCTTTCTCTCTATGGCTTCTACATGTGGCTAGTTTGGATTTCTTCACAGCATGGTGAGCTCAGTATAGTTGGATATTTCACATGGCAACTGAGGAGTTCAACAATGAGTTTTACAAGACAGAAGAAATGGACGCTGCCAGTTTCTTATCTGTCTGTCACTTCCACCATACTCTCCTGGTCAAAGCAGGTTGGAGAGTCCACCCATATTTATAGAGAGGAGCACACACCCTAACTTCTGATGGAAGGAATATCAATGAATTTGTGGCAATCTTTAAACTGCCATATTTAATGATATGATGGTAGCCATTAAAAAGGGTTACACTGATAATTATTAGAAAACAAAGAGGGTAATAATTCAGAATAATCATTGTGATTATAAGAAAAATAAGTGCTTTTCAGGGAAATTCTAAAATAAGAAAAATGCTTCACATAATGGTGGGATTTTTGAACCAAAATAAAAATCTTCTAGAGCAATTCATTTGAAGATTGATAGGTGTTTGCAAGCAATGTTTTGAAAAATTTATGTAAGTTGTTACAATTTTTGTAACCTTATTCTTGTGAGCATTAGGATAAATCGAACTTCATATGACCTCAAAGTAAAAGAGAAATCAGTGACAGAAATCAGTTGTGGACAGAAGGAAGTGATGATAGGTCTCTAGAAACACCTATAGCCTAAAGGGACTGAGAGAAATGCAAAGAATTAGTAAGAAAAATACACAAATATTGGTGAAAAAAGACAAATGGGAAAATTTTCAAAGTATATTCTGAGGAGAAAAAATTGTGGTCATCTAGAAGGAAATTAGTGAGATTAATAGAATATTGGAAACTTGTAATACTACTATTTGGAATTTAAGTACATTTTTAACATTGCTTTTTTCAGAGATATCTATAGAAGCAAAATGTTAAAGCTGAAAAATAATGAAACAAATAGTATTATGATTAGAGTAACAGTCAAGTAAATTATGGAATATCAATTTATTGGAATACTATATAAGCATAAGATTAAAAAAATTATAGACTAAAAACTCTTCACATAATAAAGCTAATTGAAAAAGTAGAATATGAAAATGTATTCATATTAGAATTAGCACTTTGTGAAAAATACAAAAATAAAAATTGGTAGGCAACTCAGACAAAGAAAAACCAATGGGGAACTACAGATAATTGTTTCTTGATAGGTTTGCTTAGTGTTGCAAATTTTACATGATTTTGTAAGGAAGTCATAAACCATAGTTGCTAAGTATAAGATAGCAAATCTTGAAATTTAAAACTTAAAGACTCTTGGGCTTCCCTGGTGGCGCAGTGGTTGAGAGTCCACCTGCCGATGCAGGGGACACGGGTTCATGCCCCGGTCTGGGAAGATCCCACATGCCACGGAGCGGCTGGACCCGTGAGCCATGGCTGCTGAGCCTGCGCGTCCGGAGCCTGTGCTCCGCAACGGGAGAGGCCACAACAGTGAGAGGCCCGCGTACCACAAAACAACAACAACAACAAAACAAACTTAAAGACTCTTTATATTTTCTTTTTATAGTCAAATGATTCATGTTTTTGAAGATTATTTTAAAATATAAGGAGAAAAAGAGGATACAAAGCTATATGTATCCAAAATGGTAAGACATCAGCTTTATAAAATCACTCTCATTCTTTCCATAATCATGGCTTTGCTAACTACACAATCATAGTTGTAAACCAAAAGTGTGATCTTTCTAAGGACTTGAGGTTATGTTTAATCCCATTAAACCACAGAGCAGCACAATGATTGTCCTTCTTTCACACAAAGTGAGAGAGAATAACTGTTTGTATGCTACTTCCTTAATACATGGCAAGAAAACCAGGTCCACAAAAATCTCACTTTTAACCATGATAATTTGTGAAATTATTTGTGAATAGAAAAAAACTATTTTGAAAGCATTTTTTTCTCTCACCTAGGAAGACCAAGTAAGGGGGAATACAAGCATTCATTGTCTAATTTAAATCCAGGAGGGCAATTAAGACATAGAATCTGAGTATCATAAAACTTGTAAATATCTGCTTCAGTAGATTATGTTATCCAGTAGACATTTGCAATATCATGCCTGTCCATTCCTTGACCCTTAAAGAGTAGTTAATGTTCTCTAACAGTGTGTCCTTATGGACAAGGTTGCAGGGTACAGAAAAAAGGAATTTTACTAATAGTTCAATTTCCAGGGGCCTCGGTGATACAGTCCAACCATAATTTCAAAAAGTCAAGCAATACTGAGTTACCCGAGGGCTCAAAGGTACTTAGTGAGACCGGGGCTTAGGGCTGTTGTATCAGACATCTCATATGCTGCCTCAGATCACCTCATCCTATTTTCTCTCAGGCCCTGGGCCTCATGCTTTGCCCACTTCCTGGAAAACTGAGTTCTTGTGGTCCATGCAGCTTGATTGTTTGAGGCTGTCTCCTGGGGTTCTGGGCTCCTTCCATCGCTTCCAGACTTGAAGAGCTTTGAAGTAGGCAAAGGTTCCAGAGGAGACAGGTGATGCAGCCCAGAAATGCGAAGCATTTAACTCCTCATGGAATGAACATTGACTAATGAGGACAGGAGACAGGAGGAAGGCAGGAGAAAAATTCCCTCTCCATTCTTCCCCCAGACAGAGTATTTGAGGTTTAGCATTTCTGTGTAGTCTATCTTTAGATGAATGAATACCTGTGTCTTTGAAGTAGGTTCAACTAAAAAAATACCACTCTGAATCTGCTTCCCATTCTTCCATGCTTCACTTAACTTTTCCCTCACTCTCATTACCCTGGTTTTGCACATCTCAATAAAGCATTGGCATTTAAGCTTCGTCCCAGAGTCTGTTTTCCTAGATAGCCAGGCAGATCTTTTTTACCTCCTGAAGTCTCAGTGGATCAGAGAGATGTATGTATAACAGAAAAGCTCTTTTGTTTTATTCACAAAACATAAAGATTAAGAGCTGAAAAAAGAAATAAATTTAACTATGGATAGTAGTCTAAATTTAAGTTAAATTGTTATGTGCTAACAGTTAAGGATGAGTGAATAAATTTTTCTTTTGTAGTCAAGTACTCATTTTCACTTAAACTTATTCAGTTAGTATGAATCTTTATTGATTAGAGAGAATGATGATTGTGAGGTGCTTACAATGCATGAGTTATATCTTTATTATTCTTTTCATTAAAATATATAGTTTCTCTTTATTCCTATTAATGCAATTGCCTTAAATTTGATATTGTCTGAGATGAATATTGCTATAAATTTTTTTTTTGATTCCCAGTGGTATTCAATTTTAGTCTTTTCATTTCCTAATCTTTGTGGTCTTATATACAGCAAGTAACACAACTGAATTTTGTTCTTTTGTCTGATACAATAATCTCTGTCTTTAGTAGTTGAGTTTAATATATTTACATTTTGTATTTCTGATTCATTTAGATGTTTTTGTACCATCTTATTTTGTAATTCTTAAAATTAATTTCCTTCTTCTTTATACCTCTTTAATCTGCAGTTTTGAATTGAAATTAAATTTTTGTTTTAGTGGTTATTCTTTATTTTAAACTTATTTGACTAAATTTTTTCTTAAAAATGTCTAAAGTAACTCATTATTTCCATCCTTCTTCAAGACAGGAAATACTTTAAATATGTATAGAAAAACTCCTTATTCCATTTTCATTATTGCAGTCTAGCTATTACTCTCACCACTATGCTTTTAAAACATAAATTCATTATTATATTAAAGTGAATTTTAATTAAATAATCTTTTCAATCACTGTTTCTTAAATCTCACTGTCCCCTTTATGTATATATTTCTTGCCAATATATGTCTTTTAATAGTTCCTTTAGTGAGAGTCTTTTCATAAGAGTGGTAAATTCTTTGTTATTCAATATCAGATAATATATTTTTTTGTCCACACCCTGAATGATAGTTTAACTGGACATAAAATTCTGAGTTGACAACTTTTTTCTTTCCTTACTTCGAAGATATTAATCCATTGTCTTCTAGCATCCATTGTGTTTATAGATCAAGTTGGGAAGAACTGACTTGACAATATTGAGTCTTAATATTCATGAACATGGAATATCTCTCCATTTATTTCATTCTTCTTTGAATTTGTTCATCAGAGTTTTATAGTTTTCCTCATATAGAACTTATATCTATTTTGACAGATTTATCCCTGCTATGGTTTGAATATTTGTGTCCCCTCCCAATTTCATATATTCAAATCCTAACCCCAAGGTGATTCATTAGGAGGTGGGGACTTTGAGAGGAGACTAGGTCATGAGGGAAGAGCCCTCATGAATGGGGATACCTTTATAAAAGAGGCCCCAGAGATTAATTTCTTGCCCTTCCACATTGTGTGAGGACACAATGAAAAATATTCATCTTGGAAGTGGTCCTTCACCAGAGCCTGACCATGCTGGCACCTTGATCTTGGACTTCTAGCCTCCAGAACTGTGAGAAATAAATTTCTGTTGTTTTTAAGCCACCTAGTCTGTGGTGTTGTGTTATTGCAGGCCAAATGGACTAAGTTAATACCCAGGTATTTCATTTTTAGTGGGGTGCTAGTGTAAATGATATTATGTTTTTAATTTCAAATTCCACTTTTCATCACTGGTATATAGGAAAGCAATTGCATTTTGTATATTACCACTGCATTCTGCAACCTTGCTGTAATTCCTTAATAGTTCCAGGAGTTTTTGTGTATTTTTTTGGTCAATTCTTTTGGATTTTCTATGTAGATGATTATGTCATCTGCAAACAAATACATTATAGTTTTATTTCTTCCTTCCCATTCTGTATATCATTTATTTTCTTTTCTTGGCTTATTGCATTAGCTAAAACCTCCAGTACAATATTGATAAGGAGTGGTGAGAGGGGACGTCCTTGCCTTGCACCTGGTCTTAGTGGGAAAACTTCAAGTTTTTCACCATTAAGTATGATATTAGCTGTAGTTCTTTTGTAGATATTTTTCATCAAGTTGAGAAAGTTTCCCTCAATTCCTAGTTTACTGACAGTTTTTATTATGAACGGGTGCTGGATATTGTCAAATGTTTTTTCTGCATCCGTTGATATGATCATGTGATTTTTCTCATTTAGCCTGTTGATGAGATAGTTTACATTAGTTGATTTTCAAGTGTTAACCAACCTTGCATACCTGGGGTAGATCTCACTTGGTCATGGTGTATAATTCTTTTCGTACATTGTGGAATTCAATTTGCTAATTTTTTATTGAGGATTTTTGCATCTATATTCGTGAGAGATACTGGTCTGTAGTTTTCTTGTAATGTCTTTTTCTGGTTTTGGTATTAGGGTAATGCTGGCCTCATAGAATGAGTTTGGAAGCATTTCCATTACTTCTATCTTCTGAAAGAGATTATAGAATATTAGTATAATTTCCTTCTTAAATATTTGGTAGAGTTTACCATTGAACACATCTGGGCCTGGTGCTTTATGTTTTGCAAGTATATTAATTACTGATTCATTTCTTTAATAGATATAGGCCTATTCAGATAATCTGTTTCTTTTTGTGTAAATTTTGGCAAATTGTGTCTTGCAAGAAATTGGTCCTTTTCATCTAGGTTATCAAATTTATGGACATGGAGCTGTTCATCATATTCTTCTATTAACCCTTTAATGTCCCTAAGATCTATAGTGCTGTCACCTCTTTCATTTCTAATATTTTAGTAATTTGTGTCCTCTATCTCTTTTCCCTAGTTAGCCTGACTAGAGGCTTATTGATTTTAGAGATCATTTCAAAGAGTGTCACTTACAAGTGTGTTGTTTAATCTTTATATATTTTGGGATTTGCCAGTTATCTTTCTGATATTGACTTCTTTTAATTCTATTGTGGTCTGACAGCAAACATTATATGATTTCTATTCTTTTAAATTTTTTAAGGTGTGTTTTATGTGCCAGAATATGGCCTATATATTGAATGTTCCATATGAGCTTGGGAAGAATTTATATTCTGCTATTGTTGGATGACATAGTCCGTAGACATAAAATATAGCCAGTTGATTGATAGTGTTGTTTAGTTCAACTGTGTCCATACTGATTTTCTGGCCTGCTGGATCTGTCCATTTCTGATAGACAGATGTGGAAGTCTCCAGTTATGATTGTGGGTTCATCTACTTATCTTCACAATTTTATCAGTTTTTGCCTCACATAGTTTGATGCTCTGATGTTAGGGGTATACATGTTAAGGATTTTTATGTCTTCTTGGAAGATTACCACTTTATCATTATGTAGTGCCCTTCTTTTTCTCTGATAACTTTCCTTTCTTTGAAGTCTGTTCTGACTGAAATTAGTATAGCCACTCCTGCTTTCTTTTGATTACTGTTAGACTGATATATTTTCCTCCATCCATTTACTTTTAATCTATATGTTTCATTATATTTACAGTGGGTTTCTTGTAGACAACATAGAGTCTCATTTTTTGTTCCACTCTGACAACGTCTGTCTTTTAATTGGGGAACTTAGACTGTTAACCTTCAAAGTGATTATTGGTATAGTTGGATTAATGTCTACCATATTCATTACTGTTGTCTATTTGTTGCCTTTGTTTTTTGTTCCTATATTTGTCTCCTACTCTTTTTCTACCTTTTATGGTTTTAATTGAGCATTTTTAGGTGGTTCGATTTTCTCTCCTTTCTTAGCTTATCAGTTTTACTTCTTTTTAATTTTTTATATTTTTAGTGATTGCCCTAGAGTTTGCAATATATTTTTAAAGGCAATCCAAGTCCACTTTTAAATACCACTCTTTGCCCATTTTTAAATTGGGTTGCTTTTTTACTGGTGAGTTGTAAGAATTCCTTATATTTTCTGGACATAAATCTTTTATCAGTTAAATTAGCAACAAAAATTTTCACCTGGTCTCTGGGTTGTCTTTTCACTTTCTTGATAGTGTCCTTTGAAACACAAACTTAAAATTTTTTGATAAAGTCCAATTTATCTATTGTTTCCTTTTGTTGCTTAGGCTTTTGGTATTTAAGAAGTTATTCTCTAATTAAGGTCATGAACATTTACTCTTATACTTTCTTCTAATATTTGTATAGATTTAGTACTTACATTTAGGTCTTATTTTAGTTAATTTTTGCATATGTTTTAAGATAGAGATTTAAATTTATTCTTTTGCATGTAGATATCCTGTTGTCCCAACAACATTTGTTGAAAACACTATTCTTTCCCCCTTTGAATTGTGCTGGCACTGTCCTGTAAGATCAATTGACGTAAATGTATGTGTTTATTTCTGGACATTCAATTCTATTCCATTGAACTATATATCTAGCTTATATCAGTACCATGTACTCTTGATTACTTTAGCTTTGTTGTAAGCTTTAAAATTGAATGTGTGAATCCTCAATTTTTTTTTTAAGATAGTTTTGGCTAGTCTGCATCCCTTGAATTTCCATACGAATTTTAAGGTCAGTTTTTCCATCTGTGCAAAAAAGTTATCTCAGAATTTGATAGGAATTGTATTGAACCTGTAAATCAGTTTGGGGAGTATTGTCATCTTAACAATATTAAATTTTCTGTTTTGTCAACATGGGAGGTCTTTATTTAGTTAGATCTTCTGTAATTTATTTTTAACAATGTTTTGTAGTTTTCAGTGTATAAGTCTTGCACTTTTTTGGTTAAATTTACTCCTACTCTTTTTATTCTTTTTGCTTCTATTGGAAATGGAATTATTAATATTATTTTAGAATTGTTCATTGTTAGTGTGTATAAATACAATTAATTTTGTATATTGATCTTGCAAACTTGCTGGATTTGTTTATTAATCCTAAGAGCTCTTTTTTTGTGGATTCCTTAGGATTTTCTATATATATGACTATGTCATCTGTGAATAGAGAGAGCTTTACTTCTTCCTTTCTAATCTGTATGCCTTTTATTTCCTTTTCTTGCCTAATTGCTCTGGCTAGAACCTCCAGTACAATATTGAATAAAAGTGGTGGTGGTAGACATCCTTATTTTGTATTTAAATTACAATAAGAAATAAAAAATAATATTGAATACTTGCTCAGTTGATACAAAAACCTTTTACAAAAGACCTCTGACAATTAATTATAAGACACAATCTATAATTTTATGATGATGATAATCATTAACTGTTTTCTATTCTTACTTTGTTTTTGTCTAAGATATATCCTCTTCTAGTTCCTATCAGTGTTTTCCAAAGTTTATTTACTTAAACGCTCTAATATGAGAACCAACTAGAGATGAGCATAGCCTAAAAATCATAGAGTCATTCACTCAGTATTTTTTATAACAGTCCCTGTATGCCAGCTTCTACTGATACTGAAGGTATGGAGGTGAAGGTAAATAAGACAAGCATAATCATTATTCTCATAGCAATAACTGTTGATCATTTGGATTCTTATACTGTGCCTGGGAAGCACAGCATACTATGTCAGTTTAAGTAGCTATCCAATTGTGTGTGTGCACATGTGTGTATAATCAAGTATGTATATACACATATATACACATATTTGTTACACATACACAAGTATGCATATTATAATATTTCATGGTAATACATTTGTAGGTAACTTATGTCCTCAAATTATCATATGAAAATAATTTCCTTTGAACATAAAACTAATGTGTGTAGACTATTCACACTATTTTTGCTCTCTAATATGGTGGTTCTGAAAGTTTAGCATGCATCACAGTCATCTTGAAGGCTTGGTAAAATATAGATTGTCAGGTCTTACCATCAGGGTTTCTGATTAAGTAGATCCAAGGTGAGCTACGAATTTGAATTTCTAATGCATTTTCAAGAGATGCCAATACTACTGGTTGAAGAATCATATTTTGAGAACCATGGCTCTTATAATCGTTTATTGTGTGATTGTGTTAAAGGCATGTTTTGTGTAACTTACATACCACAGGAATTATGGGTGTTTCCTAATTCTTTCTTTTTCTGTACTTTTTCTGGATGTACTTTTTCTGGATGTTCCTTGAACGTATGAGCTCTCATAAGCGTGGTAGAGTGGCTCATTTTGCTAACTGAGCTAATAAATCCTGCCACCACAGTTCAGCACCTTTCCTGTTTAGGCCAAAATTGCTCTTTTCTAGAGATTGCTTAGCCCAATAGATTAGAAAATCCTTTGCACGATGTCATGATCTAATAAGATTACCCTTTAATCTTCAATTTCTAGTAACATTACAAATGCTAGGAAACTATTATAACCACAGTGCAATCATAAAACTTATATTAATGATATTCCAGTGATAAATGTATTTGAAATAGGAACCATTAGATAGAACAAGAATTCTACAGATATTTTGATTAATTCTAAGAATCTGTGGTTTGTCCTTCATGTGTGTTTCTGCATTCCTGTTTCCATATATCATTTTTTAAATGAAAAAAAAATCAATATAATAGTATTGGGGTTTCCAAAGAATTTATAATTACAACCAGTGTTTGGATGATATCTCTAATTTTTGAGAATGGTAGAGGTCAACTGAAGGAAAAAGGCAATAACTGCAAAATCAGCCAAATAGGAGCCTCACCTGGATTACCTGTGTCATTTTTCTCTGCTCTTGTCTCTGTTCTTGGATGGAGGTCTAGCTCTGAAAAAGCATTAAATTATCTGTGATTTGATGTGCAATGATCTGTGCAATGATGTAAATAAGGCACATTCTAGCACATATTAGAACTTCTGTATCTGTCCCCTCATTCTCTGCATTGTTCTCCTTTGTGTTGAATAGAGGCACATGGCTAAGAGCAAAGTTATTCATGCATTCTACTCAGTCACATTCTTCCCTGCTGCCTGGCTAGCCTAGAAAGGAGTCTAATTTGCTGATGATTACAATGAGGAGGGAATGATCCATTACATTAACTTTAATGAGCTGCAGCAGGTCACTTGGTAACGGATGGTACCATGCAAAGGTTGCAGTTCAGGGTGATATGAAATCACTGACAGCATCCTCCTGACACTTGTGCAGTGGCCATAACAAAGGAGGGATCACTAGTTTGTAGTCATAGTAATGACTGAACTTCACTGCATCTTTCCATTTGGACAAGCTTTAGTGTTACTATCTACAGCACTAAATAATTTATAGACAGAGCTTATGTAACTGGCGGTTATGATACATAGCATTAACTTAGAAGTGGTCTTGCAGTTGAAGGAATGATAAAGAGTCTGCATTTTTTATATTTCCTCTCGCTTGATTTTAAGGGTACTTTTAAACTTCAGCCAGTACATTCAGGAGCTCTGAAAACCAATTAATGATTTAGTTAAAAATGTCTGCAGCAGAATATATTAGACTGATTTGTCTCTTTGAGCACGAACAAGACACTTTTATGTGGAAATTTCCATTTTAAGATATATTAATTTTTTAAACAATAGATGAAATATGTCTTTCAAGAAGATGAAATGATAGGAAGGCAAGTTAAGAACATTTGCTTTATCTTACATTGAAAGTGTTATTTTTAACTATGATAATATGATCTTGGTTCTGTTGTATTTTTCTAGTTGAGCAATAAATAAACAGAACATTAAGGTTTATATAGCATTCAGTAAACTGTAAAAGAATGTGCTTGAAAGACTTCTAATTTTTCAAAGACAAGTCTTTTATTTTGTAAGAATCCAATAAAAATAACACCTCAAAAGCATGTCTTCTTTTCTCAAGACTAACCTGTGGTTTAAGAAAGGTTATTGGATTAACTCTAGGCATTTTTGAACTGATGACTGAAAGAGCTAACTTTTCTTATAACTAAGTAGGTAATATCTCTATTTTTAAAACATGGATGGCTAGTAGCTGGGGGTATTTCCCCCTTGGAATGGTAGTGGGGGCGAAATAAGGTCAGAGTCTGGAAGGGGAGTCCATCTGGATGTCAGTCCAGTATAGACATAAATTCCTAAGAACCTCTCCACTCAAGAGAATGAGCATATCATAGGTGAAGAACACTCACCTAATGATTTCAAGCTTGTCACAATCTTCCTGCACCATTATCATAAACTGCTAGTTTGGCAAGGGAGACATAACTAAGGAATTCATTGTTTGAAGAAACTCTTTTGACAGTTTCTTTCTTGATTTATATTTATACATTTGCTGCTGCCCTTGTTTGTATCTTTGTCAATACAGCTTCATTTTCGCTCAGTATGGTTATTCTCATCACACATATTTTACCACCGCATGACCGGTTATTTCCCTTAATTTCTGTCTGTTTGTAAAGAAAAAACAGAGGATGTAGAAGTGCATGGTAAAAAAAAAAAGTTTGACTGGGTTGGGCACAGCCTCCTTTCATGTGGGTACCAACAGTTTAGCCAGGGCTAATTGTAGGCCAGTCACTTACATCCTCAAAATTAAGTGTCTAATTATTCCCACAATGGTCTAATTATGGCTGCAATTAACTGCAGGTGCAATGTTTGCACCTGCAGCTAATAGAGGGACCAAGCTACCCAAAACAAGTTGCCTAAGCAAAGTCTTAAGGGCATTGATTTATAGCTCTGCAAATACTTGAAGCAGCCTGTTTTCATATTAAAGATACTATTTAGCAAACAACATTTATTGCTGACAGAACTTACTTTAGTTGATCATGCTTGCTTTTTGTGTTAGAGTATAGTTTCTATATGCTAGAATAGAGTAAATCTGGGCATTTATATTTTTTCTAAACTTGAACAAAATCTTTGTTAAACATGGGCTTCCCTGGTGGCGCAGTGGTTGGGAGTCCGCCTGCCGATGCAGGGGACACGGGTTCGTGCCCCGGTCCGGGAGGATCCCACATGCCGCGGAGCGGCTGCGCCCGTGAGCCATGGCCGCTGAGCCTGCGCGTCCGGAGCCTGTGCTCCGCAATGGGAGAGGCCACAACAGTGAGAGGCCCGTGTACCGGAAAAAAAAAAAAAAAAAATCTTTGTTAAACAGTTCCTGAAAAGAACAGATGCCACCCATTATCTTTCCTGGATGGAAAGCCTCATTTCTGCAAAGAGCAGATAAAGGAATAACGAAAAGGTTTTGTTTTATGGCAAAGAGCCATGATTTGGGTCCCAGCTCTCTCAGGCATCTCATCATTATCACTATATTTTTACATAAAATTTAGCAAGTTAAAACGAGACTTATGGAATCACATAGTCATCTGCTTAACAACCATAGTATTTTTGCCCATATACTCATTTTTAATAGCTAAGCTGTACTTTCTAATTTATAGTTAATGTATTTAGTACCTAGCACAGTGCATTTGACAGAGTACACACTTAACAAAACACACTTTTTTGAATGAAGCAGAGGGTACTGAAGTGACATCGCTTATGGGTCATTTATATGGTTTTAACCAAGTAGGTTTTATTTTTTTTCTTTTTCATCTTCCTCCCCCTCCCTAATATCCATTACTTGGAAAAGGGGTAATCTGCAATTTCATTTCTCTCTGTCATATGTTCCTCCTGGGACTGCTGGAATACCTGGGTTGGAGTTGATATTGAAGTCATGTCCTTTCTGATGAATCTAGCTGGTCAGTGACATCAGATGGCACTGTTTTGAAAGGGGTGTAGCATGGGGTCAAGGGAGGGAGATAGTGCTCCCTTATGTGCTGGGTTAAAGGGGAGGTGGCTGTGCAGAGCAAGAGATCAAAACATGGCCTAATTATTAGCTGCTGCTGCCTTTTCTGTCTTGGATCTATTTCATGATCCCTGAAGATTGTTTCGAACTTTGAAATGATGAAGACATGAATATTTCCTAATTGTTCAACTTCTGAACTTTCTGGATGATCTGCATTTCACTAGCTAACAGGCCACAGCAGAGCATGGATAGGGCTGGACAGGTTAACACCTAGCTGGGATCTCACAGCTTCTTGGTGGATTGCAAATTAACGAATAAAGAAACTTGATGCAGGCCTTGAGGTTAGAGGTCAACAATCTAATTCTCACTTACAACTTCACTGGGTAATCATCTATTAAAGACTTTGACTTTGGAACTGTTGCCAGTGATGACTTCATCAAGATTTTCATAATATTCAAGAGGAGTATTCAAGAAATATTTACAGATTTCAAAAATCTTCAAAAAACACTTAAGTAGTTGTGACTACTTTTAAATCTTCTTGAGAGAAGTAAATCTTTTTTAAAACATATAATCAAGTTAGAATAATGGCATGGACACAGCTGATGCTGTATTTTTGACAAGAATCCTCTCCTTCCATTTTGAGGAGTAAACTAGTGTCCTTTTTATGGTAAGTGTCTTATATCTCCCTGAAAAAAAATATTGCATATAATATAAAACCCTAACGTTATAGACATTTCCAAGGAATTCACCTGTAAACAGCAGATATTATATTGCACATCCAGTGCCTAAATTTCAAAATCTGACCAGCCTGATCTAACAAATTTCTAGCTAAGTGCCTTATTCCTACAAACTTGTATGAGTTCTGGGTTTTAATTCTGTTCTCCTATAGTTGCATCAGTAATTTTACCAAATAAAATTTTCTTTCATATTGAGAAAAGCCTCTAAGAAATTTTGCTTCTCTATCTGTGAAATAAAATTCCATAGGCTGATCTTTCTGAAGGAACACCAGGAGTTGCTGAAACTATTTATGTACCTTTGCAGTTCATTTACACATCACTTTCTCAGTTTGAAGATATGTTTAGAAACTAGAGATCATCCTTATTAATATCCAAGCAATGAGTTCTCCAGTGACAGATTGGTAGCTCATATTTAGTTTGGGATTCTTTGCTTAGGCAAAGCCTTTTTAAAAACTTCAAGACAATAGCGGTGATATCTTCAGGGATGCCAGTTTTCTTCTAGTAATGTTCTCCTCATGTCGTACTTTGGAAGAAAACCATTATATTATTTAAAAAATGGAGGGTATACTCAATTGATTATTGATGACTCAAAACATGGCTGATGTAGTGGACACTGAGGTCTGCTGCCCAGACTCTCCTTCTGGAACAAGTCGCTCATCCTCTCAGCTGCCAGGAATGTCGGCATAGCTCATAGGCCAACACATGAGATCAAGACTTGGCCTCATGAGCTGAATCCACTCATAGCTGAGTCCCTTCCAGCAATTGCCCTCTGCCGCAGGTTACCATTTGGCCTAATATTATACCTTCTCCCTAGAGGCAGCACACATTCAGTGAGTGGGCGATGCAAGGGTAAAATGGCCTGACCCTCTTGCCACAGTGTGGACAAATCTGAAGGCCTATCCAGCTCCAGAGTTCCTTAGGGGATTGACTGAGATCTTGGCTCCAACTGCTTTTTAAATTCAATTTCTCCCTCTATCAAATCCTGCTTTCCATACTCTTTTATCCATCTGAGAGTTCTCCCTAATAAAGTACTGTCCTCTAATTTTTAACTCAGAGGCTGTTTTCAAGGAACTCAACTTAAGACAGCATAGGAAGGATAAACAACAAGGTCCTACTGTATAGCACAGGGAACTATGTTCAATATCCTGAGATAAACCATAATGGAAAAGAAAACAAAAAAGAATGTATATATATGAATAACTGAATCACTTTACAGCAGAAATTAACACAACATTGTAAATCAACTATGCTACAATTACAAAAAAAAGACATCACGTAATTACCAAAAAACCCCAAACAGTATAGGAATACAAAGCTCGAGAGAGTATACTAGGCAGAAGCTGCTTCCTGAAACTTTCTTTCTCTTTTGCAAACACTGCTCTTTTACTGTGAGTTTTTTTTCCCCCTTAATGCCTGTACATTCAGGCTCTGCAGATGGCCCATTTTAGTAGAACTTCTGTTAATATATTTCTAAATCTTTTAGCGCTAAGTCAAGCACCTAATACTAATTCTACTAGGCTATTGCTAGGCCATGAGATTATTGCCCAGAACAGACTTAGAAACAGCATGTGTTTGGGGCTGAGGAGTTAATGGGGAAGACCCTCTTAGTGAGTACACACTAGACCATCTGCAAAACTTCATGTCTCAGAATGCAAGTGGCTGGGTGACTGCACTCTGTAAACACAAAGGGAAATGTTTCAAAAGTCAGGCGCCAAGAATGATTTGTTTTGCACTTAGTAAATCCCTTACAAAGCAGTCAGATATATGGATTGATCTCCTGGAAGGTTTGCCCCTCTATCATGTATATGTGGATATATGGCCCTGGGGGATTCTTCCATTTCCTGAGAAGACAAATGGTATATAGTGTAACCAAAGCTTGGCATTTACAAGTTTTGGGGAGATAATCTGGGTTTTTCTGTAGGGCAGTCTCAGGGATGTTATAAAGAGGTTACAAGGCAAAAATATGAAGTAAAGATTGACAGAGGCAGAGAGAGCAACAGGAAAGGATCCTTTCTAGTTTCTGGCCCAATTGGCCCTCTGATTGCATCATTCATTCATTCATTCATCCATTTATCCAATATATGCTTGGCTGGGCTAGAAATATTGGATGTTCAGAGGGGCATTCAATTACAGCAGCATGTGCTGAAAGTGTATCAGTTTCAAAATCTGACCAGGTCAACTTTACAAAAGCCCAGATGTCTAAGTGCCTTATTCCGACAAACTTCTACCATCCCTCTGCTAGTAAGACATTGAAAAGATACAAATAAAATTTTTATTAATTTTTTGACAACTAGTGGTATCCTGGCAAGGGGATATTTGACTCTTGCAGGGGATATTTGACTTAGAGTGGGCAGTTAGTCAAGCAGTGTGACACAGCAAGAGAGCTCAAGGAGAGTAGTTTGCTAGACTTTCACTGACATGTGGTGGTAGGCAGGAGAGGGTAGGAGACCTGTAGTTTCAAGTATTGCTTTGAGAATCTCTCACCTATGAACATCCAAACTGGTGTGCAAATAAAGCAAGCACTGCAATCATCCACAGTTAAGAGAATTTTGTGATCATTTATGTTGCCCTTCCTTGGACTTTGGTGACCTCAGCAACTTCACTATCATCTTTCAAGGTACATTGTCATGGTGATAATGGTAGCAGTAGAAGTTCTTGAAAGCCTACAAAACAGTGCCTGCATTGCGCTAAACAATATGTAAAGAGTGATGTACAAGCCAGATAAATAAGACTCCTGCTCTCGTTACTGATTAAGAGAATTAGGTAAAGCAAGACCACAAGTCAGTGCATGGCATAGACATTTCCTTGCAGAGTTCTTGTTAGATTTTGTATGGGTAAGACTGTTTTGACTACTTGGGATTGTGTTTAACAGTATTGGGGGAATTGCATTTCTTTTTCTTTTTTTTTTTTTGCGGTACGCGGGCCTCTCACTGTTGTGGCCTCTCCCGTTGCGGAGCACAGGCTCCGGACGCGCAGGCTCAGTGGCCATGGCTCAGGGGCCCAGCCACTCCGCGGCATGTGGGATCTTCCCGGACCGGGACACGAACCCGCGTCCCCTGCATCGGTAGGCGGACTCTCAACCACTGTGCCACCAGGGAAGCCCCGGGGATTGCATTTTTGAGGCAATATAGTAGCTTTGTGATATGTGTGAGATGTATGACTCATATTGATATTTTGTCTTCTAACTATAGAAAGAGTGATGTATATGGATTTGTTGAAGGTTGTGGCTTAAAAGGGCAGTATAGGCTCAACATTAAACCAGAGAATTGAAGGATTATGGGCCAATAAATTACCTTTTTCTACATAGTAGGTGTCACAGCACTTTGTGTATCACCAATCCTGGATGGAATATCACTGATGACTACGGGAAAATGAACAATAGGTCACATTTACTCTCAGCAACAGGGACCCCTGGGATTAGATTTCTTAGTGTATTCTGGGAGAAGGAGGACACCTGTTAGTGTCTCAGGAACTAAGAAATAATGTTTCCACCAACAAGTGTGTTCTAAAGGTTAACTTTAACTAAGGGTATCATCAACACCTGAGAAATGTTTTATCCATTACCCTGGCCCTGTCGAATTCTGTGAACTCCTAAACAGTCAGGAATCCTTCCTAGGATACTTCTGAACATTGCCCTTGTGCTGAAGATAAATAGTTGGGATATAAATGCCTATAGCAATCTTCCAAGACCAAGATGATATTCTGGATAGCACTGTGGGACTGTACAAAACCATATAAATGTCATTGTGATTCTGACACTTTATGCACCAATTAAAAAAAATTATTGGAGTATAGTTGATCCACAATGCCGTGCTGGTTTCAGGTATGCACCAATTAAAAAATATATAAATTTGTTCCATGTAAGAGTTAATTCATTCTATTCACTGTCTGCCTATCAATTATACCTATAATTTAGGAGGCTTGTATAAAAGTAGCTGATAGATTTATAGAGTTTTAAAATACTGAATATTATTGGTTTTAGAATATAAGCACTGGGGAGATTTGGTTTATAAGCTTTTGAGTTACATGAGACAGTGCATGCTACTTAAGTAGTCAATTTGTATTCTTTGATCAAGATGATTTTTGACTTTGATGGCTTGACCTATAAATAGGAAGAGGTATTATTATTAACCCTTTCCCCATAAGGATCCTTCTTTCTGATTGCATTCAATAATGTTCCATGAAATTAACTCATCTTAGAGCTCTGTGGAGAGAGTGGAAAGAAGTAGAAGACTAGTGAGATCACAAAATATGAAGGTAATCATGGATCTTCTTTGGTAACCAGTTAGAACTCCAAAAAGATCACATCATAAGAAACAAAAGAACATCTAGTAACTGGAAATCAAATATTAGACATTCCTCAGGAGAGTTACTAAATTTAACTAAGAAGTTATAATGAACTTAGAAGTGAGTTTGAATATATGTGCCTAGTTTTTCTTTTGGGCTTTTAGGAAGCTAGTCACACATAGCATGCTTAACAATCCCAAGGAAAATCAAATAATCATCTTGAGTAGATTTGTAATATTGAGATGCCATTCCTCAGATTGTAAATATTTCTAAAAACTATTCAGAGATTTGTCATTAAGGCATATCTTAAAAAAAATATTGAATTGGGAACTAAACATGCATTTTCTGAGAGACCCTAACAAAAAATTCTCAGCTATTATTAGAATTTGATTTCCCCTAACGTTATCTCTTGAGTTCTTAATGTGTATGACTATGATTTGCATTAATTTACTTCCATGAATCAGGATTCTCAGCCAAAGAAGCAGTCAAAACAAAATGAATCATCTCTCTTATTTGGCCAGAAGGTAACTTTTGCCACTGACTTTCTTGGCTTAGAACTTGGAGTCAGATAACTTTGCCCTTGAACACTACAAATTCAGTGTTTTACGTTCTGAACATATAAGGGCTGGTTCAAATAAATGTTTATGCCCCTTGGTAGGACATACCTGCTTTACCTAAATATTTTAGTGACACATATGCCAGTTTGGACAGAGATCAGTGATTAAGAGCATGGACTTCAGATCAGACCCACTTAAACTTGAATCAGAGTCCTACTACTTACTAACTGAATAATTAAGAGGAAATTCTTTAACTTCTAAGTGATAGTTACAACCATTTCACAGAGTTGTCAGTGGGATTGAATGGGATGTCTAAATAGAGCTTGGCATAGAAACTGGCTTACAAAAAAATTATCTGCTGAATATACTTGGTTTGGGTAATTTTTTAAATTAATATGTAAAATGATCATTTCTACTTGGCACTATATAAGGGCCACAAAATGATTTTTTGATAATGGGATAAAATGTACATATATTTCAATTACTATCTGTCAACTTAAGAATAGTTGGATATGTGTATTATTGCAAGGTATGTATTACAATGTTTTCCTGTTGTTGATAAAGTTCTTCACAATGAGCCTAAAGCTTATATATATATATATATATATATATATATATATATATATAAGTTTGAATCAATTCCTTTTTCCATAAACCTAGTTTTTTTCTCCAACTTACATTTCCCAGTTTTTTTCTCCAACTTACATTTCCCACTATCGTTTACCCCAGAATATTATTTCTGATATTATTTTTATCCATGCTGATCTTCTAACTGCAGGGAGGTTTCAGCCTTACTGCTCTAAGTTTAGATTTCAAAAGATATATAGATCTCTGCTTCAACCACATGGAGTTCATCAACTGATTTCCCTGCCTATTTGCTTTAGCAAAAGTCTTAGTGTCCCTAGAAAGAATGATGTATGTTATGACCAATTAAGTTTTCTCTTTATTTTATTCAGTTGTCCTTTAAGTATTTGTTGAATTACTACTATGTGCTAGGCACCATGTTTTTTTTTAATTGAAGTATAGTTAATTTACAATGTTGTGTTAGTTTCAAGTGTACAGCAAAGTGATTCAGATATATATATGTGTGTATATATATATATATAGTTTTTCAGATTATTTTCCATTATAGGATATTACAAGATATTGAATATAGTTTCCTGTGCTATATAGTAGGTCCTGGTGTTTAACTATTTTATATATAGTAGTGTGTGTATGGTAGTCCCAAACTCTTAATTTATCTCTCCCTCCCCCACCCCCCGCTATCTTCTTTGGTAACGATAAGTTTATCTTCTATGTCTGTGAGTCTATTTCTGTTTTGTAAATAAGGTCATTTGTATCATTTTTTAGATTCCACACATAAATGATATTGTATGATGTCTGTATTTCTCTGTCTGAATTACTTAATATGATAATCTCTAGGTCCATCCATGTTGCTGCAAATGGCATTAATTTATTCTTTTTTATGGCTGAGTAATATTCCATTGTATATATATACACCACATCTTCTTTCTCCATTCATCTCTCAATGGAAATTTAGCTAGCTTCCATGACCTGGCTGTTGTAAATGAACATTGCGGTGTAAGTATCTCTTTGAATTTGTTTTCTCCAGATGTATGCCCGGGAGTGGGATTGCTGGATCATAAGGTAGCTCTATTTTTAGTTTTTTAAGGAATCTCCATATTGTTCTCCATAGTGGCTGCACCAATTTACATTCTCACCAACAGTGTAGGAGGGTTTCATGTTAAACTCTGAGGAAGTAATGGTAAACCTGACACAATCCCTCAATTAGAACCCACTGGTGGAGAGAGGCATCAAACAGATAATTAGAATATAGAATGTAAGTAATTTCCTTCCCCCAATCTTGTGGGCATCACGTGGTCCTGAAAGGCTTTATCAAGGAAATGATCTCAAAGTCAAGACCTGCAGGATGAAGATCTTGACTCAGGGGTATGTATGAGGTGGAAAAGGGCATTCCACAGACAGAAACCAGCATATTTAAAGGTCAAGGAGTAAAGAGAGGTTGGTGTGCTCTGGGAATTACAAGACTGGAGTGTAGTTGCAGGGGAGGGGAGTGTAAGAAGCACCAGATGGTAATCCCCATGCAAAAAATACAAAAGGCACCTCACAAGTGATTTTAAACCAAGGTCTGACACCCTAAAGATGAAATGCCTATCTCCTTGCTCTTTGATAACTATCCCAACAGCTTAGTAACATGGGTGCTCTATTTTGCGACCATGTGCCCTCCTCTGTCAGACATTTAGTGCCCATGAGACTGATTCCAGAAACCACATTACAGCCCAGTCAGTACCCATGGAGGCCTGGACCAACTAGGCATTTTTTGTTCCTGTCACAAGGATCTCTTTTGTGGGCTTGGCACTGTCGGCCTCAGAGTGACTGTCTTCTTGCTCAGACTCATGCTAAATAGACACCAAAATCATTTGCTAAGCAGTATCCATTGATCATAACATAATTTCACATCTGCAGAGATGCACACACAGTGAAAAAGGACCAAGCACCACACCAGCTCAGGGCTCTGTGTTTTGGCAGATGGGCTTCAGCTGCCCAGATATTTTTTTTGCACATTTTGAACCCTTCTTCATGGTAGGTGCTGACTTATAATTATGGAAATAATCAGTATCCTTAGGACTTCATCCAGCCTTGATTTAATACTTAGGGTTGCACGAACTCTTTCCAATGGTACCACTCTGAAAGGTGAATCCTGGGGTTGTAATTATGAGAATAAACCCCAACTCCACCATTACCCAATCTATGAAAAATCAGATAAGTACGTATGCTACATGAAGAGAGCATTTTGACACATGAAAAACACCAGCTAAAAAGTCTTAAGACAAAGGTGACTTTTTCATTGGCACTTGGTATTGCCTGGATCTAGCCTCATATAATTCAATGTAGAAAAAGAGTGTGTGTATGAAAATTTCCTAGTTAAATTACATTTTATCCAGAACTCAGGAGACCAATTTGTCCACTATGAATGTGAAACTGCCAAAAAGCTGAGAGAAAATAAGGAGGGATTAGAGAAGTTTCCCAGTTGATCCACAATGGTCTCCAGCTTCTGCCAGTCCATACAGAAGGAGGAAAATAGTCACGATTACTTCAGCTGCCCTTTCTGTTTATTCTATGAAAGGTTAAGTTTGAGGCTTCATGCATAATCATTTTATTATACTTTCATCTCTGGTCCAACAAAATGACTGTAGGAGGAGTTGTTCAAACGGAATAGGATAATGTTGTGTGAGAAGGTTTTGTAATTTTAATATGCTATACAAGTGTATGTTGTATTCTTTTTGCCAGCTTCTGTATGAGGAGACAGTAGGAAGCAGTGTAGTGAAGTGGTTAAGAGTGTGAGTTTGGAGTCTCAGCTCTCCCACCTCCCCACTGTGTTGTTCTGAGCAAACCATTTGAGCCTCATGGGGCTCGATATCCCTCTGATAAATGGAAAGAATAACAGAACTTAGCACCCCAGGAGCTGTAAGCAGTTGAGACTCCAGTGTAGCATGTGAGAGGATGAGCAGTGAGAGATGAGGCAAGGTTTAATTTCCAGCTACAACCAGTCTCTCTAGACATTGGTTTCCTCAGCTGAAACTGACAGTAATGCTTAACTAAGGAGTGTTGTGAGAATAAACAAGACAGTACCCATGAGAAGTATGGGACAGCACTTCTGTTTGTCATTGGAAATGATGGCAGTGGGGAGCCAAGGCACCATCTTGAGCCTTCAGTGTTGTGTTTGGATCATCAAGCGTTTATCAAGGTTCTTTTGTTCCCCTGTAGTCAACTACTTTATGCCAAGACCAATTAATACTGGAACAAGAATAAGCAGATATTATGGCTTCTACCTTACTTTTGAATCTTTAACTTGACTTCATTTTCCATTGCCCTTTTTTTTTTTTAACATCTTTATTGGAGTATAATTGCTTTACAATGGTGTGTTAGTTTCTGCTTTATAACAAAGTGAATCAATTATACGTATACATGTGTCCCCATACCTCTGCTCTCTTGAATCTCCCTCCCTCCCACCCTCCCTATTGCAACCCTCTCGTGGTCAAAAAGCACCGAGCTGATCTCCCTGTGCTATGCGGCTGCTTCCCACTAGCTATCTATTTTACGTTTGGTAGTGTATATATGTCCATGCCACTCTCTCACTTTGTCCCAGCTTACCCTTCCCCCTCCCCGTATCCTCAAGTCCATTCTCCAGTAGGTCTGCATCTTTATTCCCGTCTTGCCCCTAGGTTCTTAATGACCTTTTATTTTATTTTTTTTTTAGATTCCACATATACGTAGCATATAGTATTTCTTTTTCTCTTTCTGACTTACTTCACTCTGTATGACAGTCTCTAGGTCCAGCCACCTCACTACAAATAACTCAGTTTCATTCCTCTTTATGGCTGAGTAATATTCCATTGTATATATGTGCCACATCTTCTTTACCCATTCATCTGTTGATGGACATTTTGGTTGCTTCCATGTCCTGGCTATTGTAAAAGGAGCTGCAATGAATATTTTGGTACATGACTCTTTTTGAATTATGGTTTTCTCAGGGTATATGCCCAGTAGTGGTATTGCTGGGTCATATGGTAGTTCTATTTTTAGTTTTTAAGGAACCTCCAGACTGTTTTCCATAGTGGCTGTATCAATTTACATTCCCACCAACAGTGCAAGAGGGTTCCCTTTTCTCCACACCCTGTCCAACATTTATTGTTTGTAGATTTTTTGATGATGGCCATTCTGACCGGTGTGAGATGATATCTCATTGTAGTTTTGATTTACATTTCTCTAATGATTAATGATGTTGAGCATTCTTTCATGTGTCTGTTGGCAATCTGTATATTTTCTTTGGAGAAATGTCTATTTAGGTCTATGCCCATTTTTGTATTGGGTTGTTTTTTGATATTGAGCTGCTTGTAAATTTTGGAGATTAATCCTTTGTCAGTTGCTTCATTTGCAAATATTTTCTCCCATTCTGAGGGTTGTCTTTTCATCTTATTTACAGTTTCCTTTGCTGTACAAAAGCTTTTAAGTTTCATTAGGTCCCATTTGTTTATATTTGTTTTTATTTCTGTTCCTCTAGGAGGTGGATCAAAAAGGATCTTGCTGTGATTTATATCATAGAATGTTCTGCCCATGTTTTCCTCTAAGAGTTTTACAGTGTCTGCCCTTACACTTAGGTTTTTAACCCATACTGAGTTTATTTTTGTGTATGGTGTTAGGGAGTGTTCTAATTTCATTCTTTTATGTGTATCTGTCCAGTTTTCCCAGCACAACTTATTGAAGAGGCTGTCTTTTCTCCACTGTATATTCTTGCCTCCTTTATCAAACATAAGGTGACCATATACGGGTGGATTTATCGCTGGGCTTTCTATCCTGTTCAAGTGATCTTTATTTCTGTTTCTGTGCCAGTACCATACTGCCTTGATTACTGCAGCTTTGTAGTACAGTCTAAAGTCACAGAGCCTGATTCCTCAGGCTCCGTTTTTCTTTCTCAAGATTGCTTTGGCTATTCGTGGTCTTTTGTGTTTCCATACAAATTGTGAATTTTTTTTGTTCTAGTTCTGTGAAAAATTCCAGTGGTAGTTTGACAGGGATTGCATTGAATCTGTAGATTGCTTTTGGTAATAGAGTCATTTTCACAATATTGATTCTTCCAATCCAAGAACATGGTATATCTCTCCATCTATTTGTATCATCTTTAATTTCTTTCATCAGTGTCTTATAATTTTCTGCATACAGGTCTTTTGTCTCCTTAGGTAGGTTTATTCCTAGATTTTTTGTTGCAGTGGTAAATAGGAGTGTTTTCTTAATTTCACTTTCAGATTTTTCATCATTAGTGTATAGGAATGCAAGAGATTTATGTGCCTTAATTTTGTATCCTGCTACTTTACCAAATTCATTAATTAACTCTAGCAGTTTTCTGGTAGCATCTTTAGGATTCTCTATGTATAGGATCATGTCATCTGCAAACACTGACAGCTTTACTTCTTCTTTTCCAATTTGGATTCCTTTTATTTATTTATTTTTATTATCTGATTGAGGTGGCTAAAACTTCCAAAACTATGTTGAAAAATAGTGGTGAGAGTGGGCAACCTTGTCTTATTCCTGATATTAGTGGAAGTGGTTTCAGGTTTTCACCAATGAGGATGATGTTGGCTGTGGGTTTGTCATATATGGATTTTATTATGTTGAGGAACGTTCACTCTATGCCTACTTTCTGGAGGGTTTTTTTTTTTTTTTTAATCATAAATCGGCATTGAATTTTGTTTAAAGCTTTTTCTGTGTCTATTGAGTTGATCATACGGTTTTTCTCCTTCAATTTGTTAATATGGTGTATCATGTTGATTGATTTACATACATTGAAGAATCCTTGAATTCCTGGGATAAACCCCACTTGATCATAATGTATGATTCTTTTGATGTGCTGTTGGATTCTGTTTGCTAGTATTTTGTTGAGGATGTTTGCAAGTATGTTCATCAGTGATATTGGCCTGTAGTTTTCTTTTTTTGCAGTATCTTTGTCTGGTTTTGCTATCAGAGTGATGGTGGCCTCGTAGAATGAGTTTGGGAGTTTTCCTCCCTCTGCTACATTTTGGAAGAGTTTGAGAAAGATAGGTGTTAGCTCTTCTCTAAATGTTTGATAGAATTCATGTGTGAAGCCATCTGGTCCTGGGCTTTTGTTTGTTGGAAGATTTTTAATCACAGTTTCAATTTCAGTGCTTGTGATTGGTCTGCTCATATTTTCTATTTGTTCCTGGTTCAGTCTCTGAAGGTTGTGCATTTCTAAGAATTTGTCCATTTCTTCCAAGTTGTCCAGTTTATTGTCATATAGTTTCTTGTGGTAACCTCACATGATCCCTTGTATTTCTGCAGTGTCAGTTGTTTTCTCCTTTTTCATTTCTAATTCTATTGATTTGAATCTTCTCCCTTTTTTTTGCTAATAAGTCTGGCTAATGGTTTATCAATTTTGTTTATCTTCTCAAAGAACCAGCTTTTAGTTTTATTGATCTTTGCTATTGTTTCCTTCATTTCATTCTCATTTATTTCTGATCTGACCTTTATAATTTCTTCCCTTCTCCTAACTTTGGGTTTTTTTTTTGTTCTGCTTTCTCTAATTGCTTTAGGCATAAGGTTAGGTTATTTATTTCAGATGTTCTTGTTTCTTAAGGATTGTATTGCTATAAACTTCCCTCTTAGAACTTTTTTGCTGCATCCCATATGTTTTTGGTCATTGTGTTTTCATTTTCATTTGTTTCTAGGTGTTTCTTGCTTTCCTCTTTGATTTCTTCAGTGATCTCCTGGTTATTAAGTGTTGTGTTTTTTACCCTCCATGTGTTTGTATTTCTTACAGATTTTTTCCTGTAATAGATATCTAGTCTCATAGCATTGTGGTTGGAAAAGACACTTGATACAATTTCAATTTTCTTAAATTTACCAAGGCTTGATTTGTGACCCAAGATATGATCTATCCTGGAGAATGTTTCATGAGCAGTTGAGAAGAATGTGTATTCTGTTGTTTTTGGATGGAGTGTCCTATAAATTTCAATCAAGTCCATCTTGTTTAATGTATCATTTAAAGCTTTTGTTTCCTTATTTATTTTCATTTTGGATGATCTGTCCATTGGTGAAAGTGGGGTGTTAAAGTCCCCTACTATGACTGTGTTACTGTTGACTTCCCCTTTATGGCTGTTAGTATTTGCCTTATGTATTGAGGTGCTCCTATGTTGGGTGCATAAATATTTACAATTGTTATATCTTCTTCTTGGATTGATCCCTTGATCATTATGTAGTGTCCTTTTTTGTCTCTTGTAATAGCCTTTGTTTTAAAGTCTATTTTGTGTGATATGAGAATTGCTACTCCAGCTTTCTTTTGATTTCCATTGGCATAGAATATCTTTTTTCTTCCCCCCAGTTTCAGTCTGTATGTGTCCCTAGGTCTGAAGTGGGTCTCTTGTAGACAGCATATATATGGGTCTTGTTTTTGTATCCATTTAGCCAATCTATGTCTTTTGGTTGGAGCATTTAATCCATTTACATTTAAGGTAATTATCGATATGTATGTTCCTTTACCATTTTCTTAATTGGTTTAGGTTTGTTATTGTAGGTCTTTTCCTTCTCTTGTGTTTCCCACCTAGAGAAGTTCCTTTAGCATTTGTTGTAAAGCAGGTTTGGTGGTACTGAATTCTCTTATCTTTTGCATGTCTGTAAAGTTCTTAATTTCTCCATCAAATCTGAATGAGATCCTTGCTGGGTAGAGTAATCTTGGTTGTAGGTTTTTCTCCTTCATCACTTTAAATATATCCTGCCAGTCCCTTCTGGCTTGCAGAGTTTCTGCTGAAAGATCAGCTGTTAACCTTATGGGGATTCCCTTGTGTGTTATTTGTTGTTTTTCCCTTGCTGCTTTTAATATTTGTTCTTTGCATTTAAATTTTGATAATTTGATTAATATGCATCTTGGCATGTTTCTCTTTGGATTTATCCTGTATGGGACTCTCTGTGCTTCCTGGACTTGATTAACTATTTCCTTTCCCATATTAGGGAAGTTTTCAACTATAATCTCTTCAAATATTTTCTCAGTCCCTTTCTTTTTCTCTTCTTCTTCTGGGGCTCTATAATTCGAATGTTGGTGCATTTAATGTTGTCACAGAGGTCTCTGAGACTGTCCTCAATTCTTTACATTATTTTTTTCTTTATTCTGCTCTGCAGTAATTATTTCCACTATTTTATCTTCCAGATCACTTATCCATTCTTCTGCCTCAGTTATTCTGCTATTGATCCATTTTACAGAATTTTTTATTTCCTTTATTGTGTTGTCCATCACTGTTTGTTTGCTCCTTAATTCTTCTAGGTCCTTGTTAAACGTTTCTTGTATTTGCTCCATTCTATTTCCAAGATTTTTGATCATCTTTACTATCATTATTTTGAATTCCGTTTCAGATAAACTGCCTATTTCCTCTTCATTTGTTAGGTCTTGTGGGTTTTTGCCTTGCTGCTTCATCTGCTGTGTTTCTCTGTCTTCTCATTTTACTTAACTTTCTGTGTTTGGGGTCTCCTTTTCGCAAGCTGCATGTTCATAGTTTCCTTTGTTTTTGGTGTCTGTCCCCAGTGGCTAAGGTTGGTTCAGTGGGTTGCGTAGGTTTCGTGGTGGAGGGGACTAGTGCCTGCGTTCTGGTGGATGAGGCTGGATCTTGTCTTTCTACTGGGCAGTTCCATGTCTGATGGTGTGTTCTGGGGTGTCTGTGGACTTATTATGATTTTAGGCAGCCTCTGTGCTAATGGATGGGGTTGTGTTCCTGTCTTGGTAGTTGTTTGGCATAGGATATCCAGCACTGTAGCTTGCTGCTCGTTGAGTGGAGCTGGTTCTTGGTGTTGAGATGGAGATCTCTGGGTGATTTTTGTCGTTTGATAATACGTGGAGCTGGGAGGTCTCTTGTGGACTAGTGTCCTGAACTTGTCTCTCCCACCTCAGTGGCAAAGCACTGATGCCTGGCTGGAGCAGCAAGATCCTGTCTTCCACATGACTCAGAATTAAAGGGAGGAATAAAAGATAGAAAGAAAGAGTTGATAAAATAAAATAAAAGTAAAATAATGTTATTAAAATAAAAAAATAATTATTTAGAAAAAAAATTTAAGTAAAACAAAGAAACAAACAAAGAAACGGACATACAGAGCCCTAGGACAAATGGTAAAAGCAAAGCTCTACAGACAAAATCTCACATTCACAAAGAGAAGCATAGACATACACACTCACAAAGAGAAAAAGGGAAAATAATATATATATATCTTTGTTCCCAAAGTCCACCTCCTCAATTTAGGATGATTCGTTGCCTATTCAGGTATTCCACAGATGCAGGGTACATTAAGTTGATTGTGGAGATTTAACCCGCTGCTCCTGAGGCTGCTGGGAGATATTTCCCTTTCTTTTCTTTGTTTGCACAGCTCCTGGGGTTCAGCTTTGGATTTGGATCCACCTCTGATTGTAGGTCACCTGAGGGCCTTTGTTCTTCGCTCAGACAGGACGTGGTTAAGGAAGCAGCTGACTCTGGGCTTTTGGCTCACTCAGGCCAGGGGGTGAGGGAGGGGTATGGATGCAGGGCGAGCCTGCAGCAGCAGAGGCCAGCGTGACGTTGCACCAGCCTGAGGCACGCCATGCGTTCTCCCGGGGAAGTTGTCCCTGGACCACGGGACCCTGGCAGTGGCGGGCTGCACAGGCTCCCGGGAGGGGAGGTGTGGATGATGACCTGTGTTTTCACACAGGCTTCTTGGTGGCTGCACCAGCAGCCTTAGCGTCTCATGCACGTCTATGGGGTCTGCGCTGATAGCCGTGGCTTGCGCCCGTCTGTGGAGCTCCTTTAAGCTGCGCTCTTAATCCCGTCTCCTCGCGCACCAGGAAAGAGAGGCAAGAAAATGTCTCTTGACCCTTTGGCAGCTCCAGACTTTTTCCCGGACTCTCTCCCTGCTAGCGGTGGTGCACTAGCCCCCTTCAGGCTGTGATCACGCTGCCAACCCCAGTCCTCTCCCTGGGATCCAAACTCCGAAGCCTGAGCCTCAGCTCCCAGCCCCCGCCCACCCCGGCGGGTGAGCAGACAAGCATCTCCGGATGGTGAGTGCTGGTCGGCACTGATCCTCTGTGCGGGAATCTCTCCGCTTTGCCCTCTGCACCCCTGTTGCTGCACTCTCCTCTGTGGCTCTGGAGCTTCCCCCGTCCGCCACTGACAGTCTCCACCCGCGAAGGGGCTTCCTAGTGTGTGGAAACCTTTCTTCCTGCACAGCTCCCTCCCACTGGTGCGGATCCTATCCCTATTCTTTTGTCTCTGTTTTTTCTTTTTTCTTTTGCGCTACTCAGGTACGTGGGGAGAGGTACGTGGGGAGTTTCTTGCCTTTTGGGAGGTCTGAGGTCTTCTGCCAGCGTTCAGTAGGTGTTCTGTAGGAGTTGTTTCACAGCTAGATGTATTTCTGATGTATTTGTTGGGAGGAAGGTGATCTCCGCGTCTTACTCTTCCGCCATCTTGAAGCTCCTCCCTTCTCATGCTCTTTGAGATTTGGGGAGGTAGGAAGGGAGGAGCTCCCCACCCACTATTTCCTGTCAGCTAAACCTCTGCAGACTGTAATTGTGGAGAAGGCACTCGGATGACACCTGTGATATCAGTGTGGCTCAAGTAATCCTCTGGGCTTGTAGGCAGAGAGGTGGACAACAGGTCACCCATTCACATGTGACAAATATTTATTTAGCACTCACTATATGCTGGGACCTGAACTGGGAGCAGGGGATACAGCAGTGAATATGAAGACAAACATCACTATCCTTCTGAAGCTTACATTTTAAAGGGGGAGATGAACAATAAACAAAGGAAAAACTAAGTAAAGCAGATGGTATTAAGTGCCATGGAGAAAAATGAAGCAAGGAGGATGATGGAGAATGAGAGGCAGGATTGCACTCCTCATGGAACTCTAAGGCAAAAGTGTTCGGTGTGCTTGTTCTCTGTCTACTTGACTGTAGAGTCATGATGAGAGAATCAAGAGAGGGCAGTTAGAACTGCTGGTGTCAACAGCTGCATCTTTCATTCAGGGTGGGGATTCTGCATGCAACATCTGAGACAAACCAAGCCTGCTGCCTGGGATTCTGCCCTTAAAACACGTTTATTCCTCAGTGTTAGAGATAATTCTCCTCTGGGTCCTGTCTGGGCCTGAAAACTAAGTCCCTCATCCTCACCTGATGCCCTCTAGGCTATGCCACCATCCTAAATGGTTTTGGAGGCAAGCACACATTTATATTGTGATTAATGTAAAGTTTTCTTTCTCTAATCCCATCAGACAACAATGAACTGAGAAAGCCTGATTTCTATTATTTGAGAATAAGAATTATGTCATCATGGACAAAGAGATAAACCCCAAATCTCAGTTTAGCACAGTATTTCAGTAACTCTTCTTACCCAGTTTTTAAATGAGAATTGCCAATAGGTACTTCTACTGATACGAATTTTACTTCTTTACTTTCTTTCCCTACTCTTTCCTTTAGTTGTTAATGGGCAGTGAAGTCACCAAATTTGGGCTTTTAAATAAAAGGAGGCTGAGGAAAGTGGGAATGTTCCACTAAGGAACACTCAAATTTTAAATCATGAAGAGTTATCTGCTTTCTCTAACATTACTGGCTCCTGCAGTAATGTGGCTTATTGTATATTGTGCTTTACTTTAACTGTCTGAATTTTATGAAGCTGATGTAATCTTTGGTACTAATTGCCAGTACTTTAAGAAAAGGTTGTTGATATAAGAGAATGTCTTCATTTCATTTTTTTAAACTGTACTTCGTGCCCCATATGACATATGCACATAACACAGAATAAAAATGCACACTGGACACATTATGAAAAGTTTCCCACTAGAGTAGAGTGGCACATGTAGGAGTGAAAAATATCTATACCCAAATTGGAAATGATTTATGACCACACAGGACTTGGTTTTAGGTGGGCCATGAAGGGTCTGGTAACAAAAATAGCATCTAGAAAGTGTAGACATTTTGGAAATATTAGTGAGATGTTTATCATGCCCTTTTTCTAGTTTGTCAAACAAACACTTCCTCTACTGAAGAAAAAAAATTAGAATTCATTTAGAGAGAGTGCTTCACAAACAACCTTTTGAATTAAGAAAACATTCATTTTGATGGCAAAATTATATTCTTTAATAGCACAGTTTAAAATTCATTTCATTTTCTGGGCCAAGTGTTTTTCACTATTCCAAAATAACATTCTTTGTATCACTATCTTTTATAAGTTAATGATTTAGTAGTAAAACTTTGTCCTAGAATTTTTCAAGAGAAGACAAAATCTATGTAATGTTTTGTTAATCATTTAATTTCATGTGAAATAAGAAGATAGATGTCTTCATAATTTCTGTTTTTTATAGTATGAAAAATTAAAAATTATTGCAGTCTGGCAACTCAGTTCAATTCTATTCTTTTATCTTACTTAAAAAATTTCCTTAATGTATAAAATAATGTTTAAAATTTTAATATTTAAATATTATCTTAATTATGTTTTTTCCTGTTAACTGACTTGACTGTCAGTTCTTGGAGGTCAAGAAGTATACTCATAAATGATATCTGTCAAAATTATGAGAGTCTTTGTAGGTTTCAATGCATATGAGTTGGACTTGTTAGAGGACCTATTCAACCCCCAGAAAAACTGTGTGGCAAAGGTGAATAAGCACTGTTCCAGTCCAAATCAAAAGAGCACTATAGAATATTTTATCAGTCACATACTTACATGGTTTATAAAGGTAACTATTGATATAATAGCTCTTTAAAGAACATTAAAGCACAGTTTTATAGTCTCTAGAGTTGTAGTATTCAAATTTAAAATTTTACATTTTTATCTACTAAGAATTTTAAAGCATGCCTTCCCAATAATAAATAAATTTTGATGCATACTATTTATGTAATCATAGCCATTTATTTACACATATTTATTTATGTATGTATATAATTATGTACATTTTCAAACATATAATTTATAAATTAGAAGAGTATACAGTGAGGCTGAAAAAAGATAATATCTCAGAATGTAATATAAATTGAGGCCACAGTTTCTCATTAGTAATATGGATTTGTGACATGCATTAAACAGTCAATAATTTGGAAGATCTGTCTCTTTTCTTGTCATATCGGCTTAGATGGCCATTGTCTATATGTTGCTATGGAACAGATGGTACAGTCATGCCAGGGGTATAAGAATATTAATTCTGCCAGTTTCTTAATTTTGCTTGTACTTGGCAAAATACCAAGATTGTCAATTTCTTGTTTTTCCTGTGCTTCTGAGAAGAAGCCACTTGTTCACTTTTGTAAGGATTTGTTTAGTTAATACTAAATAATATGATCTATAAACCAACTTATCCATGCATCCTAAGACTATAGTATGTTAAAGTATGTTTTTTTTTTTTTTTTTTTTGCGGTATGCAGGCCTCTCACTGTTGTGGCCTCTCCCGTTGCGGAGCACAGGCTCTGGACGTGCAGACTCAGCGGCCATGGCTCAAGGGCCCAGCCGCTCCATGGCATGTGGGATCTTCCCGGACCGGGGCACGAACCTGTGTCCCCTGCATCGGCAGGCGGACTCTCAACCACTGCGCCACCAGGGAAGCCGCTAGAGTATGTTTTATTTATTTTTTTAAATGAGTTTTTATTGCAATAAAAGTCACATAATATAAAACATACTATTTTAACCATAACTGTGCAGTTCAGTCGTACTAACTTTCACATTGTTGTGCAACTCTCACCATCATCCATCTCCCAAATTTTTCACCTTCCTAAACTGAAACTCTGTCCCCTTTAAACACTAACTCCCCAATCACCCCGCCCCCCTGCCCCAGCCCCTGGCATCTACCAACATACTTTCTGACTCTATGAATTTGACTATTCTAGGTGCCATGTATAAATGGAATCAAACAGAATTTGTCTGAACCTAAGGTATATTGGATTGCTTTTTTTTTTTTTTTTTTTTTTTTTTTGCAGTACACAGGCCTCTCACTGTTGTGGCCTCTCCCATTGAGGAGCACAGGTTCCAGACACGCAGGCTCAGTGACCATGGCTCACGGGCCCAGCCGCTCCACGGCATGTGGGATCTTCCTGGACCGGGGCACGAACTCGTGTCCCGTGCATCGGCAGGTGGACTCTCAACCACTGCGCCACCAGGGAAGCTCTGGATTGCATTTTTAAGGTTAACTTAATATATGTCCTACAAATGGATTGTACCTTTATTTTTTCCCCTGTGATATACAGTAGGCACTCACTAGCCATCTACTACATACATAGTAGTGTACATATGTCAATCCCAGTGTTCCAGTCCACCCCAGCACCCCTTGGCATTCATACATTCGTTCTCTACATCTGTGTCTCTATTTCTGCTTTGCAAATATGTTCATCTGTACCAGTTTTCTAAATTCCACATATATGCATTAATATACAATATTTGTTTTTCTCTTTCTGACTTACTTCACTCTGTATGACAGTCTCTAGGTCCATCCAAGTCTCTGCAAATGGCACATTTTCATTCCTTTTTATGGATGATTAATATTCCATTATATATATGTACCACATCTTCTTTATCCATTCCTCTGTTGATGGACATTTAGGTTGTTTCCATGTACTGGCTATTGTAAATAGTGCTTCAATGAACATTGTGGTGCATGTATCTTTTGGAATTATGGTTTTCTCCAGGTATATGTCCAGGAATGGGATTCCTGGGTCATATGGTAGTTCTATTTTTAGTTTTTTAAGGAACCTCCATACTGTTCTCCATAGCGGCTCTATCAATTTACATTCCCACAAACAGTGCAAGAGGGTTCCCTTTCTCCACACCCTTTCAAGCATTTGCTGTTTGTAGATATTTTGATGATGACCATTCTGACTTGTGTGAGGTGGTACCTCATTGTAGTTTTGATTTGCATTTCTCTAATGATTAGTTTTGTTTAGCATCTTTTCATGTGCCTCTTGGCCATCTGTAGGTCTTCTTTGGAGAAATGTCTATTTATGTCTTCTACCCATTTTTTGATTTTTTTTTTTAATTGAGCTGTGTGAGCTGTTTATATATTTTGTAGATTAATCCTTTGTCAATTGCTTCATTTGCAAATATTTTCTCCCATTCTGAAGGTTGCTTTTTGTCTTGTTTATGGTTTCCTTTGCTGTGCAAAATCTTTTAAGTTTCATTAGGTCCCATTTGTTTATTTTTGGTTTTTATTTTCATTACTCTAGGAGGTGGGTCAAAAAAGATCTTGTGGTGATTTATGTCAAAGAGTGTTCTGCCTATGTTTTCCTCTAAGAAGTTTATAGTGTCTGGCCTTACATTTAGGACTTTAATCCAGTGGGAGTTTATTTTTGTGTATGCTGTTAGGAAGTGTTCTAATTTCATTCTTTTACATGTAGGTGTCCTGTTTTCCCATCACCACTTATTGAAGAGATTGTCTTTTTTCCATTGTGTATTCTTGCCTTGTTTGTCATAGATTAGTTGACCATAGGGGCGTGGGTTTATCTCTGGACTTTCTATCCTGTTCCATTGATCTATATTTCTGTTTTTGTGCTGGTACCATACTGCCTCGATTACTGTAGCTTTGTAATATAGTCTGAAGTCAGGGAGCCTGATTCCTCCAGCTCCATTTTTCTTTCTCAAGATTACTTTGGCTATTTGGGATCTTTTGTGTTTCCATACAAATTGTAAAATTTTTTTGATCAGTTCTGTGAAAAATGCCTTTGGTAATTTGATAGGGATTGCATTGAATCTGTAGATTGCTTTGGGTAGTATAGTAATTTCCACAATATTGAATCTTCCAGTCCAAGAACATGCTATATCTCTCCATCTGTTTGTGTTGTCTTTGATATTTTTCATCAGTAACTTATAGTTTTCTGCATACAGGTCTTTTGCCTCCTTAGGTAGGTTTATTCCTAGGTATTTTCTTCTTTTTGATGCAACGGTAAAAAGGATTGTTTCCTCAATTTCTTTTTCTGATATTTCATTGCTAATGTATAGAAATGCAAGAGATTTCTGTGCATTTATTTAGTATCCTGCAACTTTACCAAATTCATTGATTAGCACCAGTAGTTTTGTAGTGGCATCTTTAGGATTTTCTTTGTATAGTATCATGTCATCTGCAAACAGTGACAGTTTTACTTCTTCTTTTCCAGTTTGGATTCCTTTTATTTCTTTTCTTCTCTGATTGCCATGGCTAGGACTTCCAAAACTACGTTGAATAATAGTGGTGAGAGTGGGCACTCTTGTCTTGCTCCTGATCTTAGAGGAAAGGCTTTCAGTTTTTCACCATTGAGAATGATATTTGCTGTGGGTTTGTCATATATGGCCTTTATTATGTTGAGGTTGGTTCCCTCTACACCCACTTTCTGGGAAGTTTTTATCATAAATGGGTGTTGAATTTTGTCAGAATTTTTCTCTGCATCTATTGAGATGATCATATGGTTTTTATTCTTCAATTTGTTAATATGGTGTATCACACTGGTTGATTTACATATATTGAAGAATCCCTGCATCCCTGGGATAAATCCCATTTGATCATGGTGTATGATCCTTTTAATGTGTTGTTGGATTCTGTTTGCTAGTATTTGGTGAGGATTTTTGTGTCTATGTTCATCAGTGATATTGGTCTGTACTTTTCTTTTTTTGTGATGTCTGTCTAGTTTTGATATCAGGGTGATGGTGGCCTCATAGAATGAGGTTGGGAATATTCCTTTTTCTGCAATATTTTGGAAGTGTTTGAGAAGGATTGGTGTTAGCTTTTCTCTAAATATTTGATACAATTTGTCTGTGAAGCTATCTGGTATGGACTTTTGTTTTCTGTAAGATTTTTAATCACAGTTTTAATTTCATTACTTGTGTTTGGTCTGTTCATATTTTCTATTTCTTCCTTTCTCAGTTTTGGAAGTTTGTACCTTTCTAAGAATTTGTCCATTTATTCCAGGTTGTCCATTTCATTGGCATATAGTTGCATGTAGTAATCTCTTATGATCTGTTGTATTTCTGCAGTATCAGTTGTAATTTCTCCTTTTTCATTTCTAATTTTATTGATGTGTGTCCTCTCCCTTTTTTCTTGATGAGTCTGGCTAAAGGTTTATCAATTTTGTTTATCTTCTCAAAGAACAAGATTTTAGTTTCATTGATCTTTGCTATTGTTTTCTTCATTTCTATTTCATTTATGTCTGCTCTGATTTTTATGATTTCTTTCCTTTTATGAATTTTGGGTTTTGTTTGTTCTTCTTTCTCTAATTGCTTTAGCTGTAAGTTTCAGTTGTTTATTTGAGATTTTTCTTGTTTCTTGAGGTAGGTTTGTATTGCTATGAACTTCCCTCTTATAACTGCTTTTGCTATATCCCATAGGTTTTCTGTCATCAAGTTTTCATTGTCATTTATTTCTCAGTATTTTTTGATTTCCTTTTTGATTTCATCAGTGATATCTTGGTTATTTAGTAGCATATTGTTTAGTCTCCTTGTGTCTGTGTTTTTTGCAGCTTTTTTCCTGTAAATGATTTCTTTCTTTTTTTTTTTTTTAATTTATTTATTCAGCTGTGCTGGATCTTAAGTGTGGCACATTGGCTCTTCATTTGCGGCATGCAAACTCTTAGTTGCAGCATGTGGGATTTAGTTTCCTAACCAGGGATCAATCCTGGGTCCCCTGCTTTGGGAGTGCAGAGTCTTAGCCACTGGACCACCAGGGAAGTTCTCTGTAATTGATTTCTAATCTTGTAGCTTTGTGGTCGTTAAAGATGCTTGATATGATTTTAATATTCTTAAATTTACAGAGGCTTGGGACTTCCTTGTTGGCACAGTGGTTAAGAATCCTCCTGCCAATGCAGGGGACATGGCTTCAAGCCCTGGTCTGGGAAGATCCCACATTCTGCAGAACAACTATGCCTGTGCACCACAACTACTGAGCCTGCTCTCTAGAGCCCACAAGCCACAACTACTGAGGCCCACATGCCACAACTACTGAAGCCTGCATGTGTAGAGTCCATGCTCCACAACAAGAGAAGCCACCACAATGAGAAGACTGCACATCACAATGAAGAGTAGCTCCCGCTCACTGCAAGTAGACAAAGCCCACATGCACCAACGAAGACCCAACATAGCCATAAATAAATAAATAAATATATAAATTTATATATATAAAAATTTTACCAAGGCTTGATTTGTGAATCAAGGTTTGATCTATCCTGGAGAACATTCCACATGCACTTGAGAAGAAAGTATATTCTACTGCTTTTGGATGGAATGTCCTATAAATATCAGTTAAATCTAACTGGTCTATTGTGTCTTTTAAGCTGTTTCCTTATTAATTTTGTCTGGATGATCTGTCTATTGGTGTAAGTGGGGTGTTAAAAGTCCCCCACTATTACTTTGCTACTATTGATTTCCCCTTTTATGGCTGTTAGCATTTGCCTTATATATTGAGGTACTTCTACATTGGCTGTGTAAATATTTATGATTGTTTTGTCTTCTTGGATTGATCCCTTGGTCATTATGTAGTGTCCTTCCTTGTCTCTTGTAACAATCTTTATTTTAAAGTCTATTGCTACTCCAGCTTTCTTTTGATTTCCATTTGCATGGCATATCTTTTTCCACCTCCTCACTTTCAGTTTGTATGTGTCCCTAGGTTCGAAGTGGGTCTTTGGAGACAACATATATAGGAGTCTTCTTTTTGTATCCATTCAGCCAGTCTGTGTCTTTTGGTTGGAGCATTTAGTCCATTTACATTTAAGGTAATTATCAATATGTATGTTCCTATTACCATTTTCTGAATTGTTCTGGGGCTTTTTTTGTAGGTCTTTTTCTTCTCTTGTGTTTTCTTCCTAGAGAAGTTCCTTTAGCATTTGTTGTAAAACTGGTTTTGTTGTGCTGAATTCCCTTAGCTTTTGCTTATCTGTAAAACTTTTGATTTCTTCATTGAATCTGAATGAGATCCTCGCTGGGTGCAATAATCTTGGTTGTAGATTTTTCCTTTTCATCGCTTTAAATACGTTCTGCCACTCCCTTCTGGCTTGCAGATTTTCTGCTGAAAAATCAGCCAATAACCTTATGGGGATTCCCCTTTATGTTGTTTGTTGCTTCTCCCTTGCTGCTTTTAATATTTTTTCTTTGCATTTATTTTTTGTTAGTTTGATTAATATGTGTCTCAGCATGTTTCTCTTTGGGTTTATCCTGTATGGGACTCTCTGCACTTCCTGGACTTGGGTGGCTATTTCCATTCCCATGTTAGGGAAGTTTTTGACAATAATCTCTTCAAACATTTTCTCAGACCCTTTCTCTTTCTCTTCTTCTTTTGGGACCCCTATAATTTGAATGTTAATATGTTTAACATTGTCCTAGAGGTCTCTGACACTGTCCTCATTTCCCTTCATTCTTTTTTCTTTATTCTGCTCCTTGGCAGTTATTTTCACCATTCTATCTTCCAGCTCACTTATTCATTCTTCTGCTTCACTTATTCAGCTATTGATTCCTTATGGTGTATTTTTTGTTTCAGTTCTTGTGTTGTTCATTGCCATTCATTTGTTCTTTTAGTTCCTTTTTACACACTTCTTGTATTTCCTCAATCTGTGCCTCCATTCTATTTCTGAGATTTTGAGTCATCTTTAGTATCATTACTCTGAATTCTTTTTCAGGTAGATTGCCTATTTCATCTTCATTTAATTGGTCTTTTATGTTTTTACTGTGCTTCTTCCTCTGGAACATATTTCTCTGTCATCTCAGTTCTCTCAATGGGTGGGGCTGTGTTCCTGTCTTGCTGGTTGTTTGGCCTGAGGCGTCCAGCACTGGAGCTTGCAGGCAGTTGGATAGAGCCTGGTCTTTGTGCCAAGATGAGGACCTCTGGGAGAGATCACACCAATTAATACTCCCTGGGGCCTGAAGTTCTCTATTAGTCCAGCAGCTTGGAATTGGTGCTCCCACCACTGGGTCTCAGACCTGACCCTTGGCCTGGGAAACAAGATCCTGCAAGCTGTGCAGCGTGGCAAAAAAAAAAAAAAAAAAGGCAAAAAACAGACAACAAACAAGAGCAGAACAATAACAAAGAATAAAAAATAAAATAAAAGCAGAAAAATAAAAAATATAGTAGAAACAATAAAAGTAAAAATGAAACCAGAAGCAGAAAACAAACACAACAACAAAACCAAATAAATAACCAAAACATAAAAACCAAATAAAAAAAATTAAAAAACAAATTAAAAAAAAACTAAAAATTCCCTGGTGCCTCCTCTGTCAGTGTTCTTGTCCCCATGGTGAGCTACATCCAGCCCCTGCCTCCCTGGAAGGGCCTCTGAGGCTTCTAGGTAGGTCTCTGGACCAACTGTGTCAACCCCACCTCTGTGTGTGTTACTTTCACCAGTGTCTGCTCCTGAAGCTGGCCCAGATCGCACATGCTCACACAGGCCTGCTGGGACACAGGCTTGCCTGGGCATGTCTGCCTAGGCCAGCACAGATGGAAGAGGCTTTGGAAGGGGATGGTGCTTGGCCTGCCTGGACCCACGTGGCCAGAGGAGGCTTTGTCAGGGGCGAGGCCCAGGCCTGGGTCTTGCTAGGCTGGAGGAGGCCCTGTCAGGGTGGTGCATGGGTCTCTGTCACCCACACGGCCTGTGGGGGCTTTGTGTGTGGGGGTGTTCTGGCCCACCAGGATCCATGCAGTGAGAGGAGGCCTTGGTGTGGGTGGGGTTCAGGCCCGGCATGCAGTAGCAGGAGGAGGCCTTGTCATGGGTGGTGGGTGGGCCTCTGAGACCTGTGTGGCCCTCGGTGGCCCTAAGGGGTCAGGGTCCAGGCCTGGGACCTGCTGGGCAGGAGGAGACCCCACCAAGGTGGCATATGGGTCCTTGGGATCTGTGTAGCCAGAGGAGGCCCTCTAGGGGCAGGGCTCAGATGTAGGATCGTAGCAGGCTCACCAGGGCTTGAGGGGCAGGCAAGGTTGCTCAGGTGTGCACCTCTACCACTTTCCAAGGAGGCCAGGCTGGCGGGAGAGGAAGGGCATTGCAATGGCAGCCCTGCTCCCAACATGCAACTCAACAATGGCTCCCCACTTTCCTGGTGGACTTAGCCTCCCCCACCAACCCTCCTGGCCATGGAACCATTCCTCTCTACCACCCCAGGCCATCTCCCCAATGCCAACAGCCGTCCCCTTCCTGGGTCCACCCTCCAAACCCCACTCTCTGGCACCTAGCACCCCTCCCCACCAGGAGACACAATCCAGGCCGAGCTTCACAGGACTGCAGCACAGACCACACCACAGGCTCTGCTCTATCCTGCCCCCCACAGAGTGGTTGCCACACTCCCCTACAAGCCCCTGAACCCCTGAAGGTCCCCCTCCATCCCTGCCGAAAACCCTGCCACAAATGGGTCCCCCTGAGTGCTGGAATCTCTCTTCTCCCCCAGACACCCCCAGGGATGCTGGCCTCGCTCATCTCCACCCCTCCTCTCCACCTCCTTCCCCACCACACCCCACCCGGTTGTGCAGGGACCCCTCCCATCCTTCTAGGTGTCTGAGGTCCCCCACTAGCACCCAGCAGTCACCTCGTGAGAACTGCTCTGATGTCCCCCTACTGCACCTGTGAGGAGATGTGAATTCCACATTCTCCTACTCTGCCATCTTGACCTGCAGTATGTTTTAGAAATAAGTGCAGATTCTCTCAGTGTTCCAGAGGATATGTTGTATAACAAATGTGACACTTTCTCTTCTGAATCAAGGAGTAAGGAGAGGCATCGAGGGAGGGCTCCAGTGATAGTCATATATGGGATATAGTAAGTCTTAATGAATTTCTTGCTTATAGATTAAAAAATATATAAATAAGAACTTTATAATATTTTTCTAAACCTAAGTGATTTACATAGAATATTCTTTCCAAAATTTTGGAATCACATATTCTATGTAAAAATATTCTGTCGTGAAATACTCCAATACACATTTATTTGTTTAGAAAAAATACCCACTATATTGTGATGAAATATACACATTTATTGCAAACACATCAAAATATAGTATTTGAATTAAAGCAGATAAGAAAAAATATACATAAAAAGAAGATTTAGTGTTTTATTTTCCTGCCATTGTGGATTGTTTTGTGGGCAACACTTTGGAAAACACTTTTCTGGGGACTGAAGACCTGTTGGTAGAAATTTACACTTTGTTTTCAAGCAAGAGAGAAAGTATGAATGATTCAGAATAAAGTGATCACAATAGGTGACCACATTTAAAACTTTCCTTTTTTCCTACCTTCTCAGAAGCAATTATACTTAGAAATGTGAACTGGACCCTCTATTCTCTTTGTTCTGCCCTTATCTGAATTCTCAAGCCTCCAGTGGACTCTAATAATCACTCAGAACCTTAAATTTAATTCACAAATTCTCTAAGACATACTACTTTATCTTCAAATCTGTTACTTGAGATGAAAGGTAAGATTCTGAATCTTTGAGCTAAGGAATAGGGTCATTCTGTCAGGGTGGAGGAATGATGTGGGGAGCATAAATTAAGTTGAGAGATCATATGCTTTGTTTTCTGAACCATAAACTATGGTGGTAACCACACAGGTAGTATTTTTTGCTGCTTCTAAGCTTTACTATTACTTCTGGTATAATTATTATCTATAGATTCATGTGTGCATTCAATAGTGAGCTTCTTTTATTTTATATTTAACCTACTAAATGATATACTTATTTCTTCCCTTTGTTTTATAAATTTGTTATAGTAATGCTTATATTTGTTAATTCAAAAGCTGAACATTATTTTCTTCATTCTGTTGCATAAATAAAGTATTGGATGTTTATGACTTTTGGATAAGAATGGTCAAATGATAATTGCATTCACATTTTTGGTATTAGTTTTCTCTTACTCTAATTTGTTAAAATACTTTTGCATGTACAATAGTCTTATTAAATCAGGCATTCCTTACATGCTATTAATTAACGTGTGTAATGTCTATCTTGAAAACTCACTTAATTTAACAAATTACACTACTCTATGAGAGTATCCCTGGACCTTCATCATGTCTGATTTCTAAATAATTTCAAAGTGAAAAGAATTTTTAATAAGAAAATAAACTAAAATCTATTTCACAATCATATTTAGCAGGGAAACATTGCACCACAGACTTTCAAGTATCACTTGGATGGTTTTGCAGGAGTAGTTTATCTATCAAATCTGTATTGTGCCTATTGTCAAATACTGTGCTAGGTGTGGTTAGTAGGACAAGGTTCTTATCTTTAAGTAGGAGACACTTCAGCAGGAAATACAGTGATACAAATAAATGTAATGTCAATATGACAAGATTAAAGTTCTGTCGACACCCAGAATAGTGGGACCTTGGGATAAGAGTGTAAGAAGATATCAAACAAATCTTCACAGAGAGGGAACCATTTCAGTTTGACCTTGAGGTCCAGAGGACTGGGCGTTACTATGGAGAGCAACAGCTTGTTTGGGGAATAAAAAAGTTAGTTCATTGTGGCTAACATATGAGATTCAGTGGGGTAGAGAAAGAATAATAGAAAGTAAGGTTGGAGAGATAGTTCAGGGTTATAGTCTGAATCTGATGGTAGACGTGTGTTTGGACAATGACAAATCATCTACCACAAAGGTAAGAAAGAGACAGTTTGTGCTGATGGAGAATGGCTGTTGCGAACACTCATATTAAGGCCCTTTATAGACTCCATAGGAAAACTTGTGACTATAATCCATTATGAGAAAGGTGAGGAAAGAGTGGCTGCGATTTAGCAGGTATTAATCTAAGCTTTCCAAGCAAAGGATGGACATGATCAAATCTGTAATTTGGAGAACAAAACAAACAAAATATCACTTTGGTATCACTGAGAAAGATGGATTAGAGAGAAAGGAAATCAAAGGCCAGTATGAAGGTTATTGTAATAATTCAGATACATGATGATAAGGCATGAATAGGACAATGATAGAGAAAATGGAAAGAAAGTGACGCTGCAAAAACATTAGAGGGGTAGAACAAACACCTTATGACTAATTGCATTACAAGGTGAAAGAAAAAGAAAAACCCAAGACTCTAAGTCAGTATTTGGTTTGCAGATTTGAGTAATTGTTGAGTTAGCCATTTACAAACAACTCTAACATTCAATGATTTATATAACAATCATTTCATATACTTGTGAATCTGTGGATCAAGAGAAATTCTCCTGCTATAGCTGGGGCCTATTTATGTGGCGCTCTTCATGTGTGGACAGCTTAGGACAGCTCTACTCATCACTGCAGAACTGTGAGGCAGCTGGGGCAACTCTCCCTCATATGTCTCTTATCCTTGTCCTAGTGTGTTAATGTGTTATTGTGATCTATAATAAGAAATATATATTTGGTCTTCATTCCTGTTTCTGGCACAGAGCTCTTAAAACCCTTGGAACTTTCTATTTGATGAGAGAGATAAAGGTGTCTTTCGTTATGTTAATGAGGTGACTTATGGACAACACCTAAGGATGTGGCTGGTTGCCAAGAGAACCATGTGATTAGAGTGTTGGAACTTTTAGTGCCACCTCCTGACCTCCAGGTAGGGGAGAGGGGCTGCAGGTTGAATCAATGGCCAATGGCCAATGATTTAATCAACCATCTCTATGTAATAAAACCTCCATAAAAAACCAAAAGGATGGGATCTGGAGAACTTCCAGGTTGGTGAAGAGGTGAAGATGCAGGGAGAGTGGCACCTGGAGAGAACATGGACGCTCCCTGCCCTTTCCCTACCTTGCCCTATGCATCTCTTCTATTTGGCTATTCCTGAGTTATATTCTTTTATAATAAACCAGTAATCTAATAAATAAAATGTTTCTCTGAACTCTGTGAGCTGCTTTAGAAAGTTAATAGAACCCAAGAATGGGGCCATTAGAGCCTCCAATCTGTAGCCAGTCAGTCAGAAGCAAGGTCACAACCTGGACTTTTGATTGGCATCTCAAGTCGGGTGGGGGCAGTCTTGTGGTACTGAGCCCTCAACACATAGAATCTGATGCTATCTCTGGCTAGATAGTGTCAAAATTGAGTTGAATTGTAGTACACCTAGATGGTGCCTATGAATTGCTTGGTGGTGTGGGGAACCCCTGCTCCCCAACACACATTGGAATTGGTGATTAGAACCATAACTGGGTGTCAGAATTTGAGTAAACCAGGATATATTTTTTCTTATGGCAATGGCATAAGGGCAAAAGGAATAACATGATGATGATTTTTAAATCCTAGATTCTGAAATGGTGTTTTGTCATTTCTTGTCACAGGACACTGACTAAAGGGAGTACAAAACCAAGCCCAAAGTCAAAGGATGAGAAAATTCACTCCACCACAATGAGGCCATGACAAGAGTGTTGATGCCAGAAAGGTACAGGATTGGGGACAACAATTCAATCTACTATGTTGTGGTGTCAACATGTTTTTAAATCAAAAATAGTTTTGGAAATAAATCTTTAAGAAAAAGAAAATGTGTATTTTGTTGTACTATATCTGTGGGCACTAATGAATAAGTTTGAAGCCAGGAGGATCAGCCAAAGAATAATTAAGCTTAAATTAGCCTTTTTTAATGAAGAACTATAGCTCTCTAGGTTGTTTGCACTGGACTGCTGCCAGGAAGCCCCCTGGCAAATTATTTTCAGTCACTAAATATCAAGAGAGGAGGTATGGGAATTTAATCTGGAGTGAAAAAATCATTAAGAGGAAATTCTCAAGTTCATCAGTTGGAATTTGTATTTATTTGGTAAAATAACAGAGATGCAGTTCCCTAGTATATTTAGGGTTCTTAATAATATAATGGATAATAATTTGAATAAATGAAGAAAAAAGGACAAAGAAAATGAAGAACATATAGTTTATGTTGTGTTTCTGCCTATTACAAATATATATCTTGATACTTCATTTAGGAGGCTGAGGGACTTCCCTGGCAGTCCAGTGGTTAGGACTCCTCACTTCCACTGCAGGGAGCATGGGTTTGATGCCTGGTTGGGGAACTAAGATCCCACATGCTGTGCAGCCAAAAAAAAAAAGAAGAACTAGAGAAAGTACTGAACTTTAAGGAATTTACATTTGTTATTGTGTTGCTGAACAATTCACTTTCTACAAGTATTGCTTTTGTGGTTGGTTAACATACTCTCTGAAAAAGTCAGTGAAATAAGAAGTAATATAATACTGTGGACAAAAGGGCACAGGAGCACATGAAAATGTATTGCAGGTAAAAAGCCATTAAATTCATTATTTGCTATGTATACTTATATCTATATCTACATTTACATCTATATCTATATCTTTCTATCTAATCTAATGATGATAATATAGAATACTTAGCAAGAAATGTTCAAGACCTATACGAGGAAAACTATAAAACACAAAAGTAGATTTGAAACAGTGGTCAGGCATATCCGTGGTTTTTGATTGAATGATTCATTATCAATAAAAGTGTCAGTTCTCTCTAAGTTAATTTATAAGTTCAATGCAATCTCTGTAAAAGCACCATGATGTTTTGTTATTGGCTCAGACAATTTGATTATGAAATTTATTTAGAAGAGCATAAAAGAATATCCCTGAAAAATGGGAGCAATGAGGGGACCAACCTTATCAGATTAAAATGCATTTTAATATGTCTATAATTAAAGAAATATATGTTGTATCATGAATATAGAAGGATAAATTAATATAACATGTTGTAAAATTTAAAAAAAGACCCAACATTGCATATGGAAATTTAGTGTACAATAAAGTGCTATTTCAAATTAGTCATGAAAAGATGGAATTTTCATGAAGCGAAGTTAAGATAACTAGGTAGCCATACAAAAAAGTAAGATTGGATCTAATTCTTATACCATCAATTATGCTAAATTCCAGGTGGATTGAGAGATGTAATTGTAAACAATTAACATATGTAAATACTACAAGGATGCATGAGAATTACTTCTGTAATCTTGGAGTGGGGTAAACTTTCCCAACCATGACTCAAAACCCAAAGTCGATAAAGGAAAATATTGATAAATATTATTATGTAAAAATCAATCAAACAATCAAAGAAAGTAACAAAAACTTTTGCATGGCATAAAAAATACAACCTGTTGATGAGGCTATAGGGAAGAAGGCACCCTCATATATTATTGGTGGAAATTTGGCAGTATCTAGAAAATTCCCATATGCATTTACCATCTGATTCAGATATCCCACTTCTATAAATATATTCCAAAAATACAGTAGAAAACTATGAAGGACATATGTGAAAGACTATTGATTATAGCACTATTTGCGATAGCAATGGAAATAACCTAAATGCCTGTCATAATTGGAACCACTTAAATAAACTCTGTACATCCATACAATGGAGTACTGTGCATCTATTAAAAGATAAAGAGGGCTTCCCTGGCGCAGTGGTGCAGTGACTGAGAGTCCACCTGTCAATGCAGGGGACACGGGTTCATGCCCTGATTTGGGAGGATCCCACGTGCCATGGAGCGGCTGGGCCCGTGAGCCATGGCCGCTGAGCCTGCGGGTCCGGAGCCTGTGCTCCACAACGGGAGAGGCCACAAGAGTGAGAGGCCCGTGTACCGCAAAAAAAAAAAAAAAAAAAAAAAAAAAAAAAAGATAAAGAATATATCTATAAACTGTTATGAAGTGATTTTTAGGATATATTAAGTAAAAAAAAAACAAGGCAGAGAAAAGTATATATAATAATCTGCTTTATCTCAAAAAACTATAACTATATCTGCACTTTCTTGAAGTTGTAATGATAAAATAAAATCAACCCAATAGTTATCTCCAAGGGGAGAGAGGGAACATGAGGGAAAAGTACAGGGATAGAAACTACACTTCTCTGAATATACCTTGTTTGGTTCATTTGATTTTGGTACTATGTTTATGTGAATATGTGACAAAGTTACATTAAAATAAAAAAAAATGGAGTCTAAAATTTAAAAGCAAGATTAAACAAAGAACTAAACTGTATGTTGAGCTGATGGCTTATTCAAGACCTAATAAATTGTTTCAAGTAACTTTAAAATTCAGTAACTTGCCTATATATTCTTATCCCTGCTGGAATACATCTCTTTTTTTTTTTTTAATTGAAGTATAGTTGATTTACAATGCTGTGTTAGTTTCAGGTGTAAAGCAAAGTGATTCAGATATACATATGTATATATACATATATATGTACATATATATATTCTTTTTCAGATCCTTTTCTGTTATAGGTTATTACAAGATATTGAGTATAGTTCCTTGTGCAGTATAGTAGGTCTTTGTTGTTTATCTATTTTATATAAAGTAGTTTGTATCTGTTAACTCCAAAATCTTAATTTATTCCTCCCTCTCCTCGCTTTTCCCTTTGATAACCATACGGTTTCTATGTCTGTGAGTCTATTTCTGTTTTGTAAATAAGTTCATTTGTATCATTTTTTGATTCCACTAGTGGACTATATCTTAAGGAGATACTAAAGAAAACAAAAAATTAAATAGTTTTTAGTAATCTTATAGTTATTATTCTGAAACTATAAATATATTATATTATATATTATGTATAATGTAAATCAAGTAAGCAATTAAAACATTTTAATAACAAAAAAAATCTCTATTTAGTAAAAAGACCTGAGACAATTTCCAATTTAGAAACTAGACTGTGGCCTATAAGAAATATGACTCCTCACTTCAAAACTGGCTTCTTGGACAAGCAGCTGATTCCAAGGCTGAATACTGAAAGTTACAAGATGAGCCTGAAACGTCTTGTACCAAAAAACAAGCACACTATCAAAGACAACTGGGGTGGTGTCACAAGGACTCAAGAGCCTTCAAGAGGCTTGCCCTAGACAATGAAGGGACAATTTAAGATATAATACAATATAATACTAATACAATGAAACATTTAGTAATAATAAGAGTACTAACTACAATGAAACATCCTCCCTCTTATGAAATTTGAAACAAAATATTACCACCTCCTAAAAAGAAAATCCAACCCAATCAAGTTAAGTCCCTAGATTTATCCACCAGTGTACAGAAAATACAAAGAGCAGAGGAATCTACTAAATGACCCTATGGAGATGTAATCAGCAACTTTCAGGATGAAGGCAACCTGACAGGGCAAAAGGCTAAGATTTTTCAAAAAATAAATTGCAAAAAAAAAAAAGAAAAGAATAGCATATAGATTAAAAGAGACTTAGGAGTACATATTAATTAAATAAAAATTATGGACCTTGGGTGAATTCCAATTAGAAGAAATCCAACTGTGAAAATAGTGCATATGAGGCAAACTTTGAGGAAGTCTGAATGCTAACTGCACATTTTATGTCAATAAGGAACTATTGTTAATGTTTTAGGTGTAGATAATAGTATCGCCATTGCTTAAGAAAGTTACTAATATATTCTGAAATGCATGAGTGAAATGATATATCTGAGATTTGCTTCAAGATAATTCAGTGAGGGGAGAAATGGAAGTTATAGATGAAACAATAGTTGATGAATGCTAAAGCTGGGAGAGAGGAACATTAGAATTTATTGTGCCATTCTGTTTACTTTTGTAAATGTTTGAAATCATCCTGATAGAGTGTTTAAAAAAAGAGAGAAAATGCCGTTAAAAGGGTCCTTTTCCTCATGCTTTCAGATTAAATAAGACCGATGATCTTATTTTAAGATTTTTCCAAATATACTCAACAAACAAAAAGGTGACAAGATAGCCTTAATCTCAAACTGACTTAAACGCTACAAAATAGTAAGATGGTTCAAAGGTCTGTGAAGTTTCAAATAATACTGCATAGCTTTTGTAGAATTATCTTCAGTGTCCTATATGAGCCTGTTTAACATGAGAAGTCAATGTGATAAAATTTCCAAGGAGTTCCCAGTATGTCACTGGGTCTCTGTCATCAAGACAAAGGTGACAAGAGGTATTTACTCAAAGAGATGAATAATAATGTAAAAAATAATGCTATTAGTTAATGGTTGATTCAGGCAAGCACACAGAAGTGTGGTTAGGAGCAAAGACTTCGGAGTTGGACAGACTAACCACTGTTCATCATTCACTATTTCTATTCCCTGTTTGGGAGAATTCACTTTCACGTTCCTCATCCAAAATTTAGGGCTACTATATCCCTATAGAACTTACACAGTGCCTGGTGTATATGAAGAGTTTCAGTCACTGCAATAATTAATATTATTGGTTCATGGTGATTATTGTCTGGGAAGCTGAAGCAGAATCACAAGCTCAAAAGGGGAACGTAGAAAAAAAATATAAAAGTATCCTGGAAGACATACAACTTTTGGGTTATCAATAACAGAGTTCTTTTTTTGTGTGTGTCCAGCTCAATACACTCTAGATCTCTTCCTAGCAGCTCATATTTTCAGGTAGGACACCTTGGAACATGAGCAGGTGACTATCTGAGGAAGACATAATTCTGATGAAAATAACTTGCAGTGCAGTGGGTCTTAAATGTTGGCTGTGAAAGACCTATCCTATTATCAAAGCTTTAACCATGTATTCTTTGATTAAAGATGCTACTGGTTCTGATGAACCTAGGGGCAGGACAGGAATTAAGACACAGATGTAGAGAATGGACTTGAGGACACGGGGAGGGGGAAGGGTAAGCTGGGATGAAGTGAGAGAGTAACACTGACGTATATACACTACCAAGTATAAAATAGATAGCTAGTGGGAGGCAGCTACATAGCACAGGGAGATCAGCTCGGTGCTCTGTGACCACCTAGAGGGGTGGGATAAGGAGGGTGGGAGGGAGATGCAAGAGGGAGCAGATATGGGGACATATGTATACATATAGCTGATTCATTTTTTTATACAGCAGAAACTAACACAACACTGTAAAGCAATTATACTCCAATAAAGATGTTAAAAAAAAAAAGATGCTACTGGTAAGGAAACCTGACAATGTTATATTTGTATCACTTTCTTTGCCGTATGCACAGAAACACAGAGAAATATAAAACATATTTTAAGTGTATGTAAAGGAGGGGAAGACATAATATTATCAAATGTAATCAGGGTCATTTCACAAAGGAGATGATATTTGAACCTCATCTAGAAGGATAAGGGAAGTTTTTCAGGAAGAGAAAGTTGCAAGGACATTCTAGGCAGAAGCAGCAGGATGAGGAAAAGGTATGGAGACATGATTGTTTGGATACACACTCCCATCCGCCACGAGTTCTTAAGGCATGTGGATCAGTACAGGATGAGACTAGGAGGAGGATTTAGTGTCGCTCTTATAGATCCTTTTCTGCCTTAGAGTTTTCTCTTTCTTTTCTAGGTAACACTGAATGTATATTAAAGGTGATATTTAATCATGATTATGGTAGTGATTCAGAGAGATACCTGATGGCCATCTGGGTAAAGGACATATATGAATTCTAAAGAAATACAATGAAGGAGCTAAGTTGGATGATGTTTACAATATTACATTTTTCCAGAAGAGAGGTTTTATGGTTAGCTGATAGTAGTTGTGGTGAGATAGTGACCAATTGAAATTCAAGAGATACTTGGAAGAGATAACTGATAAGACTTGGATAGATAATCATATAATTCATATAATTATATTGTCTGAAAAATTATATTGTCCAAAAGTTATATGTGTTCCACAGAGACTTAGATTTTTATCTACTCTCCTCTTTTGAGCTTGGGATTCTGCTTCACTTTCTCAGATAAGAATTGATAGGACTTGAACATAATTCATAAAGGTGAAATAAATTTCTAGTTTGAAGTGAGTGAAAATCTTTCTATTTATCAAGATGGACCAGGAGTGGTAAGTAGATACAGTTAAGCCTTGAACAATGCTGGGGTTAAGGGCTCTGACCTTCCCTGTAGTCAAAAATGCGCCTATAACATAGTCTGCCTCCATATAAGTGGTTCCTCCATGTTCACGGTTCCACACCTTCAGATTCAACCAATCTCGGATCATGTACTATTAAAGTATTTACTATTGAAAAAAAATCTGCATGTTAAGTGGACCCATGCAGTTCAAGCCCATTTTGTCCAAGGATCAATTGTACTTTGATAATAAACATGTTGAGTCTGAGGTACACATTCTTTATTGCCATTAAGTGTCATGACCTCACTCACTGGTAAGTTGGGCATTGAAAACAGAGTGGGAAGGGTTAGGTTGGAGACTGACCCGTACTGGTCAAGTGAGGGTTAAGGAAAGCAAATTAAAGAAAGGCAAGGAGCGGTACTGTGGGATTTGAAATGCATGGAGTGCCATACCCAAGAGCACAAATCATAATTACACAAATCAAACTCATGCCTAATCAAAGCTGCAGTAATAAATATTCTGGGAAAAGCATGCTTTCTATTATTAGGTACAATCTGAATTCACAGAGAAGAGCTGTATGAGGAAATTTAAGAGATTCTTAGAAGAAAATCATCAAAGTAGAGGGAATGAGGCATATGAGCCAAAGATGCCCAAGCCTACTTTCTGAGGTTCCTCCTAGTATTCTAGAGATGCTGATGGAAGCACTGAGTTCAAGGGGCTGAGAAGATTGGCCACTTTGTCACCCAGTCTCATCTAAAGAAAGTCATGTAGGGGCACTGCATGTACTCACCAGTCCCCAGGGCTCACTCTACCCACAGGCCCTCAGACACAGGCATAGACTACTTCCCAAACTTGCTAGTCAGTGCGAGTGAGCCACTAATGTATCCTGTCAGTTGAGGTCTTATTTGTTTTTATTTTACTATTACTTACAGAGAGTAAGTAACTCAGGTTGATTGAAGGGGAGAGTTGGAGGTAGGAAGGAATTGGAATCACAAGTAGTAAAACAGATGGTAACCAGATCCTGGAGAATATTAGAGATTCTAATATAAGTCTAAGGAGTTCTGATACTATATTTTAGTCAATGGGTATTGTTGAAGGATTTTGATCATGAGTGTTTTGGTATATCTTAGATCATATACTTAGTAAATTATTGTTGAAGGAATACAAGACTGCATCTAGGTGAACAGAAATTCTCCAGATTTTGAAGCAATGAAGCACATCTCTATATTGTTGAGAGATCTATGTAGCCGCAAATCAAGCTGGCAACGAAAGACCAGAACAAAGCTATTTGTAGAGCCAAGGGCAAAGTTGCAATAATGGCAAACTCTGTAAGCAGTGGCCAAGGGGTGGAAATACTGATTATGGACTGGTATCCTTAGCTCATTGGAAGAAATTGCTTGGAGCCTCTATATACAACATGACCCTGGGGCATATACCATGAGACTACTTTTAGTACAAACTATCTTATAAGGAGATCTTTTGGTGTTTAATTACATAATCCTCTTGGAACTGGTCCAGGATTTCAGAGGATTTTTCAGTAGAGTGAGAAGTATTACAGTGAGGTTCTAGAAATGTGTCTATTTCAATAGAACAACGTGTACTAAACATATTCTTTGCATGTTCTAATGTTGGGGAGACCTTGACAATAAAGCATGCAGTATTTGATTGCCTCAGCTCATGAAGAATATGATAAATGAAGGTGTAGATAAACCTTAGACTTTATTTTCCATTAATATTTTCAGCATTGTAAAACTTTATTAAGAGCATCAATACTCAGTTATTTAACACAATTTCTGAACTCATCTAGGGATACTAATAAATGGAGCAGGAAGGAGTGAAAACAAAGACTGCAAGCAGTTTAGAAACTAAAGCATAGACCAAGTGACCAGTACATTCTTCCATACTGACAGCACACGGAAGAAGGTACTGTAACTCACTAAAGTCAGATCATTCACTCTTCTGTAGACTTGGCTTCTGTCCATGCAGCATTCAAGTCCAATTATAAAAATGAGGCAGTAATGAGAAATGAGATGGTTGCCAGAAAACTCTTAGACTGATGTTAAAATCACCCTTTTGACTGGGATGACCAAGCCTTTATGTGAAAGTCTAATCGGCTATTGAGATCTAAATACACTTTTAGACCACTTAGTGGCAAATGACCCAATGATTAGTCTGTAACAGGAAAGACAAGAAGCACATACTCGAAGAAACCATTACAGTGAAAATGCAAGGGAGCAATATGGGCATTCATCCAATGTTGTGTAATAAAGAAAATTATTACAAGACGTTTATAGTTATAAAAATTAGAGAATTGCTGTTGGTGAAGGAAGAACACTATGTAGTCAATAAATAATTGAAACTGCAGTTCTTCTTTGCTTCCACTGACCTTTCAGTCAGGAAAATGAAAGTACTTTAATTAAGCTTAAGATCTTCATCAGTTTGTTTAATTCTTTTGAAAGAGCTACTTGGGACTAATATGTCTAGATCTCCCATTGTTATCAGTGGGAGATGTGCCAGCTTCAGGACAGAAAGAAAAGAATACATAATTAGAGACAACCTATCCTACTGGAAATTATTCCAAAAGGTACAATAATTTCCTTAAGGTTTTATATACAATGATAGGCTTCTAAAGTCAGAATGCCCAGGGTTCCAATGCATTTCTATCATTCCTTTACTCAATTTTTCTGTGCCTCAGTTACCTCATCTGTAAAAAGGGAGTTGATGTTTGCCTCATGGAACAGACATAATGATTAAATGAGATAATACATGTGACATGCTAAGACTCATGCCCGGCATATGGTGAGGCTTCAATATATATTAGTTATTATTATTGTTATATGATAATAATATTAATTCTGTTAGGGTGGGCATGGGTTGGAGAATAGGTAAAAAGCACATACTGTAAGATGTATCTGCCAGTGCTATGACACGATGCTAGCCAATGAGCCATTTTTCTCTTATATGTGAGTAACCAAAGAATGATACTTGATTTCATCAAATTCATTAGGCAGAGGTTTTCTAATGTCATAGCAGTGGGGATAAATAAATATGTGAGTCTGGAAGAAATGTAAGACAAGGGTGAAGATTAATTACTAGGCAGGATCAGACACCTCTTAGAGGAGTTCTGTGGTATGACTAAAGGGAGACCGGACAGGAGTGAGAAAACTTTCATCTGCCCCCAGTTGACTGCAAGCCGTCTAATACTGGGTGCCATATTTTATTCTAAATAGAATCCTCCATGCCTACTACAGAGTGTGGTTCACAGTAGGTGCTCAGTAATTGCTGAATAAATAAATGAATTAACCAGATATTTAATCTTATGCAAATCACAATTTATATGAATCCCAGTTAGGATTTGTTTTCTTTTGTTCTTGTTTTGTTGAAATGATGGGGTTGTGCTAGTAATCTTTAAAGTCCTATAAGATCTTCATACAGCAAATAACTTAATTTTAAAAACTGAGAAATTCCCTAAAAATCAGAATTATTATAAGAGCAGGGTTTCTCAAACTTTAATGTTCATACAGCTCACCTGGTGATCTTGCTAAATGCAGATCTGATCTGGTCTGGGACAGGCTTCAAATTCTGAATTTCTAAAAGTTCCCATGTGATGCTGATGCTTCAGTTCCATAGACCACATACATCAAATAGCAAAGAATAGAGGGCTTTTAAAATATTCTCTCTTAGCTTATAAGAAATAGGGAAGAATGTCTTTAGACAGATACAAATACCTTACTTGCTGGGTTCAGGGTGAAGGATTCTTATTATTTAAAGACATGACATTTGACCTTCAGTTGAAGGGTGGGTAGGATTTGTGACAGCACTTTACAATTTGCAAACTACTATTTTCATTTCATATTTCAATGATTATTTACAGAGATCTTATAGACTCTTTTAAGTCTCACAATAACCCAAAGAAGTAGACATGGATTTTGAGCTCCATTTTATAGAATAGGCCAAAGGACTCAAAAGAGAATGATTATTCTCCTAGCTAGGGAATAGTAGTTCTGAGGTGAGCAAACAGATCTCCTGAATCACAGTCAGTGTTTTTGTTCAAGCACGTCACATTTCCTCTAAGTAGACGAGGCTTAAGCCTATGATGCTATGAACTTGTCACTCATCCAATTTGACATTGCTCACCAGGACCTGAAAAGTGAAGAAGCCCTAATGAACAATCAGCACATGATGTAATAAAGCCAGTACAAAAACTATAGCTATTACTCTTTTCACTTATCAGCTATGTATTTTATTTAGAAATTTTTAATGGATTTATTATTTCATTTCCCACCTTTTATTATTTTAATTCTACATAAATTTTTGACAAGAGCCAGGAGAGGTGGTAAGCCTTTATCAAACACAACAACATGCAGAGCACTGGCTTCTTCTGGGGATGCAGAGATGCATAGAAATTCCCATGGAGATATCAGAATATACTGTGGTGAGACTATAATGAGGATGACCTTACATCCTCATCTGCCAGAGACAGTTCCAGTTTATGCTTATTGATCTAGCAGAGTTAGCTTCAATTAGAAGGATGTGGTCACTCTAGCTATCATGGATGTGATGATTACTTTTATGTGTCAACTTGGCTAGGGACATAGCACACAGATAGTTGGTCAAATACCAGTCTAGATGTCTCTTTTTTTGTTTTTTAACTTTTTATTTTATACTGGAGTATAGCCGATTAACAATGTTGTGATAGTTTCAGATGCATGGCAAAGGGACTCAGCCATACATGTACATGTATCCATTCTCCTCCAAACTCCCCTCCCGTCCAGACTGCCATATAACATTGATCAGAGTTCCCTGTGCTATACGGTAGGTACTTGTTGGTTATCCATTTTAAATATAGCAGTGTGTACATGTCGATCCCAAATTCCCTGACTAACCCTTTCCCTCATCCTTCCCTGCCCCCCTATAACCTGAAGTTCGTTCTTTAAGTCTGTGAGTCTGTTTCTGTTTTGTAAATAAGTTCATTTGTATAATTTCTTTTTAGATTCCTCATATAAGGAATATCATATGATATTTCTCTTTGTCTGACTTACTTCACTCAGTATGACAAACTCTAGGTCCATCCATGAAATCAGCTATGTATTTTAAAGATTCAAAGACTCAAATTCTTAAGCTAATATTAAAAAGAACAGAATCAATAAGCTATAATATATTCATTTTTCTCAAGGAGAAAAGCATCCACAGAATTATCAAACAATATATTCAAGATCTATACAATCAAGAGTTTGTCAACAGGTTTGAACTCCAGGCCTTATTCTATTAGACTCCACTAACACTCAGGTAGTTTTAAAATTTTGAAGAGGTTTTTGAATTTCACTATCATGTGTTTTTCCATCTCAGCATTCATGAAGGTCAAAGGAACAGTGATAAATGTCTCTGAGAAAACATCAAACATTAACATTGTATCAGTAAACCATCACAGCTCAAGTATTTAGACATCACTTAAATTTTAATAAATGCTTTCTTCAAAACCCTTTGTTCAGCTCTGACTGATCTTAAACAACGTTGTCTCCACAGAGTTTTAGCAGTACAGTGAATAAAATGTAAAATTTGTATTTTATTTTTCCCTGTGGTTCCAGGTAAAATTTTCCTAGAAAATGAGAATAATTGCATTAATTCTTACAAATGCAAAACAATTTTCATGTTCTTTGCTCAGTCCTAATTTTGATTCATTAGGTTTCCCATAGAAAGTATCTCTGAAAAATAACATATTCAGCAAGACATATATACTAAAAATGGCCAGGCTGGAAGATACAAAATTTTGTTTCTGGTGTGATGGCCAATATCACTCAAAAACATGTATTCAATCCTAACTTCTCGTTGTCTGGTATTTTTCATTTGTACCAATTCCACTTTTGTGGGCTTGCATGTAAAAAAATAATGCGAGCAGCTTCTTCAGAAGTTGAGAAAAAAATCTTTTATCCTTACAAATGCTCTCTCAAGCAATAGGGATGGTACCACAGGCTTTGAAACAGATGGTAGCCAATCCAAATTCAGTATGGTAAGCAGGCACCACTCAATAAAACTTTAATTGCTGCATATGGTATCTGCTAACTTGTTTAGAAAATGGATATGCAGCATTAGCTCAAAGCATTTAAATGGCCCGATAGCACTGGACAGCATGTTGGGCTGCCACCTGGAAGACCCAAATTTCATAGCAGATGTAACAGTAGAAGAATAAAGCTGGTGGTTGATAGTCCTGGAATGGAGATGACACAGTCAGCACCCAGCTGTTCCCCCCACCCGTGCTGACTCCTATTGCTTTGGTGTCACTTCCACCAAGTCCTGAAATCACTCATGTAGATATTGTATTCTTTTCCCAAGAAGAGGAAACAAACAAACAAAAATCACCCCCTTAAACTAAGCTACATCATAAGGCTGAAATGGAAAGGGGTTCTTGCCCCTACTATACCCTGGGAAATGTGGAAGATGCTTTAGAATGCAGTACAGGGATGAACAAAAAAAAAAAAAAAAAGGATAAAGATCTGGATGGTGAATGCCCGACATATGTGCAAATTTTTGCCAAAAGACGGGAGCCAAGACAGAAGAGAAGGTTCCTTTTGAGAGTGCGGAAGACATCTTCGCAATTTATCATTTGCATTTGTCTTGCCCTGGCAAACAATAAATAACACTTTACACATGCCTGCCGAGGAGGTCAGTTTATCAGTCCCCCGACTTCAGAGACAGATTAAGGAGTGAAGCTTATCATTTCTCAAAACAGGGACTCTTTAACCCCCTCCCGCCAAGTTAGGTAGCATAATGAGTATAAGAGAAATAGGATCTCAAGATCTCAGCCTATTTAAAGACGGAGGATACTAAAGGAAGGAACAAAACTAATTGTTTTTCAGAAAGATCGAGGAAGAATATTCACTGTTGAACATTAGTGCTCCGCGCTACCCACCCCAATCTAAATTAAGAAAACCCACAAATGCACTTCCCAGACACACTATTGATTTCTGACCTGTAAATTACTCTCCATCAAAAAGGTTTTGGTGCAGACTAGAGGTTTGGAGTAGCCTGGGTACTTCTCGGCTGCAATCTGCATAATGTTTAGTATTCAGTGAGTTAAAGCAGGCAATGAAAGGGAACTGTCAACGCAATCTAGAAGATATAAAGAAATGAAGGGGGGTGGGGAGCCGTATGCTAATAATCCACTCAGTAATTAAGTGAAGATCGCTGCCAAGCGCCACTGCCACTTTCAAAGGGTAATTTGTACAGGAAATCATAGAGTCATTGTCAAATCATTTCAGGATAAAAGGAAAGTCATCAACTGAGATAAGATAAATGCTGGGTGTCTGGCAGCATGTGCCCTAGGAAATGCCTTTGCTTTTTAATTTTTTTTTTCCTTAAAAATAAAAACACCTTGCAAAAGTGGGGCTAGAAAAACTTGACAGGTTGAAATTTACATTTACTATTAATAATAGAGGCAATCTATGCATGGATGCGTTTTTAAATAGGTTACTTGAACAAAACAAAACACAAAAGGTAAACTAGATCAGTTAAGAGGACTTGTGTGATTTTTCTGCTCCTCTTCCTCCCTTTTACACCATGGAGAAGTGTTCAATCGTTTCCCCTTTGCTTCTTTATTTTAGCTAAATTATAGTGTTTTAAAAGTATTATTAAGCACCCTGCTCTCTTAGGAAGACAATACTTCCATCTCTGGAAAATTAAATTTTTTTTAGGAAATCCAAGAAGGAAGAAAACCATGTCCTCCCATTATATTGCCTTTCATGCTCTTGAATTCTTAATATTAATTTTCATCTTGCTTTATCTCACATAAAATATTGCAAAATTAATGCGTGAAATTTGTGGGGTAACTACAGTCTTCTTTCCTTAAAAGTGGAGGGTGCAGGTTTTTTTTTTTAATGTTATTCTTATGGAAAAATCTCAACAAAATGAGATATGTATTCTGTTTGTCATTCAAATTTATATGCTTCCTCATTGACTTATTCTGGTTTAACCTGTGTTAGACAAACATCTCTAAAAAGAATAAATTGATGCATGCATTAACGGGTAGCTATTTCTACATAGCTAAATTGATTCCTTGGATAAAAGGTTTCACCCAAATATTTCCTTAAAACTGATGTCTTCTGTCATACTAAAATAAAAGTTTGTTTGCTCTAGGGAGTAAAATGTTGCAATGTTTAAGGCTCACTTTAAAGGACTCTCCCCATTATGGCACTGATTTATCCAAAAAAGCATGGAAAGGAAAAATCAAGATAGCAGAGCTTCAATGGATACTTAAACATGGGAAATACGTAAAGTAAAAATACTTTGTTCAAAGTATTTTTTTTAATTGCTTGACAAAACTTTTCCTAATGAAACTATATATTTTATAATATATACTTAATGAAGTTATCAAGTTAAACATATAAAGAGTACTTACCTTTGTGCCAGCTGCTATGTTAAGACACTGATCCTACTAGCGAAGAGTTCATTTCTAACAAGAAAAGCAAACAAACAATTTATTTGTACATATTCATTTTCTAAGCATTGTCTTTTAGCATATCAGTTTGTATCACAAGGTTTGTTATTTGGTTCTTAACTTAAAAGGACATTTAGCTAATTTTGTGTAGACTTCTGATGATTTCTTCAGAACAGTTATGAACCTGTACACTTGTCCTTCTTCCCTCTCTTCTCTTTATCCCTCCCTCCTTTTTTCCTTCTTTTCCTTTCTTTCTTTGTCTCTCCCTTTCTTCTTTCCATTTATCTACCTCTACTCAGCTACTAATCTATCCATTTATCCATTAGTAGTAGTGCCACTAATAGATACTGTGATATATGTCAGAACATAAGAATTTGCCCTTTGAAGTTATGACTTAATGAATAAGTGATGGGAAGGAGAATACAAAATTAAAGAAAACAATGGTCATAAAATATAGCATTTTGTTCTATGGGCTAGGAAACTACGCTCTGGGCAGAGATTATAGAATTCATTTTGAGTATAAACTTGAGGTTATTGATTTAATAAGAATGATCATTTGATTCTTTTGGAAATCTTGTCTCTTTCCTTGAATTTCAGTAGTACCAGGAAGCAGTTGAGGAGGGAGACTATAAAGCAGACATACCAAAAAGGCTGAGTTTATCACAGAGATTAAAAAATATATATACATATATATTACAGTATTTATATCTATCTTATTTAAGATATATATAGATATCAACTATTAAAACATAGTAATCTGGGTCCTTTTAGTTTAAGGCACACAGGCTTACACAGTATATCAAAATTTATTCAAAGAATAAATATAGGAACTGATGTTCTTAATAATGACCCTGAATGGACTGATTGGTTATGACCAAGAGTTGTGAACTGATTGGTTATTTAGAGTAAGATTAGGTTTCTTGGATACCCGCAAATGGAAAAGCTACTGCCACTTCGGAGGAAAAAAAACAAAAACAAAAATCAGAACTTAAAGTGCATAGATTATATAGTAGTTGATTATTTTTCAGTCTTATGCTTCAGTTTGACTATTATGCATTTAAATTTTACTTAAGTTTGTGAAATGCTAAATTAAATAATTAAGGATATTTCTTAATTTTACACACAATATTTTAGAGACTTTAATTTATATTATGGTTCTCTGTGAGAGAATTAAGAGTACTTCTCTTAATTATAATATTTATTTCCTCAATATATTTGACTATAATACCCTCTTTTCTATATATTTTCTAAATATATTTTCAATATATTTGGCTATAATACCAAAAGGAGCATTTTGGAAGACTAGTGACTGTTAACAAATGTCTTCTAATGAAAAAAAAGGATTAATCAAAGCTCCTATCTCGTTGATGCTTAGGGAAGTTGAAACAATCATTATTTTTACATCCACATATTTGACAAGCAAACCAATTAAAAATAGGACATTTATTCAAAAGTCTTGACTTGAAAGAGTTTAATATCAAAAGCCATACCACTGAATAGTATGTCCTAAAACTGAGCTAAGAATGTTACACACATCATCTTTTAATCCTTCGTACAACTAAAGGTGAGCAAGTTCTCATTCTAAAAGTGAGTAAAGGTCTACAATTCTAAAAGTGGTAAAAGCAGAATTTTAGACACAAATCTGTCTGGTGCCAAAGAATATTCTTTTATATGACTTTCTTTTTTTGAGGAAGCACAAAAAATTGTTTCAGAAGAGAACCTATAAACAAATCATTTATTTATTAATATATTTAGAAATCATTCTGAACCTAACCTTATAAAAGGCTCTGAGCCTCTACTGAAAGGACCAAAACATGGAATAATAATGTTTAAATCCTTGTATTTTTCAGAAATAATGAGAGTAGAGTAAGGATGAATATGTTTTTATAAAACAAATGGACTCTGGTCTTATCAACCCACACAATGGGTCTTAGAGAGTAATGCATTTCACAGCATGATAAAGTTTCTTTGAAAGCTCATCTTGCAAAGGCCAAAAGGAAAAGACTGCTAGTACTAGCCCTTGAGCCACCTACAGCTATAGACTAACCTTCCCCAAATTTAAAGTTAAACTTATTTTTCAGAACATTAAAGTCAATATGCTTGATTTTAGTTTATCTGGGAAACACTGTTAGAAATCATTCTTCAGAGTTTATTGTAATTTACATTAAAAAAAGATAAAGTTGAGAATAAGTTAAGAAAAAAAGAAGTATAGAAAGATTTGTATAGCTGGACCAAAAGTTTACTACACAAAGCAAATATTTTTTTAGCACACCATTCTCCATGATGCTAACTAATGAAATTAGGGAAATCAATGATATTTTGTGTGACTGAAATATTTTCTTATTATGCTCAAATAGACAAATGATTTCTTAGAAGTTATGGAGATAATTTCTAAATAAGGCTGCCATTTATTCCTCCCTTCTCCTATTGGGGTAGATTCTGTTTTTCCTCTTCTTGAATCAAGGATGACCTTTAGACTTGCTCTGATTAACAGATTGTAGCGGTAGCGACACTGTTCCCGTTCTGGGCCTAGCCTTTAAGAGGACTGGCAACTTCCTCTTTCCAGGGAATTCAGCCACCATGCAGTACAGAAGCTTGGGTAAGACTACTGAATGAGGAAAGATCACATGTAGAGAGAGAGGAGAGAGGGGGGAGGAGATGGGGAGAGGGGAAAGGGGAAAGGGAAGAGGGGAGAGGGGAGAGGGGAGAAGAGTGAGAGAAAAGTCATGTGAAGAAGCACTGAAATACCAGACATGCGAGTGAAGCTTTTTTGGATGTTTCAGTTCAGCCCTGGGGCAGCTTAACTACCTCAGTGAGTGACCTCCATCAATGGCAGATGGAGCAGAAGAATCAACTAACAACCCTGTCCAAATTCTGGATCCACAGGATCATAAGAAATAATACATTGCTGTTGTTTAAAGCCTGTTTTGGTGTGGATTATAATGCAATAGATAATTGGAGGAAAAAAGACTGAGTTAAAAGAATTAAAGAATAGACAATGATTTAAATTTTTTACTTTCTTAAAATTTGTCTGTATATTCAAGGTCTTCAAAGGAGATTAAAATTGAATTAACCAAAATTCAGAAGCTACCAAAGATGCTACAAGTTTCCTCAAATTATTTTTTTTTGGCCCTGATCCCCAGATGGGAAGTCTAGACAAAGGAAATTTATAGAAAAAGAACTTGGACATTATTTAATACAAGCATTTCAAATCCAAATTCCTATGAAGACTAAGCAAGTAACACACATCAATTTCTCAGGTGTAAGGAAATAGTGATTTCTGAGAAAATATTAGAAACCCTTTTCAAAATGTTAACACTTTTTGTACCATTTAAAAAATAAACCATGAAATTGGACTCCCCCAGTTGATTTTGATGTTCAGGACAAAACACAAGTTTTGAGATTCGGCAAGTTCATAAAGTATTATCCTTAGTATGAATAAGTTTAGTTCATAACTCATTAAGAGTATTTCCATTTGATTAAAAAAACTCAGCAGTATCCTATGCCTGAAAGATTTTCAGAGAGTCATAAAGGAAGACATTTAATTTGGATTAATTCTGACCAATTTGCTTATTCAACTAAATGTGTAAGCAGTCAGCTCTTTGAAGTGTATATGTGTTTGGAGGATGAAAAGAATATTTGAGAAGACTGATTTTTAGTAACCAAAAATTGCCTTAGTGTTCCTAAATAATTGTCAGTTTTCCCAGCAGAGAATTTTATTGAGTATGGTTGGTTTGCAAAAGCTGGAAGGTCAGTTTGCAATGTGACTTGCATTTCTTCCTAGGCAGGTCATGACACAAATCACTAAAAAAAAAAAGGCCCTCTATTTTTCTAAACTTCCTTAGACTCAGAGACTTCTTCGTACATGGAAATAGCTTCTAATGCATGACTGTACAAGTGGCCCAGTCATAGCCCTTCTCATTTTCCCCTTTGGAAATGAAGGTGATATTCATAACCCTACTGGAAATTCTTGAACACTAGCTAGCCCCAAACATATTAGAAAAATTTAGTCCAACACTTTCCTTTGTTTAATAACTGGTTAAAATTATTTTGCTTAACACTAGTTAATATTAAATAGGAGTAGGTTTAAAAAAGCACCTTTTTTTCCCTCAAGGTATCACAGCAGAGATTTATAAAGTAATGAGTTAAAATCCTGGGAGCAGTGAGACTATGCTGGCAAATGGATCAGCCATTATGTACCCAACAATAGCTCACACATGGATAAGTAATTAATGTCCTTCAGATGTACTTTATCACACTTACTTTTCACAGTGTTAAATTATTACCCTAATTTTTATTCCAAAGACTTTCCTATTTATCTGGGGTTGAATTATTTTATTGAGCATATTACCATTTATTTTAAAAAATCACTATCATTTCAATTATTCTTGAAGAAGCTTTCTCATTCATTGCTCTGACTATAATTTCATGTGCCACTTCTTGGGTAGTATAAAAAAATTAAAAATAAGAATGGTATAAAAATTAAAAACCCAGCTAGAATGAAACCTATTAATTGCTTTGTTTCTCTGTGTGTAGCTACAAAAATAAATAGGTCTCTCTTTTCAATTTTGTTTAAGGAAAATGTGTATTTTTGTGTGTGTGTGAAATATTCTCTCATTAAACAAAAACAAATAAATCTCTATTTTATTATATTAAATATTAGACATACGTTATTTTAGGAAAGGTATATAAATTGAATAATTTGTTTTGTTAAGGTATTTTTTGTGAATGAAACATCAGACTAGTTTGGAGAGGTAAGCCACCAATGTTAATGATTCATCTTTCAAAATGAATGCAAGAGTTTATGCAATCAGCGAATGGCCAAGATTTCACAAAGGATGTTCACTGAATGCACAAAGTTGAAAACAAACCCCAATACACAGAACAATAAATTCTGTGGCAATGAATAATTATCAGTCTTACAAATCCTAAGTGTTTTATGATTTATCTTAATAGCAGTTAAATATGTTCTTTGAATTCTTTTATCTGTAACAATATTTAGATTTTTTTTTCCAGGTTTCTGTTGGTGATATTTTCCAAATTAAGTGAAAGAAAAGAAAACTCAGTCATTATAAAACATAAAGCAATCTGTAAAATTATAAAGCTTTTTCCTTCCTCTCCCCCACTCTCCTTCCCACGTCAAATGTAGACCATATGCCAAGGCTACTCCTTAACTATAACTGACTGTTGCTACTGTAGTAATCAGTCTCTGTCAGAGCAATTACTTAAAATCATCCGTCCTGGTTGTTTTTCACAATCCACAGCACACTGAGCAGAACAATGCAGCTGACAATCCGAATGACACAGATGGAATTATCATACCTCACACCCCATCTGACTGACAGTTACCTGCAGGAAAGGGGAAGGACCCTATCATCTGGAGGGGCAGCTTTCTTGTTGCCAAATAGGTAGAGAGAAAGCCCTTTGCTGCACCTTTGTTATCTAGGGGATCAGCAGAGACTTCTTCCTGGCATGTGCAAAACAAACAACGACATTCTTCTGGATGGGCAGCGGGGTGGGCATCATCCATATCGAGGCACTGGGTTTAAGATATTAAACAGGTTAATCAATAGGTGTTCCAGCTTTTGCAAGACCCTTATTAGCAGACCATATGGATTGAAATTCATTAGCCCTTCTTGCCTTTTACCACATCAATATTTCCGGGAACTGTCCCTAAGTACATTGTTTAGAAAAATGTTTGTTCCTTATATTTTCTAACCACTAGTTGTTGGGGTGTATGCAATGTTTGTGTGTGTGTGCCAGTGAGTGTGACAGGGAGAGCTGCAGGGAGAGGCCTTGGGAGGGTCACAGAGTCTGACACAATCAGGTAGTACAATCACCACTGTATTTAGAGGTGCAAGTTTTGGGACAAAAGTTATTTAAACTCAGCAAATAGTCTCCCTCATCCTGCCTTTTATTCAAAACAAACAAACAAACAAAAGGTAACAAGGGAAGCCTTCCAGGCAGGTGGGATTTTACTAGGTTGGAAAACTGAATCAAACAAAATAGCATTTTTCCTGAACTGTTGAGGTTTCCAAAGACCTGCCTCTCTCCCAGTGTTGCCAGCTTCTCAGAACCTGAGGAGTGAAGCTGCTTGGGCTAGAGCATGTGCGTTATTAAAAGTCTCAGGAAGATTTAGCTGCCTCCATAATCCTAAAAGCTAGAAATGTATTCATATTCATTCTCAGTGAATTCAGCTCAAAATAATTAGAGGAAGAAAAGAGGGGATAACTTCTGTATTGCCATCTTTTAGTCTTGAACTATCTGTGCCAAATTAAGCATCTATACACATGAGGGAATGGGGATAAGTGTATGACATATAGACATTTAGATATATGGCACCTATATGCATATACATTCTTTTCATCAATTTCTTTGACTGGCAAGATTCAAAATACTAACAAGGAAGGAATTCATTTGTTTCGGTAGGGAAAAAAAGCAAATTAGAAGAGCTGAATTCTTATGGCATGCTGATGATTAAACCTACATTAATCATAAACATCAATAGGCCACCAACAGGGCTTGTTTAATCACTTTCAAACAATTGTGTGACTCTGTGACTGCCCCTCTGCTAGACTTCTTAGAAGTGTTTCCTTATTTGGGGTTGGAATTATTAAAGTTCAAAGATACTCCTGGGTAATCAGAATTTATTGCATTGCTATTCAGAAATTTGTCCAACGTAGAGGTTGCTAAAGACGCCCTACCAAATACAGGCCTTCTGGCAGTGTTTCTTTCTTGGACATCGGGGGACTTTCATGTGAAGAAAGTACAGTTATTTTAATTTTGCTTTCAGTTAATTTTGGGCAGTGCAGTCTGGGAAGTGCTTCATAACTGGGAAGCACTGGGAAGCCCCATTCTGCAAAGGCAGGGGGTACTCTTTGTCTGCAGGCATGGGAAATGGGTAGGCAACAAGAAGAACCCTCTACACTGACAAGCAGTCAGTGGCCTGTTGGGAACTAAAGGGATGGGAAGGAGAGAATCTTAGCTCAGAGTCTACACCTGATCTATCCAATACAGTAGCCACTACTGAGGCCACTGAGCACATAAAACTTGGCTGGTCCGAGTTGAGATGTACTGTCATTGTAAAGTACACACTTGATTTTGAAAAACCAAAAAGAAAAAAGAAAGCAAAGTACCTCATTAATAATTTTTGATATTGATTTTCACATTGAAATGATAGTATTTTGGATATACTGAGTTAAATACATCATGTTATTAAAATTATTTTTACCTGTGTTTTTTTTTCTTTTTAGTGTGGCTACTAGACAATTTAAAATATACTTGTGGTTCACATTCTATTTCTATTGGACAGCATGGACCTGCACTATCCATACACTGTGCCAATCACTTCATATGTATACTCTCTTTAAATCTTTATAGCAACTTGATGAGGGAGTTATGATTGCTTCCTATTTATTGACAGGGACCAAGTTTTAGAGACGCTAGGGAACTTGCCATAATTACTAAGTGGGAAGACTGTATACAGAGCAGATTGGTGTCATTCCAAAGGCCCTCTTCTTTCCAGGATGTCTTGCTTCTTCCATGATCTATTGCTGATACCTGTGAGTTGGAACAAGAATAAGGATTTTGACTTTTAATGCATATGTTGTCACCTTTGACTAATCCAGTGCTTCTCAGTGGGGATGCTATGGTCACTAGGGTGGGGAAAATTCTGGTTTAGATGAGACTGCCCCAGGATCTTTGCAGAATTTTTAGCATCTCTGGTCAGGGTCTACTAAATGCCAGTAGCTCTTTCTGAGTTCCTATTACTGTCAGAACAAAAAAGCTTCCCCTTCATTTCCAAACAAACTCTAGGTGGATGATAACAGCCTGTGTTCGGAAACATTAATCTAGATTAGGGGGGTTGCAAACTATGGTCCAAGAGCCACATCTTCTTTTTATTAAATAAAGTTTTCTGAGAACATAGCCATACCTTTTTGTTTACATATTGCATGTGGCTGCCTTTGCACTACAAGGGCAGAGCTGAGTTGAGACAGAGACTATGAGCTGCAAAGCTGAAAATATTTACTGTCTGGCTCCTTACAGAAAAAGACTACAGGCCCACCTAGATCCATCTTCATATATTATTCTGCCTCTCAATTAACATCCTTGCTTTAGGACTTGTGTTTTGGGACTTGTTTCTTCTTGATTCTCATTCCTAGCAGTTTCTATATTTTAGATGCACTATTCCCACTCTTCCATACACATAAACTTCTAAAGGTTTTGTGTGCTACTTCTAGTCCTTTCTGTAGTAGTATTGTGGAAATCAGGAAAGCTTGAATTCCAGACTAGGCACTGCCACTTATTAGTTGTGTGTCCTTGTGCAAGTGTGTCCTTACTCTCTCTGAGGCCCCCTTTGCCTACCTGTTATAAAGGGCTAATTCTTACCTCGTGGTGGCTATGAAAGGACCTAATGATATTAGAGCATCTAGGACATAACAGGTTTCTCTTCTTTTCCTAGGCTGGGTCCAAAACCAGCCTACTGTACTTTTAGTGTTGCTTCTGTAGCCTTCAAGACTGTCATGGTGAGAGTATTTCTTTCACTAGCATTGTTTTCTCCTCAATCAGCAGGTCACTGATCACTAATACCAGTGATCTAATGAGAAGGGTCACTGAAATAGACTGCTCAGACAAAGAGGAGGGTAGTGAATTCAATTTGCAGTTGACCAGATGCTTGGAAATCAAAGAGGTGTCATGTTGTCTTATTGCTTAAAGCAAGTAAATAACCTTGCAAAGAAGTTCAGAATTAATTGGAGTTGAAATAATTATAGTTGATGATAAGCTAGCCACCAGAGAAATGCAATAGTCAAACTGTGTGGTAACAAATGCATTGATTAACATATGTCAGGACAGCACAGAATGTAGCTGAGAAACACAGAATTATGAAGGTGAAAAAAATTACCGGCTTCAGTAACAGTTTTTATTTATAACTCCATTTCTATTTCTGAGATCAGAAAGACTCTATTATTTTAAAAAAGCTGTTTCAGTGAGAGAGAATATTAGCCTGAAAGGCCAACATGCCACATGACTAGCAAAGCCACAGATTTAGAATAAACAAATGTATTTTAACATCCATAGAGATATCCTTTGATTTTCTGATCAACTGATTAGTGGACCATACCCAGATCCTGAGTTTGAACAAGGTTCATAAGGATCATCTCCCTGCAGATGAGGACCTCTGTACCACTCAAAGCATAATGTGACCTATTAAAGTGGAAATGCCTTTAGCTGGAGAACTTCAGAGACTCCACTTCACCTAAAATAGCCTGGTGCATACAAAAGGACTGGCATGTGACCCATTTGTAGCCCACAGATGAAAAGGAATCCTGGAATAACACATATTTGTATGGCTCTGGAGTTTTCAAAGCACTTTTCCCTCCATTAACTCATATGTGAAATGACCAGGTTGATTAATTTATTGAAAGAAAACAAGATTGTTCTTTGCAGATCTAAACTTCCTCCCACCCTCTCAATTTTTTTCCACAGAATTTAGGACATGACTCAGTTTCTTAACACATTGGGGGAAAATTACTTCAAAGAATGGAGTGATGTGTGAAATTAAGAAACAGAAGGAGCATAAGGAAGACAATATGGTAACACACAGTTAAGTTTCCAAGACTTGAGAATATATCTTTTGCAAAATATCCCTGTATGCTAAAGTGCATTCTGTTTATTCTAGCTCAGTGGCTCAGCTGGTCATGTAATATGTTAGCAAATGGCAAGACTGAAAATGTAGAGCAAGGTTGGACTATCAGGGCTTTCATCAAGAGGAAACTGTGGGGCTTGGTGTTAGTTCTTTGAGTCTGGGAGCAACAGAGAATGACTAAAAATGTATGATGGGGAGAAAGGGAAGTGGAAAATGAAGAGAATGAAGTAGTCTCTCAGACTCAGTGAGTGGTTAGCGACCATAGCCCCTCACAGAATTTTCCGTATTAGTAAAACATAAATACATCCTCAGAGAATTTCAGCCTAATTGGGACTCATTATCCTAGCCAATATGGGCTCACCCTGGAAGAGAAGTGTCACAGTAATTGAACATTCATTTGGTTTCAGACTCTGGCAGTTGAAGGGAGGTGCTGTTCAACACACAATGTATTCAGCAAAGAGAATGCCACTTGGCCTGAACAGTTTCTAAAGAACTGTGCAAGCCACATAATTTTATAGCAAGTGAGTTCTTGCTAGGGAAGTGATTACCAACATTTTATATTTTTCGAAAAGCCTTATAAGCATTTAATGGAATGTGCCCTCATCACTTTCCTGCTGTTTTTACCTTCATTTATAGATTAGGAAACTGAGGTTCAGTGGCTTGGAGAGAATTTCCAGGGTCACATAGTAATTCAACTGCAAAGTTTCATAATATCACACAATCACAATAACAGAAGGATTTATAAATAACCTTTCCACTGATTTACAGAATGAATTCTACCTACAAGGCTTCTTTTGGACTTTAAAAATAGACACATCTCTCTATGTCCTTTATGCTGATTTCTATACACTTTTAAGGTAATAGACTTTTCAGGGGAAAAAAAAAATCATGTTACTAACAAAAAAGAAAATTCCGTTTAAAAAACTCTATAAAAACAAGCACAGAATATTGTATATATTATAATTAATATTCTTATGGCCATAATTATCTTGATTTCTTTTTTCTATTTAGGAACATTGGCCAGTGTTTATTTTGAGTTGTCATAAAAGGTCACATCCAACTACCAGAACCTCTATATTAGAAAAAGACAGTTGATTACTAATTGTCTCTTTAAGATTTGCAAAGATGAATGTTCCATAATCTTTCCTAGAGGTAGCTCTCAACTGGTTGTATTTTAATATCATGAGCCATTTTTCAAATTTACCAAGGGCATCTGAAAACTCATAATCAACCTCCAAGATCTTAGCATTGTGAGTCATCTGCTAACCAAATAGTCAACTCTCTGTTTATCTAAAAAAACCCAAAAAACAAAAAACACCTTAATTTTTACAAGCCTCAGAAGCATTCCTAAAACTCTAGACTCTATTACAAAAGAGTCTAGAAAATAGTTGCATACTAAATATACAACTATATTTGTGCTGATAGTCACTGAACTACAAATAAGATATTGATAGATATCTGAATTCTTAAATTACCTATATTAAATCCCTTAAATTCTTATTCTCTTTTGGTTTTATAAGGGCTATATTAAAAGAGAAGTTTAGCAAATTTTTCGAGCTTTACTCTCAACAGAGAAAATAAAATTTAAAACCAAACTCAGTTGACTAAGCTGAACAAGACAAGATTACTTCTATGTTAAAGTTCACAAAGAGACAAGAACTACCAAGGAGGAAAAATATGAATGGCAGATCTCTATCAGTATGAATATCCCAGAATTGGTGTTTTGGGGAATATTTCAGTAGTTTCATGATCAGACTTTTAAAATTTTATTTTTGTCTCTAATATTTCCCAATATAAGTCATCTTGAAAATCAGTGATGAACTATTCTCCTTTACCTTTTACTCTCATTTGTCCTTCTCAGAATCTTCTGTGATTCCCAAGTGCTTACAGGTAAATTCCCAAGTGGTTTACTATTTTAGGCCCTCCACTTTCTAGTTTCTTTCTAGATGAACCATTTTGGTAATAGCTCAACTTGCCTATTCATTGTTCCAAGAATATATCAATTACTTCTCAAGATATCCTTTGTCCAAAATGTCCTCCCAAATTTCTGCCAAGTCTTCTCTCTTCTTCAAAGGTAAGTCCCACCTTTTCTCTGAGATCACTCATAGAACACTGCCCTTTATTAATTACTTCCTCCATGGCAGTCTTGTAATTTATTTTACCTGTAACATTCACTTGACACATAGTACATGTCACACCATATTATTATATATCTTAATCTTTGTACTTTTAGGTTCTGTGTATGTCACAAGTGTTGTGTATCTGGGATCCTGCACTTGATAATGCCTATGGCACTGATGAAAATTGCTAACACTGAATGCTATGTGACAGATAAACAAAGTGGCCTAAGCCTTATAAGTATTAACTCAATTTAATTCTCACAGTAGTCCTAAGACATAGCCACCATTATTACCTCCGTTTTAAAGATGACAAAACTGAGATATACAACAACTAAGTGATCTTCCCTGTGCCATCTAGCTGGTAAATGGTGGAGTTGAGATTTGAACCCAGGTGGTTCAACTTGACTCCCATTCCCTTAAGCAATGTGCAGTGCTGAGGATTATTGAAGAAAAAAAGTGTGAAATTTTATAATTATGAGTTAAATTTTTCATGAGATGAGCAAAACTAAAATATGACATATTTAAGTCAAAAAGGTATTTCTTTGGAGAATAAAATTTTAGGAATAAGCATCATTTAATTTTCTTAAATAGATAATGACACATCTATTTGAGTAAAATAGTGTTAAGACTTGAATCAATATCTAGATGATTCAGATTCTCAAACACCACTGCTTGACTTAGCTGCCCACTTTGCCATAGATGTGTACTCTTGCTCTGCCCTTCTTCATGTTCAGGTCACTGATGCTTGAGGAGAAACACAGGGAAACTGGAAGTTAAAACAAACAAACAAAAAAAACCTTGAAACAATTGACTTATTATTGAATGTGTCAAATATCTTTTTCAAAATGGTAAGTGTGATTTCATGAAAGTACAATAGTTTAATGATGAAAAATGTCAATGTTCTTTATTTTTTCTAGTATATCAAGTGTCTCTAAGCAACTGACTTACATACTGGACATATTATGTCAACCTGGGCCATACATGGGTATGTGAATCTCTTGATAAAATGAAACCTGTCACTCATGAGGCATTTCGTTGGAGTTAGAACTCAATGAATATCTGAAATTTTCTATAAATTGGATATCTAGGGATTCCTTAATGTATAAACTAATAAATGACATCTAATGATTTTTAATGTTTTTAATTTTAATATACTTTTTATAATCAATATTTTTATTAAAATTTAATCAGGAAAATCAATAGATACCACAGTTGTTTGAGAAGCCTAAAACATTTGTACATTGTGACCATTAATACCACTTATAGGAATCTATAACTAGGAAATAATAAGAAATGTAAAAGAAAAACTTGAAAGCAAGAATGTTTCTTGCAACATGCAGTGAAAAATAAAATCTTCTTAAATATCCTGAATTAGAGGAAGTAAATTATGGTACAGTTGCACAATAGAACACTTATGTAGTAATTAAAAATGAAGAGTGTTTTACTGACATAAAAATGCTTTTAATAATCAGTAATGTTAAACAAAATGCAGCTTAACAAAATTATATATACAGAATGAGAACAAGTATTAAAAGAAGAATAGATAGGAAAGAAATTAGAAGATACTCTGACATATGAATAGTAAAAGAAGAAACCTATAGAAAAAAGACAAGAAATAATTATGGAACAATGTTTATAAGGGTATCATGTGCTGTGTGATTATGGGTGACCCATTATTTTCTTCTTTATGCATTTCTGTAATTTATAAACTTTTAAATGTGGGTTCACTACTCTTATTATCAGAAAAACTTTTGACCTAAAAAAGTTAATTGCAATTTCAATAGAAATGTATAAGATTTAGGATGAAAGATAACAAAATATGAGTTCTGACACTTCATTTTTTGAAATGATTACTGATGTTGTTGATGGTCACACAACGGTCTTCAGAGATAATGGCCAAGCAAAACCCTGAAAAGTTTATCTATTGAATGAAAAATATTGGATCTTTTGGGTATCTTGCTTATGATACCATTGTTCAAATAGATTGCCAGTATATGTTTTTTAACAATTGTGTAAAAGTTCCTTCTCAAAATATAATTATTACTTTGTGCAATTGTTTTGTGCATAAACATCATCAGATTCTTTCTGAATATTAACTATGAAGGAGGGACATATATATTTCACTAATAAAAAGTACACTGGAGCCACTGTATTATTTGCTCCCAGCCTAATTCAAATATTCAGTGGATTTATATTTATATATATCAAAAAATAGTTTGGCATAGTTGTAGAATCCCAATATATTTTTTTGTCAACAACTCTGTTCAGAACACAATTCATTCAAAAATGTTATTTTTTGAACCAGGGCTTATTTTCAAGTTCATCTCCAGAATTCCAGAGGAGAATGGATGTGACAAGGGGATTGGGATATGTCCTCTGGGCATGAGTGAAGCGCAAGAATGAGTCACAACCATGTCTTATGTGTGATTGGGTCCACCTCTGAAAAAGTTTTGTACTAGAGAATCTATTTGTAATTCATGCCATCCTTTTTTTCCATTTTTAGTATGTTATTAATGCTTTTTATTCCACAGAGAAGCAGTGAAAATTGATTTTTATGTAAGACTTTGAAATTGCCCCTTCAACAGGTCTTCATATGGAAACACATGGAAGTGCAAAATAAAGATTTGTGGGAAAGATTTTCTTTGCAGTATCATTTATAAGATTTAAAAAGAAGAATCATTCTAAATACTAAGAGTTGGAAAAAGTAGAGTCTATAAAGACTTTAAATAATCATTAAAAATATTATGGAGTTTTATTAAAATGGGAAAATAATTTTAGTAAGTAGAAATGTAAAGCCCCAAACCAGCATGTAAATTTATTGGTAGTGGTTAATTAAGTGAATTCTCAGCTCTCTCAGTCTCTAATTATTCCTTAATAGAAAAACAGAGTTAACTTTGTTTAAAGGAAATGGTCTTGACCCTTTGGTAGTGCCTTTTAATGCCCTGAATGTGTCAAACTGTGTTTCTCAATACTGAAATGACTCAAAGTAACAATCCCTTAGAAGAATGATTGCAGATCAATATTGTAATTCCAATTGAGGCTAATTAAGAAGACTTTATACACAGACTCACGGCATTTAGAGAGATTAGGGAACTTTGTGATTGTCTAAATAACTTCTTTGGCAGATGAGAAAACAATTCCAGCTACTCCTAAAATAAGCCAAAAAGAGAAGCAGATTTCCTTTTATCTCACCACTCAGGGCTCATTCTCTGAGACAAAGCCATTCTCTTCTTTGGAGGAATCTGTGTAACATTCTCAAACTGAGGTTATTCCTTTAAATTCACTATCCCTCCAAGCCTGACTTAAAAACAAAACAAAACAAGATTAAAAAAAAACCCAAACACCATATAAAGTGAAAGTGCAGATGTAACATTTGATTGTTTTGATTTATTTTTAATTATTCTGTCTACCTTTTGTCTTAATTGGACAAATGTGGTATAAACTTGTTCTATGCAATTAAGAGTAGGTATGTGCAAAGAAAGTGGAGTTCTATTTTAAATCTTATTTGAACTGACTCATAGTTCAGTGTGTTACATGAAATTAGAACAGGTATAATATTTAAAAAGCTAATGAGTTTTAGTAAAAATATCCTCACAGAATGAAGTGCTGGGAAATTTTATATATTGAATTGGGAGTCTATTAAGGTTTTTCTTTCTCTTCTTTTCTTCACTACATACAAAGGAGAGTTTGGAAAAAATTAGAGTATTTTGAATTCAATATCCTTTGAGCTGTCATCTCAAAAATTTACTTAAAAAATCTATGGCAAAAAAAAAAAATCTATGGCAGAATTCTATGGAGCTTTTCTTAGAAGGAACTAAAAGAACATTAGAAGTACTATAACAATAGACTTTTCTAGGAACTAAAAAGAAATCAGGTCATGCTTAATGAAATCAGGCAGCAACCCTAAAGTCAACTGGGATGTTCTGGCTCCTTTTTCTTGTTTAGTTTTTGTGGGAATCTGAGTTTGTGGGATTCCTCTGAGTGTTTTTCTGATAAGCTCTTGATTTCTAATCTAAAATATATGATGAGTAGTAGAAGTACATACAATGGAAAGGAAACTAACATGTATTAAGCACCTACATCATGCTGGGTGTATGTATTATCTCTTTTAATATAAATGGGGGAGTTGCCTTAGCAACTCAAACCATACTCATTGTAAATGTAATAGGATAAATTCAATGTTGGCTATAAGAACAATAATTCATGTATACTCATTCTGTGTCTCCCAGTTACGTAAGGATCCCCATTTGAAAGGCTAGATCCATTTCTGTGTATATAAACTATATACACAGAATTGCCATGTGAATTTGGGATGGAGGAGAAAGAAGAGAACGAGTATTTACAAGCAATAAATTCCATTTATTCAATGGGTTCTTACTGAGCACTTACTATGTGCCAGGCATTGTTGTGGTATTAGAAATGGAGAGGTAAACAAGGAGAAGTCTCTTGGAGATTGTAATATGCTCAGGCAAAGCAGATAATAAACAGGTAAGTCAGTAAACACATATTAGGTAGTAATAAATGCTCACAAAGACTTGAAACAGAGTGATTTTATACAGAGTGGCTAGCTGTCTATGTAGATGGGATGAGTAGGGATGGTTTTCTTTTGGAGGTGACAGTGTATAACATTTTGTTTTATCTTTGCCAATCCTGGAAATAATAGCTTTACTTTACAAAGCTAAGTAAGGTTAAGTACATGTCAAAGGTCACAGAGCTACTACTTTTCCTTCCTCAATTCATGTTGGACTCTCAAGATTTTTTATACTCTTTGATACTGGAGATTTTTCTTTTTCTTTTCAAAGTTCTGATTTTTAAAGAAATCATAGTTTATGGAGAGTAAGGTGGACCTTCTCCAACAAACACAGAAAAATGCTAGGACAGTGTGGTGGGTTTTCTCTTTCAATCTAACAAAATAATTAATGGAGGAAATGGTGCTTACCACTACTCTCAGACTGTTCGGCAGGTATCTTCCCTGTGGTAAACACTTAAAACAAAGATCCATTTTCTGGCTGGCTGATTTGTTTGTTTATTTTGAAAAATCTTTGCCTCTCTGGAAAGCATGTTTGTCCTAGAATATAGTATTTTTGCCAAAGTCCCACACTGAAGACTGCTCCTCAGGATGGCCTTGTACAGAATGTGTGAATTTCCATCATCAGCTAAAATGTGAACTTGAACAATAGACAGTTGGCTTTCCTCCAGTCCTAAATAAAGCTGTGCAAGAGCTGTAAAATTCTTCCTGCATCTGTGGAGGGAGGCGGGGCAGAAAGTTTGCAGTTCTTCTGATGCTATTTAGGGATGGTCTCCTTAAGAAAAAATCACCCCTTTCACCTATTCCTGAGAACTGCAGGGACTCTTCTTTTACCAAAGTGACCTCTATTTACATTATTCTTGTGGGACCTAAACAACAAGGCAATGAACGGTATGTTTTCCCTGTGGGCCCAGTTATAGCCTCTATACTTCCAAGCTTTGAATTTCCATTGGGAATTTCTATCCACTGGGTTTTTTTCTAAAAGGAACTTAGCATAATTTTGTGAAATTCTATACTACTTTGTGATTGCTCTTCTGTTTTCTTTTTCGTTCTCTTTCTACCAAATACTGTCATATTCCAAAGTTCAGTACTTTACCTACTGCTTTCCTCCATCAAACAAGCTCCGGCTCATGGTGTAATTACTTTTTGCTCATGTCACAATCATTTACTGTAGCATTTCAGTTACTGTGCTTAGGGTGAGGGTTGTTCAAAATGAATCAGAGAGGACTTTTATCCTATCTTAAGATCCCTAACTGTCTCCTGAATTTCCATCTTCAAATGCTGTAGGACAGCTCCATCTCATATGACAATAACCTCTCTCCTCACCCACTCCTTAAACCAAGTCTTCCCCTGCGTTTCTCCTGGCTTTCCATCAATGGTGTCATCATCCTTTCAGTCATCCTTCTCCATTGCTAAGTCTCTAAAACTTGGCCGTTGTCCTTTCATAATGTTTGCTGCTGTCTTTTTCCTCCAGTAGCAAGGATCTTAGTCATAGACCTTATCAGTTCATCAACTGGGCTGCTGTAATAATCTCTTGTTTCCCTGCCTCTGAATATTTTCTTTTCCATTCATCCTAGATACATGCCACTGCAATCTTCAACTTTCCAAAACACCTGGTTATTTAACATGAGGCTATTCAGAAACTCTGTGGCTTCTCATTAGATAGTCTTCCAAGATCTCCCATATTCTGATTACTTAAACTCTGAAGTTTTCTCCCCAGTCACCCTTACACTGATATTCCATGCCAGCCAGACTGGCTTTATGTGCCTTTGTGCCTTTGCTTGTGTTCTTCAAGATATTCTTCCCCACCCCACCCCCACACACTCCTGTGCACATAGCTTATCTTTTTCTTATAAAGCTTGACTCAAGTCTGACTTGTCATCTGAAACCTTCCTAACTATGCCAGCTATCAGTGATTCCTCTCTTCTCTAGGCTCCTATAACACTTACCCTGCCCTACTTTGGATTGCTACATGTTAAGGAGTGAATATTTGTGTCCCCCCACCCCCAAAATCCATATGTTGAAGGCCCAACCTAAATGCGATGGTATTCAGAAGTGGGGCCTTTGGGAGGTAATTAGGTTTAGATTAGGTCATGGGAGTGGGACCCTCATAATGAGATTAGTGCCCTTATTAGAGAGAGAGAGAGAGAGAAATTTGTCCAAACACATGCACCAAGAAAAGACCATGTGAGGACATAGACAGTGGCTGTCTGTAAGCCAGCTAGGTAGTGGGCCCTCACCAGGAACTGAATCTTCCTGCACCTTGATTTTGGGCTTCCCAGCCTCCAGAACATGAGAAATAAATGTCTTTGTTTAAGCCACCCACCTATGGTATGTTGTTATAGCAGCCCAAGCTGACTAAGACACTGTAGTCAAGTCCCTTGACAGTGTCTCCTACCATTTTGCTCAGCTTTTCCACTCTGGTGACCTGGTTGTTTCTGGAACACATTGAGCAAGTTCGTGCAGGACAGAGGGCTTTTTTTTTTTTTTTAATAAATTTATTTATTTATGTCTGTGTTGGGTCTTCATTGCTGCATGCAGGCTTTCTATAGTTATGGCAAGTGGGGGCTGCTCTTTGTTGTGGTGCACGGGCTTCTCATTGCAGTGATTTCTTTTGTTGCAGAGCATGGGCTCTAGGAACGTGGGCTTCAGTAGTTGTGGCTCATGGGCTCTAGAGCACAGGCTCAGTAGTTGTGGCGCACGGGCTTAGTTTCTCTGTGGCATGTGGGATCTTCCCAGACCAGGGCTCGAACCTGTGTCCCCTGCATTGGCAGGTGGATTCTTAACCATTGCACCACCAAGGGAGTCCCAGGAGGGAGGGCTTTTGTACTTAAAGTTGCCTTTGCCTGGGATGCCGCTTTCTGAGATATGCCTGTGATTTGTTCCCACATTTCCTTGAGTTTCTGCCCAACATTCATCCTTCACTGTATTAGCTAAAAGAGCAACTTCCATCAATATATTTCCCCCTATATTGTTCTATTTTTCTTCATAGCACTTTCAACATTTGACATTATATGATTATCTATTTGTTTACCTATTGAATGGGAGCCCCATCCAGAAAAAAAGTTTTGCCTACTTTGTGTATTATTCTGTCCCCAGTGCTTAAATAATGTCTGGCACATAGTGATGCTCAATACATTTTTGTTGAATAAGTGAATGACTGTTTTTTTGGATTTTATTGGAGTATAGTTGCTTTAGAATGTTGTGTTAGTTTCTGCTGTACAGTAAAGTGAATCAGTTATACATACATATATATACCCTCTTTTTAGATTTCCTCACCATTTAGGTCACCACAGAGCACTGACTAGAGTTCCCTGTGCTATACAGTAGATTCTCATTAGTTACCTATTTTGTGCATAGTAGTGTATGTATGTCAATCCCAATCATCCAATTCATCCCACCTCACCTTCTCCCCTTCGTATCCATAAGTTTGTTCTCTACATCTGTGTCACTCTGCTTACAACTCCAGCTCTCTTATCTTCTTGAATGATTTAAAGTACAGTTGATTATTTGCTAATTTCATATTTGCAAATTCACCTGCTCACCAACATTTATTTATTTATTTATTTATTTATTTTAAATATATTTTTGATGTGGACCATTTTTTTTAAGTCTTTATTGAATACAAGAGGTGCTTTCAAGGTTGATCACAGACAGGCACAGAGGGGCAAAAATTTGAGTCACCCCATGCCAGTGTTCATGGTGATGCTCTGCCTTCTTGATTCAGCTTTCATACTGTATGCAAGTATTCTTTTTGCAGTCTATTTAGTGCCATGTTCTTTGCATTTTGTGTGTGTGGGCATTTTTTTTTTTTGGCTGTTCCACTGTTTGTAATGGCCTCAAGCATGGTGCTGAAGTTCTGTGTAGTATTCCTAAGCATGAGAAGGCTGTGATGTAACTTGTAGAGAAAATACATGTGTTAAATAATCTTCATTCAGGCATGAGTTATAGTGCTGTTTCCATTCAGTGTTAATAAATCATCAATATATGAATATATTAAATAAGGTATCTTTAACAGGAATACACATAAAACAATGTATTGATTGGTTGACAAAAATGTTATGACAAGAGGTCAAAGGAACCTAACCATCTATTTCCCCTAAGATCAACATCTCAGTATTTGTTAATTTAGTGTTTGGGGTGACCTTATAGGTCATAATAACCATGAATAATGAGAATCAACTGCACTTCTTTTCTTTCTTTATTTGATGATGACTCCTTACAGCTGTATCCAGTCAGAGTGGTTTCTCAAGTTCCTCACCCATACATCCACCTGCCACCTCATTTCTATCTTTTCTTTGCCTTCCTTCTGACACCATGTTATAGCTCTGAAACACTGCATCTGATTATGTCACCTCTCTGTTTTAACCTTCCCATGGCTCTCTGTTTTACCTAGGATCATCCAACCTCCACAGCATAGAACATAACCTCTAGGTGATCCCCTCCCCACAACATCTTTGTTCCAACCAGACTTCTCACCCTGTCTTAAGCACCAGATGTCTCTATATCTCTGCACTTTTGTACATGCTCTTTTCTAGCCTTTCAACTTTTCTTAGCATGTAAAATTCTGAATTATCCATTAAGAGAGCATTCAGATATTATCTTCTCTGTGAAGGTTTCCCAGTTGCTTAAGCAGGGGGGGTTGCTTCCACTTCTGGCCTCTGACACATTATTGTAGGATTTGCACTGTGTCTTAGTTTTCTTACTTGTCTGTTTTTTACACTCATCTGATGTGTTTTCCAGCACCACCAAACAGTTCTCCAGTTCTCAGCAGACACTGACTGGATGCCCTATGACTTAACTCGAACCTGACACTGTCTACCTGGAGATAAGAATCAGATCCCACAGGTTAAGGATTCAGTCCGACAAGATGCCCCTCCCTGCTTCAGATGCCAATAGCAAGTCCAGATTATTATCTGTGCTTCTGATCTACCAGCTATAAATTGGAGAGTCCCACGACCCCCTCCTCAGGTTTATTATAAAAGGATTTAACTCGGGAACAGCCAGACAGAAGAAACGCACAGGGCACGATATTGGGAAGGGTATGTGCAGAGCTTTAGGTACCACTCTTCTAGGATTGCCATGTGTCCACCAATCCAGATGCTTTCCAAATCCGCTCCTTTTTGGGTTTTATGGAGGGTCCATTACAAAGGCACGATGGATTAATGGTGATTGATTTAACCTCTAGTCCCTTTCCCCTCGTCTGAGGTTAGGGTATAGAATGGAACCCTCTAATCATGATGTTCCCCTGGCAATCAGCCCCCATCCTTACTTGCTTTCCAAAAGTAATCTCATTAACATAAATTCAGTTGTATTTGAAGGAAGCTTGTTATGAATAACAAGACCAACCTTTTATCTTTCTGACACTGAGCTATTTCAGAAACCAATAACAAAAGACCAAATATTATAACAAAAGATGCCTCTATGGCTCTTATATAGGAAATAACTAAGGTTTTAGGAGTTATGTGCCAGAAACAGTGAACTAAGACCAAATATATACTTCTTCCTACAAATCACAGTATCACAAATCACACTGAGACTCCAACAAACTCTCTTAGGAAGGGCAAGATCATTCTTCTTCTCATATGGACCTCTAACCCCAGCGTCAAACACCTGTTAAGCACTTAACAATACTTATTAAATGAACTGAAAGAAAGAATATTTGTAAATGATGCTGGGATGTATACCTGCCCAAATAAGACATTTGTTTGGATCTAGGTAAGAATATTCTATTTCTAAATTATCATTAATGATGTAATTACCACTGTTTCTCTTTATCATCCAAGTTGGTCACAGATAAAATAAGAATTCACCTATTGCAATCACAGCCATTATGAAGCCTCACTGGAAAGTTTGATTCCATTAACATCAATCAATAGAACATGTCTGATGAATGAGTAGATGAATAAAAAAAGAAAAAAACAATGTTTGAAAGAGTGTTGTGTAGTTTTACTTTAGGAAGAGTGAATAGTGAATTCAGATTTAGAATATCTTAATTATAGAATCATTCACTTCACCTCCCTGAACCTCAGTTTCTTCAACACAAAAATAGGATAATAATGCCCAACTCTGAGGGTTAGTGTGAAGATTTAACGGTACAATGCTTAAGAATTCTCTTTGTAACAACAACAGCAACAAAAGACCACTATAAAAATGGAAATATTTATTTCTGCATTTAGGTTTATTTATAAGGGACATTTCTACTTTCAGTGCAATCAAGATACCAATCTTTTTTTTTTTTTTTCTTTTTGCGGTACGTGGGCCTCTCACTGTTGTGGCCTCTCTCATTGCGGAGCACAGGCTCCTGATGCGAAGACTCAGCAGCCGTGGCTCACGGGCCTAGCCGCTCCGCGGCATGTGGGATCTTCCCGGACCGGGGCACGAACCCGTGTTCCCTACATCGGCAGGTGGACTCTCAACCACTGCGCCACCAGGGAAGCCTGATACCTACTTTTTTCATTCCAGTATCTTGTAGTTGCTCCATAACTTGGCTCAGAGAAAGAATTCCACCAAAAAGGCATAGCTTGTGTTTTGTTTTGCAGAAATCTCTATAAGCAGAATATTTCATAGATGTTTTATACAATGACAAATAGTTATTCACAGACAGATGCTGGCCATGTGTTTTCCAAGATCAATGAAGAATGCCAGCAAATGGGAAATTGGAGGGAGGGCAGAACAGATATTTCCTGAAGCAGCACACCTCCCAGTTGGAAACGTCAGAATCTTTGTGAGTTTCTACAGCAGTGTGTAGAGTATGCCAGGACTCTGGGTGTGGTTCTGTGCAGCTGACTGCAGCATAACTCAATTAGGGAATTCTCAGTGGCTGGGCATCTGGGTTCCAAAGTGGTTGTTTATATTCTCCAGATGGTCACGGACAGCAGAAATAATACATTTAAAAGGAAGGAGTACAGAGGGGAAAAAAGAGTTTGAAAAGTAGCTAAGCTGCTTTTGTCTTTTCCTTATTATAATCTGATTTTTTGGGTGGAGCGATAAAGCAACTGTTCCAGAGAAAAATGCTTTTCACTCATTTAAAGTTTCTTTAGCATCTTGAATGGTTTCTGGTCATAAAGGGAGCTCTTTTTACAGAGACACCTGCAATATAACAGGATATACAGGGGATAATGCCTTTTAGAGTGACAAAAATGCTTGGATTGTACAACATAGTTTGTATAAGTCAATGTATATCTTAATATTGGTGATAAAAAACCTCTTTCTAAGGAGAAAGGAAAGTGATTAAATATCATGGAGATATTGTTGGAGACTATATGAAACAAAAGTAAACAACAACAAAACATCAAGATATATTGGCACATGTTTGAGATGGAGTTTTGTGACCCTTTCATTATAGCCTCAGCTATGATTGGACAAGGTGTTTCTCTGAAGATGACAAGTGTTGCTCTTGGAGGAAAGTGATTCCCTCAAATATTGTGTTTAAAATAAATGCTGTTCCCGGGCTTCCCTGGTGGTGCAGTGGTTGAGAGTCCGCTTGCCGATGCAGGGGACACGGGTTCGTGCCCCGGTCCGGGAAGATCCCACATGTCACGGAGCGGCTGGGCCCGTGAGCCATGGCCGCTGAGCCTGCGCATCCGGAGCCTGTGCTCCGCAACGGGAGAGACCACAACAGTGAGAGGCCTGCGTACCGCAAAATAAATAAGTAAATGCTGTTCCTTTTGAAATGATAGTTCATTCATTCACCGAATATTCATTGACTTCCTACTTTATGCCAGACTCTGTTTTAGGTCCTGGAGAACAAAACAGACAAGATTCTCAATCTCAGGGAACCTTTTTCCCATTCTAACTATAATAATAACATCTCCCTACATTTAATTCTTACTCCACACCAGGGTGTTATTATAGATTTTTTCTCATATTCTTTTAGAACTCCTGCAAGTTAGGTGCTATTATTATCATTCTAAAGTTGAGAAAACAAGCAGAGAGAGGTTAAATGATTTTCTCAAGGTCATGCTGTAACTCTAAGAACTGATATTTGCCCACAGGTCTGCCTTGATTCAAAGATGTACTCTTTCCCATATACTCTACTGCTCTAGAGAAATATAGGGTATTTCTCCAGATATTGTCATTTTTAATATTATGATGATAAGCAGGACACACATCGTTGCCTAATATTATAATGATACATACTTCTGCTGTCATCACCACCATGACTGTGAATACTTCTTACATCTTTGTGCTGCTATAAATAACCTCTGAACCTCAGGGAGGGTGAAGGAGTCATTCAACTCTATCCAGGAGTTGTGACTGTTCCCAGAGGAGATGGGACATAACTAACTGCACCCATTCTATGAATTTTTCTCCATATGCTCTATTTATTCTGTTGAGGGCTCCTGTAGAACAGGATCATGACTTGTCCTTTTTTTTTTTTCACTTTCAATAAATTCTATTAAAGGCCAACAATTTACCTCACACCAGTCAGAATGGTTATCATTGAAAAGTCTACAAATGGTAAATGCTGGAGAGGGTGTGGAGAAAAGGGAACCCTCCAACAGTGTTGATGGGAATGTAGATTTGTGCAGCAATTATGGAGAACAGTATGGAGGTTCCTTAAAAAAACTAAAAACAGAGATACTATATGATTCAGCAATCCCACTCTTGGGCACACATCTGGAGAAAACTCTAATTCAAAATGATACATGCACCTCAATGTTCATAGCTGCAGTATTCACAATAGCCAAGACATGGAAACAACGTAAATGTCCATTGAGAGATGAATGGATAAAGAAGATATGGTACATATATACAATGGGATATGATGCAACCATAAAAAAGAATGAAATAATGTCATTTGCAGCAACATGGATGGACCTAGAGACTATCATATTAAGTGAAATAAGTCAGACAGAGAAAGACAAATATCATATGATATCACTTATATGTGAAATCTGAAAAAAATGATACAAATGAACTTATTTACAAAACAGAGATAGGCCCACAGACATAGAAAACAAACTTTTGGTTACCAAAGGGGATAGTGGGGGTGGTGGGGAGATAAATTAGGGGTTTGGGATTAACACATACTCACTACTATATATAACATAAGTAAATGACAAGGACCTACTGCATAGCACAGGGAACTATACTCAATATCTTACAATAACTTATAATGGAAAAGAATCTGAAAAAGAATATATATACAATTGAATCACTTGCTGTACAATTAAAACTAATGCAACATTGTAAATTAACTATACTTTAATTTAAAAAATATATAATCAATGTGCTGGGTACAGGAGATAAAATGGTGACGGAGCTAGACATTTTAATCATTTAAATTTTTTATCAATATAATATATACACGGTTTAAAAAGCTAAATAATACTAAAATATTAATAATAAAATTTAGCAGTTCCCCACCCATTGCACTTCACTGACACCCAGACCCCTTCCAACTGGCAACAAGGTTGGTCTTTTTTAATTGTTTCTTTGGGCATTCACACCCTTGTATTTCTAAATAAGTGTGTTTATTACTATTTTTGTTTTACGTATTTTCTACTGACTTTCTAGAATTAATTTTCTCACACTAACCACTCTATTACCCCATCCTCCCAATATAGCTGTAGTTTTGATTAAATATTATTCATTTTTATTATTCATTATTATGTCTATGCATATACTATTTACAAATGAATGCTGTCATGTGATTATGTTTTTTTCCTTATTTTTGTTGTTACTAAAGTTAATAATTTTTCCACTTGCACTTATTCTTCTCATACTTTTTATTAGTCTCTTAGCATCATTTTCATAACACTACGGTATGTATAGTTACAATTTTTTTCTTAGAGAAAACTTTTGAGAGATTATTTCATTTGAGATTCCCAGATAATATCTTAAGTTTTCCTTTTTCTTTACTTGGAATTCTCTTTACCTTTCTTCTGAATTTGTTTACCCATTTCTTCGATTTTATGTCTTCTTCCTTCTTGGTTTTACTTGCTTGTTCAAAAGAGCACATCATTCAGTATTTTAGTCAGATTGAAAAAATAGTTGAATCTTGCAACTTTACCAAATTTATTGGTTAGCTCTAGTAGTTTTCTGGTGGCATCTTTAGGATTCTCTATGTATAGTATCATGTAATCTGCAAAGAATGAAAGTTTTACTTCTTTTCCAACTTGAATTCCTTTTATTTCTTTTTATTCTCTGATTGCCATGGCTAGGACTTCCAAAATTATGTTGAATAATAGTTATGAGAGTGGACATCTTTGTCTTGCTCCTGATCTTAGAGGAAATGTTTTCAGTTTTTCACCATTGAGAATGATGTTGGCTGTGGGTTTGTCATATATGGCCTGTATTATGTTGAGATAGGTTCCTTCTATGCCCACTTTCTGGAGAGTTTTTATCATAAATCAGTGTTGAATTTTGTCAAAAGCTTTCTCTGCATCTATTGAGATGATCATATGTTTTTTATTATTCAATTTGTTAATATGGTGTATCACATTGATTGATTTGCATATGTTGAAGAATTCTTGCATCCCTGGGAAAAACTAATGCACAGAAATCACTTGCATTCCTATACACTAAAAAGAAAAGATCAGAAAGAGAAATTAAGGGAACAATATCATTCACCATTGCAACAAAAAGAATACCTAGGAATAAACCTTCCTGAGGAGGTTTATTCTGTACTCAGAAAACTATAAGACACTGATGAAAGAAATCAAAGATGACATAAACAGATGGAGAGATATACCATGTTCTTGGATTGGAAGAATCAATACTGTGAAAATGACTATACTACCCAAAGCAATCTACAGATTCAATGCAATCTCTATCAAATTACCAATGGCATTTTTTACAGAACTAGAATAAAAAGTCTTAAAATTTGTATGGAGACATAAAGACCCCAAAGAGTCAAAACAATCATGAGGGAAAAAAATGGAGCTGGAAGAATGAGACTCCCAGACTTCAGACTATACTACAAAGCTACAGTAATCAAGACAATATGGTACTGGCACAAAAACAGAAATATAGATCAATGGAACAGGATAGAAAGCCCAGAGATAAACCCACACACCTATGGTCAACTAATCTCTGATGAAAGAGACAAGGATATACAACATAGAAAAGGCATTCTCTTCAATAAGTGGTGCTGGGAAAACTGGACAGCTACATGTAAAAGAATGAAATTAGAACACTCCCTAACACCATATACAAAAATAAACTCAAAATGGATTAAAGACCTAAATGTAAGACTGGACATTATAAAACTCTTAGGGGAAAACATAGGAAGAACACTCTTTGACATAAATCACAGCAAGATCTTTTTTGAACCACCTCTTAGAGTAATGGAAATAAAAACAAAAATAAACAAATGAGACCTAATGAAACTTCAAAGCTTTTGCACAGCAAAGGAAACTATAAACGAGATGAAAAGACAACCCTCAGAATGAGAGAAAATATTTGCAAATGAATCAGTGGACAAAGAATTAATCCCCAATATATATAAACAGCTCATGCAGCTCAATATTAAAAAACAAAACAAAACAAACCAGTTAAAAACTGGGCAGAAGACCTAAATACACATTTCTCCAAAGAAGACATACAGATGGCCAAGAGGCACATGAAAAGCTGCTCAACATCACTAATTATTAGAGAAATGCAAATAAAAACTAAAATGAGGTACCACCTCACACCACTCAGGATGGCCATCATCAAAATATCTACAAACAACAAATGCTCCAAAAGTGTGGAGAAAAGGGAACCCTCTTGCACTGTTGGTGGGAATGTAAATTGATACAGACACTATGGAGAACTTTATGGAGGTTCCTTAAAAAACTAAAAATAGAATTACCATATGACCCAGCAATCACACTACTGGGTATTTACTCAGAGAAAACCATAATTCAAAAAGACACATGCATCCCAATGTTCAGTGCAGCACTATTTACAATAGCCAGGTCATGGAAGCAACCTAAATGCCGGTCAACAAATGAATGGATAAAGCACATGTACATATATACAATGGAATATTACTCACCATAAAATGGAATGAAATTGGATCATTAGTAAAGATGTGGATGGACCTAGAGACTGTCATACAGAGTGAAGTCAGAAAGAGGAAAACAAATATCATATATAAACACATATATGTGGAATCTAGAAAAATGGTACAGATGAAGTGGTTTGCAAGACAGAAATAGAGACACAGATGTAGAGAACAAATTTAGGGACACCAAGGGGGGAAAGTTGGGGTGGGGGTGGTGTTGGTGAGATGAATTTGGAGATTGGGATTGACATATATACACTAATATGTATAAAATAGATAAGTAATAACCTGCTATATAAAAATATAAATAAATAAAAATCAAAAAAAGAAAAAAAGAAAGAAAATATAGTTGAATGACAAAGGGCATGGTGACAGCTGCCCAAAACCTGGTTCCTGAATTGCACTGCTTCAGTCTGAATGAGTGGCTTCTGTGGGACTTCTCCCTTCTCTACAGATTCCCTTCCTTTTCCTCTAGCTTTGGGTTTTTTCTTTCTTTTGTTTTCTGATCTCTTGATTTATTCCCATATTTTGGTGACAGACATTTTCCACTCTCTTAGTAAAATAGATACATTGCTTTTTGTTTTTGTCTTCTGGTTTTGTTTTGCATCTTGAAGATCTAAAAATGTCCTTGCTTTACCCTGACAGTTGATGCAACATTTGGCTGGATATAGAATTCTAGGTTAGAAATAATTTTATTTCAGACTTTTGAAGACATTACTCTATTTCTTCTAGTGTACTATTCAGATCATTGTTCCTTTATATGTCCCCTGTTCTTCTTCTTCTCCTTTTATTTTGATAAGCTAGTAGAACTTTTTTCCCAGGTTTCTGAAATTTCACAATGATTAGCCCTGGTATGGGTCGATTTTCATGAATTTGTTGGGCATTCCATGGTCCTTTTCAATCTGGATATGTATGGTTTGCAGTTGTGGAAAATTTTCTTACATTCTTTCTTTGATAATGTTTCCCCTCAATTTTCTTGGTACTTTCATTCTGAAAACCTATTATTTGAATGTTGGACCTCTTGAAATAATATTCATACATTTTCCATCTCTTTGGGTTTTAACCTACTTTTGTGACAATTACTCTAACATTTTCTTTCAGCCCTCTATTGAGTTTCTGTTTTGTTTCATTTTTGCTATGATATTGCTAAATTCTAAAAGTTCTTTTTAATAGCATCAACTTCTTATTTCATGAATAAAATAACTCTTATGTCTCAAAGGCTAGTAATAATAGTTGCTGTTATTGTTGATTTTTTTCTCACTGCATAGTTTATGTTTTCTCCAAGTTGCTTTTGTTTGTTTTGTTTTAGTGCTAGACTCCATATCAGAATTTTCTCTTAGATGCCTCATTATTCTAGATTGTCTATTCATGATTAAGACTGGAGCATTAACAAGCTGTTTGGAAACTCTGAGAGCATGAGTAGTGCTATCTGACTTTGAGCTTTATTGCCAGATAGTCTGGGTGAGACATTTCTGGAGGAATTCCTGGTGTCAATATCTTTAGGCCCCTTTGTGTGTGGGAAGGGATTTGGTTAGGGTTAGGGTTAGGTTTCCAGAGAAGTTGCTTTATTCTCTCCTGCTTACAGAGTCTCTAGGAGTTGACTGGAGGAAGAGGGCTAGGGGCTTTTTCATTTAGCATCAACACACATATGGCCACTTAATTTCTTTCTTTTCAGTATGGCATACATCTTTTCTACTTTGCCAAAGACCCTTTACTTTCTCCAGAGAATAAATTTCTCATCTCTTGGCAGGGGTGATGGTGGTGTGAGAGTGGGAGTAAAGAAGGATCTAACCTTTTTCCCTAAAGCTTTCAACAACTTTCCTGAGGAGAGACAGATTTTTGGTCTTTCTGCTCCCTCCCTCTCTCCCCATTTCTAGGATTGGGCCAGGAGCTGGTTCCATGGGGATGATTCAGCTCATTAAATTACAGGGAGAGCTCAGGTTGTTTTGGCAGCTACAGTGTGGGAACTCCCAAGCTATGCTTCAGGGCCAGGACACCTCTTTGTTCCATAGAAAAATGAGGTATTCTTCCTCTCCTCAGTCAAGCCTATGAATATATGTGTTCATGTCTCATTTGGAATATCAGTGGTAATGGAGGATCTTACATTCTTTCTGATCCAACATTTTATTGCTCATATCTTCTCTCTAGGGTTCTGTATTTTCATGGCTAATGTCTATCTTTACAAAAAAAATTCTTTGCTATAATTTTAGTGAGATTTGGGGCATATATATTTCAAACTGCCTTCTTAGAACTGGACATCTTCCCTCTAATCACTGCATTTTCAGCACCTAGTGCTGTGCCTCAATAAATATTTTGTTGACCTCAACCAACGTTACATGTAATACTAATATTGTCACTAGCTATGCTAGCTATCTACTCAGAAATGTTAGTAGGCTCAAATGAAGTAAGCTATACCGTATCTTAAAGTAGTATACTGTATCATAATTGGATATACAATTATGATGAAGATGAAGGTGATGGCAGTACCTCATATCTCTTCTTTCTCTTCCTAACTAGAACTTATATGACTGGTACTATGTTATTTGCTTCGCATGCATCAATCTCTAAAATTTGTTAAAAACATATAAAATTGTTATTGCCTTTCCTATTTTATTTTCTTTTTCTTCTCATTCTCTATTCTCACTGTCCCTCTTGCCAACCTCAAGTAAAACACGTTTTTGCTTTTTAAAGAGTAAGACAAATAAGAGAGGCCTTGTACATTGTTGGTGGAAATGTAAATTGGTACACCCACTGTGAAAAAGTATGGAGGTTCCTCAAAAAACTAAAAATGGAATTACCATGTGATCCAGCAATTCCACTCCTGGGTTTATATCTGAAGAAAATAAAAACACTAATTTGAAAAGATACAGCACCCCAATGTTCATAACAGTGTTATTAACAATAGCCAAGATATGGAAGCAACCTACAGATGAATGGATAAAGAAGATGGATGGATAAAGAAGATGTGGTATATATATATATATATATATATATATATATATACACACACATACACACACACACACACTAGAATACTACTCAGTCATAAAAAGGAGTGAAATTCTGCCATTTGCAACAACATGGATGGACTTGGAGGTATTATACGTAGTGAAATAAGTCAGACAAAAAAAGACAAATACTGTATGATATTACTTATGTATGGAATCTAAAAAATAAACAAAATAGTAAACATAACAAAAAACAGACTCAGATATAGAAAACAGATATAGAAAATAAACTAGTGGGTACCAGAAGGGAGAGGGAAGAGGGGAGGGGATGATAGGGGTGGGGAATTAATAGCTACAAAGTACAATGTACAAAATAAATAAGCTACAAGGATATATTGCACAGCACAGGGAATATAGCCAATATTTTATAATAACTATAAATGGCATATAATCTTTAAAATTTTTGAATCACTATGTTGTACACCTGAAACTAATATAATATTGTAAATGAACTATACCTCAATTAAAAAAATAAAGAGCAAGCCACACAAAGTATTGATTTTTTTCTAAGACACAGAACTGCCCTGTGTGTAGATATGGTTATTGACATAATAATGTTGGCTGCTAAACAACTAGAATTACAGCTACCCTAATTTTACCGCTTCACCAAAAGGTTGAAAAAACAAAAAAACATTATTTCTCTTGTGTGCCTGGCCTGAAATTTTATCCTGCTTTCAAAAGTGCTTGAAGCCTGGGGCACCCGCTGGGGATATTAATCCAAATTTAAGTTCTCATTTAGGCCCCAAACTCATATGACTTGGTTCAACTACTATTTTAAAATAAAGCTAGTCTTAAACTGAATTTTATTTGCAGAGAAAACATGGGTATTCACAAGGTCTCTGGGCAGACTAAATAGGAAAAAATTGGAAAGGAAAACACTGAGCTCACAAAACCCTACACAATAAAATAAGTACACATGTGCTCCCACATGGAGCAACTATGGGGTTCTAGAGCAGTGTAAAAATGCACACTGCTTTCCTATGCTGCCTGGGTAATTATAACTGATGAAACCAGGCAGAATTCTAGATTCAGGGAAAAAGCATCTCCACCATTTGGAAGCTTCTCTCCCTCAGGGCAGCTGTCTTAGCATTCAGGGTTCCCAGTTGAATACTGTTGAGGTAATTACATTTTTGTGTAATCTTAGCAAAACTGAAAAAGCAATATACTCAATTCAAATGCAATGGGGAAATGCTATGCCTTGTGATAACACAGGTCTTTGTTCTTCTTCAGAAGCACTTTCATCACCTACATCAGAAGAGGGAGGTGAGATTTCAGCAGAGTACATCTGCTGCTCCGAGGGGTGTTTGAGAAGGGGTCATGCTCTTGCTGTATGGGTCACTCTTCAAACCTTAAGCAACATCACCTTGAAGCTTCCTCCTTAAAACACTCCTAAATTACTCTGCTCTGGTTCTATAGGATACTGCAGTGTGGCTCCTGTAAGATGAAACGGAAGCTCAGACCAATCTAAACAGGTTGACTCTATCTTTTAATATGTTAACTGCAAAATTCTGCACCTGTGTTAATTACTACTCCCAAGATGGTGTACTGGGGACAAGAAGATGAGCTGAGCTTTAAAACTGTAGTCAGAGCAAAGAGCTGGAGAGACAAGGTTAGCCAAAAAAGATTTTTTAAAAAATCA